>NC_090646.1:401617817-401926317 GCF_040937935.1 Hyperolius riggenbachi
CCTGGGCTGCACACAATGCACAGTCCCAGCACTGCACCGTATGGGAAGAAGCCCCCAGAGCCCCCCCGTGCAGTGCACAGTCCCAGCACTGCACAGTAGAAAGCCCTCAGTGCGCAGAGGACCCCGAGGGCAGCACACAGGCCTGGTCATGACCCCACATGGCCAGCCGGCACCACAAGACACCTGGAACCCTGGCTGCTCCTGCCCCACAACTGCTGCGGACCCAGCTGTGGGAGCTCTCATCACAACACACAGTGCTGGATGATCCTTGCTGAATTTCCTGCAATGCTGCTGCCGGTATGTGCAGATTTATGGTCTGTTCTGCACCGCTACTGCTAAATAAATCATGAACTCATGGACTGTACTGCAATGCATGTTTAGCAAGTAGTAGCGACCTACGGTCTGTTTTGCACTACATCTGCTGCTATGCTGCCACGACTTACGGACTGTTTTGCACCATATCTGTCGCTATGAACTATTATGGTCTGCTATACTACGGTTCACAGCTCTGTTGCTGCTGCTATGCACTGACATATGGTCTGTTCCGCTCTGTTTCTGCGGGATCACTGCTGTCGCACTAGCGCGTTAGCTCAGCTCTGCGCTGTGGCCATGTCTCCCAGAACACCCCTACCCGGACGCACCACCTACACCAGTTCACAGCTACTCAGGTGGGAACATGTCACTACCCTGCACCCAGAGGATAGGCTCCTGGCTGATTCCATCTAGTGCCATGTCAGGAAACTAATGGCCTCTATGACAGGGCCATGCATACGTAGGCGACGGAGGGGCTGCTGGGCAGGTGCCCGCGCGAGGCTGCAGAGGAAAGGATTGAGGTCAGCTATACCAGCAATCCTCCTGGCGAACGTCCGCTCCCTCCCTAACAAGCTAGAGGAACTGCGGCTCCTGGGGAAAAAGAGGGATCTCGGCAGCAACACCCCAATCTTCTGTTTCACAGAGACGTGGCTCCATGACAACATCCCGGACAGTGCCCTTCACCTCCCAGGCTACAACCTCATTCAAGCAGATTGCGACAGCACCCTCTCCGGGAAAAAGAAGGGGGGTGGCATCTGCTTCTACATTAGCCCCACTTGGTGCTCCAACACCTCTGTCCTGGCCAGAATATGCTCTCCAGAGCTTGAACTCCTAATGATTAACTGCAGGCCCTTTTACTCTCCTAGAGAGCTCTCATTCTACATCCTGGTCGGTGGGTACATCCCACCCGATGCCGATGCCAAAACCGCCCTGCGCAAACTCAATGACACGGTCACGCATTGGGAGTCAACCCTGCCAGACTCATTGTTCATCATCCTAGGGAATTTTACCAGGGCCAACCTCCGCCAAGAGCTTCCACGGTTCTACCAACACATCACATGCCCCACTAGGTACGCGAACACCCTTGACCACTGCTACACGGTCCTGAGGGACGTGTACAAAGGCACCTCATGGGCAGCACTGGGCGCATCCGACCACTGCCTCATCCACCTGATTCCTATCTACAGGAGACACCTTGAATCTGCAAAACTGGTCCTGAGATCAACCAAAGTGTGGTCAAACGAGGCCAAGCTCCAACTTCAGGCCTGCTTTGACTGCACAGACTGGAAGGCCCTGGAATCACCAAACCTGGATAAGTGGACAGACAACATGAGCTTGTACATCAGGTTCTGTGAGGACTCCTGTATACCAACAAAAACTCACAAAGTCTACCCAAACGACAAGCCATGGTTCACCAAGAAACTTTGGCAACTGCGCAGAAGCAAGGAAGCCGCACACAAGTCCGGGAACCAGGAGGATTACAGGAGAGCAAGAAACTTGCTTGACAGGGAACTGAGAAGCGCTAAGAAAGGATACGCAGATAAGCTGAAAGAGGACCTCTCCTCAAACGACTCACAAGCCGTTTGGCGAGGGCTTAAAGAGAACCAGAGATGAAGCACCCTCATGTATTTTATTACATTTATCAGTGGGAACATGACAGTAAACACCTACCCTGCTTTTAGTTTCATTGTTATCTGCTTAATTAGTCTATTAGCAACTGTGATAAGAATGCACCGACTATTCAGTCGAGGTTTGACCTGGAATCATTATAGCTGAGTCACTCTTCTGTGTAGTCTTTTCAAGCCCAAGCCTTCCCCTCTCCTGGCTTAGATTTCCTGCTTTGCATACTGAGAGCTGTGATGACTGGGAGAGGCTGCTGCTCCTGAGAGAGAAGCTCTGTGGCTGTAATATGATCCCTGTGTGCTCTGTGTGCACTCTGTCTGCATAGATACTGATAATAACGGCAGTTTCATTCCTATGAGAGACACTTCCTACAGGAAGATCATACCAAAATGAAAGCACATAGATTAAAGGCTGCATTTAGCCTAGATAGCAGCATAGTCTCATATAGCCTAGACAGCACATCCAGAACAACTGATAACCCGGAAGGAGAAGGGATATGAGCCGGCGGCCATATTTGATTTTTCCTGGAGCAATAATGGATAAAAAACACTAAAAAAGGCACACCAGAGCAGCAAAATTATCAGGTAGAGCATTTATTCTTTACAAGCTATCAACTGATATGTTTATTTTGTGTGAAACGTTCATCTCTGGTTCCCTTTAAAGCTGCCACTGGCTACAAGCCTCCCCCCCAAAGCGCACCTCCCAGTACTGAGCTGGCGGAAGACCTCAGTGACTTCTACTGCAGGTTCGAGGAGAATGACGCTCCTGTGGAGCTTCCGATGCCAGAGGCTCCCCTCACTTCACCACATACCGCACCAGGACAAAACTTGCCTCCCCCAGCCTAAATGAGTTGGACGTGGTGTGCCACCTGTCCAGGCTAAAGGCCAGGAGAGCCCCAGGCCCTGATGGAGTGTCGCCAGCCTGCCTGAAAACATGCGCACAGCAGCTCGCTCCTATCCTTTCCTCCGTCTTCAACAAGTCCCTACAGTGTGGCAAAGTACCGGCATGCTTCAAGAGGTCCACCATAATCCCTGTACCCAAAAAGCAGGGCGCGTCCGATCTCAATAATTTCAGGCCTGTCGTCCTCACATCGGTCATAATGAAAACTTTCGAAAAGGCGGTCCTGCCTCTCCTTAAACTCAAAACAGAAACCCAGCTATACCAGTATCAATTTGCATACAGGGCAAATAGGTCGACCAACAACGCCATAAACATCTGTCTGGAGCTTGTCAACAACCACCTTGACAGATCAAAACAATACGCCTGGGTCCTCCTCCTCGACTTCAGCTCGGCTTTCAACACCATTAGCTCCTACATACTACAGGAGAATCTGGTCGAGCTCGGGGTCCACCCCACACTCCAACTGTGGATCAATGACTTCCTTACAAACAGATCCCAGGTGGTAAAGCTGGGCTCCACCTCCTCGCAACCAAAGACCACCAACACGGGGGCCCCACAAGGCTGCGTCTTGTCACCATTCCTGTTCTCCCTGTACACGAACAATTGCAGATCCTCGGCAAGCTCTGTCAAGGTAATCAAATTTGCAGACGACACCACCATAGTCAGCCTGATCTCCAACAATGACGAGCAGGCATACCGCCAGCAAGTGGACAGGATTTGCCACTGGTGCAAGGAGAACAAGCTGGTCCTCAACAAGGCAAAAACCGTGGAGATTATCATTGACTTTAGGAAACATGCCTCCTCCCCACGCCCACTGCACATTGGAGGTAAGGCAGTGGAGGAAGTGTCCTGTGTCCGACTCCTGGGCACCACCATCTCCAACACACTGAAATGGAAGGCAAACACTGTTTCCACCCAGAGGAAATCCCAGCAGAGGCTCCGCCAACTGAAGAAGTTCGGCATGTCACAAAAACTCCTGACGAACTTCTATACCGCAACCATCGAATCGGTCCTCTGCGCTTCCATCCTCGTCTGGTATGCTGGATCCACCGAAGACAACAGACGCAAACTACAGAGGGTCATCAGGTCAGCGGACAGGATCATTGGGAACACATTTCCTGTCCTCTACAATACCACACTACTCTCCAGAGCACTGAAGATTGCCAAGGATCCCTCCCACCCTGGCCACCAGTTTTTCAATCAGCTCCCCTTGGGGCGGAGATATCTGAGGTACCGGTCCATCTCAACAAAGACCACGAGACACAAAAACAGCTTCTTCCCTTCGGCTGTAATTACACTAAACTCATTAAACTCTGCCATGCACTGCCCCCGTTGACTGCCCCCCCCCCCCCCCCCCCCTCACCCTTGACTTTCTGCTTGTAATCCACTTGACAGATGTGTTTGGAAAAGTAAAAGTAGTATGTTTATGTTTGGATCCAGTTGTGTTTAGAAACTTTTATGTATATGTTTTTGTCAGATGAAGTGACGCCACTAGGCTCTATGCCATGCTGTTTCTTATGTTTCTATGTACATGCCCTGTACTCTTGTGCCAAGCCTAATTCCAGGCACGACCCAGACGTGCTTGGCGAAATAAATGCGATTCTGATTCTGATATGTTAGATGTACAGACTTAGTCCATTCTCTTGTGCATTCAGAAATAGATAGGATAGATTCCATATGAGCTCCTGATGATTGTTACATGCATTTTGGGTGACACCTTTCCCTGCCCACCTTTGTTCCCCTCTGCTATAGTAGACCATGTACAGTATAATTTCATAACTGTTTCATATCTTTAGAGGACATGGCTCCCTGCTATTATCCTCAACATATGTCAATGGTAACAGCTAGACTACCAGTTGTTATTAGGTCCATTGAATTGGTTAATTACTAATTTTAACTCTTAATGTAAACTTTTTTTAACCTCTGTTTTACAAACATACAATTGGTGTTGTTGTATGTTGTTGTTATAATATTATAACTGATAACCTTTATTGTTTTAATCATGTATGTCTATTACTCTGACATATGTTTAAAAAATTGGTAATTCAATAACAAATATTGAAACAAAGAAAAATTGCTCTGGTCATTAAAGGGAAAACAACCGCTAGTGTTAAAGTGGTTAATTGAAGTAAAAGCCACTATTCTGAAGGTATTAGGATGTGTAAGCTAGCATAAAAAGTTCTCACTACTAATAGTAACTGTGATATCCTTTGGCAGAATTTTATCTCTGTTAACTTAAAAAAATTCTGTAATATGCAAAGCAATTACATAACTCCTCAGCACATGCCTGGATGTACTGAGCAGATTTTAAGTTCCATAGGTACTTTTTTTTTCCGCAAACTATGCCGATGGTCAAAATTTAAGTCGAAACTAAAGTATGGCTGCACCACCAAGCAATACACAACACAAGGGTTTTCCAAGCGTTTTCCAAGCCTGCAGGATCATCGCCAGTCATCACCTACTGCATTTCCTAAATTACAGAATACAAATTTTGTACTGTACATGTAATTCTCCCAAATTATTAATTTAATAATATATTTATTGCATGGCTCTTTGATTCAAGCATTCAGGAGGTTGTTGATTCTCGTTTGTTTTGCAGCACTAACACCAGTATATGCTCAGCATGGCCTACTTATCTACTGAGTTCAAAGCATTTTACATGTTTCAGTGTTGCAGAAAAGTGTAATTTATCAAATGATGCACCTGTTTTGTGTGCCCCTATGGCATTAATCACATAGATTTGTGGCATAAGCTATTTATAACACTGTGGCTCCTGGAAATTTTCACTGAACAGCAACAAGGAACAGAATCTTTTTTATGCAATAAACCAGCTTCAATGGGAGTATGCTAGTTTAGTAGAAATGGAAAAGGTATTTGGGCTATATGAGCTCCTATTCACAATGGCAATAGAATGAGCAGATGGTGGACCAATTGGCTGTTTTAATAGTTCACTGCATGATACCAGAAATACCTACCTGACTGTCATCCACATGCAATGTAAATTTGACACATATTTGTATTGCCCTATGATCACAGAATATTCTTTGGATCCCATTTGCCACATAGCTACAGTATAAGCAGAAAAACAGACATTTTACATAATAGTTGAGGCTGCATTCACAGTTGAATGGTGCGTTGTAATGCGATGTTAAAGTCACAATGCAGCATTACAACGCAACGCAAAAAAAGTTGGTAACGCACATAAACAGTACCGTACATACAGTAGGTAAAGCATACAGGCAATGAAAAGTATGCTTTTCTGTACCTGGTAATGTGTGCGTTTAGAGGTAACAAACTCTGCAAGCATTTAGTTACCATAACACTACATGTTATAATGCGGCGCTAACATTGCACTGTGAACATCACATAGGATTAGCATTGCAATGCGGTAAGCTGCATTATAAGACTTTATACCCCAGCTCCGCAACTTCCCACTGTGAATGCAGCCTCAATATATGTAGATATTTATGGCATCATGTTCAGGAAGTATTGGCACTAACAGAGGCAAAATCAATCACTGAAAATCTCAAATTAGGAAACAGCTATCATGCTATGTTTATAATGCCATTAACAAAATCAATGATAATTTCTCTGTACTTTGATGAAATATCCTTAAACATATGTTATTCACTACAAATATCTCATAGTGAATTCAGCCTTTTTATGACTATGCTGGATGTTTCCTTGTGTTTCAAACAATTAAGTACACTTGACATAAAATATGGAAATGTCCAGTACAGTCTGCCATGTTGGCAATCAAGATATAATACTTCTGGCTGTTCTCTGATAATTTGGATTTAATTCTTTCTTGAAGGCCAAGTCAAGGAGGTGGGGAGGTATTGTACATTACACCACATTGGTTTACACTAGTTTTTTTTTTTCTCTGAGGGGGAGGGGCTGGTGGTGGGGTATAATTTTTAACAACAAGAGGAATTCTACTTGGCCTGTCTGCAAAAATGTATCTACAGAGCAATATACCAACAGCTTGTCATGTACTGATGAGGACCAAAAGTCTGAAACAGGCTGTCTATATGTGGGGTTGATGTGTCTGTGTAAATGTTAAAGCTATAGGCTTGCTATCCACCAGCAGTTATGGATGCTTGCCTGGATTACAGGGCGAAAAGAGATAATTTGCATATTCGGTAGTGGTGCATTGTGGGTATCCACAAATGTTCACTTATAGCTGAATAATTGCAAGTTTCCTTCTGTTTTAAGAACGCAAATTTCACCAAGCATTGCTTATTAGTAGGAGGGCTCTCTTTTATCCCCCTATACATTCCTAGTGGTTTGGGTCACCCCGAGCTGCTTGGTTACTCAATTAAAATAAATAATAATGAGCTCTCAGAGTCAAACTTTCACCAGAAGAAAGTTAATGGATGCAGAACAGGAGGACTTTGGATTTTGGGAAGAATATAGTAATTGAGGCAGTGATTGTATTTATAAATGACTGGTGAGGAATGAAGAAAGTATGGGCACCTAAACATTTATACTTTGGTGGTGGTGAGGTGGAAGGGGCTGATAAGAAGGATGTCTAGCAGTGTTCACCCATGCACATTACATTGTGCAGTGTAAATGCTGGGTATTGGTGTGAGCGGTGTGTGCATGTGTGTGACGGACATGTGTTTGTATGTGTTGTGTGCGTAGTTCCATGTGCATGCATATGGGCATGCATATACGCATGTGTATGTGACATGTAACAAGAATTACACTAAATGGTCTATTTATGTCTGCAGAGTACCGCTTTTCAGTATTGTTGTATTGCAGCTTGTGTAACTGGTTCTGCAAGCACTCCTGCCCCTTGTTCACCAGGTGTCCCTGTTCCCACTCCAGGGATACCAGGAGACAAGCCGCAAAGGATGCTGCCCTAAGCTTATTGGTCTCCACCTCTACAGGTACGTGTCAGGTGCTGGCTTTAGATTGTAATGTAATTTCAGCATAGAGGGTTACTGTAATTTCATTTGAGTACCGAGCTGATAGTATTGTCAAATTAAATTAAAAACAACATCACTAGTACCATAATTCCTTCAAGCAGACCCCTCAGCAATTATAATACTATAAAGGGATAATTTGGATTCCATACCCTACACATTTGCTGTAATTTTTTCCCCCTTGGTGCTAATAGAAGCAGGTGCATAACTACAAATCATGGGGCCCCCCATGGGGCTTTTCAGTGTTTACACTCCTTCCCTTGTCTCCATTTGGTGTTCGTTCAAGAGTTATAACACAGGTGTGATCATCATGATCGTCAAATCTATAATAAGCATAGCCGCAACAACCACTGATCTGGAGGATGGGCTCCTGCTCTTGAGGGAAGGTTAGTAGTTGGGCCACCCTCACCACTGCAGAGGCTGTTCCCTTTAAGTTATGCCCCTGAATAGAAAGATTTTGCGTTATTTCTGCAGACCCCATCTTGAGTCAACCCTTCTCTTACTTATTTTTGGTTGAAAAATCTAACCATCTTGTTTACAGCCAATACTTCTGCTTGAAGTCTTCTACGGTGCTTGAATCGATGTCTTAAACTGTGCTGTCTTCTTCTGTGTTGTTTTTTTTAGAACTCAGCTGATATACTTCTGTTGCTCTGCTTCTAAGTATAGACATGGCATAATGATGTTTTAGGGTGAGGTGCCTTGGTTATATACGTGGTAGAATGAAGTTGTAATGAACTCTTTTGAATTTTCATCCCACCAATAACAAATGCAGCACCACTGCCTGACAGCTCTAGCATTTCAAGTCTGTGAAAGGAAGGTAGGCCTGCAAAATTACACCAGTTGAGCGATGGAACTCAAACAGGAGAAATGCAACTGAGGCATCTTTTCATGCAACATAGAAAACTGAAAACGATGTGGGGCTTCAAGCAAGCTGACAAGAGTCTTCAATCAAGATAGAAGAAAGCGTTACAGTAGCCAGAAGTAGTGCCAGAATAAGATGGATTTAGAGAAGAACCCCAAATGCTTCTACTAACATTAACAATAAAATGAAATACTACAATAACTGTGTAGTTTATTCAGTCCAGTTCAAAGGATAACTGAAGTAGGAAGTATACGGAGGCTGCCATATTTATTTCCTTTTTAATAATACCAGTTGCCTGGCAGCCCTGCTGATCTTTGGCTGCAGTGCTGTCTGAATAACACCAGAAACAAGCATGCAGCTAATCCTGTCAGGTCTGACAATAATCTCATAAACACCTAATCTGCATATGCTTGTTCAGGATCTATGGATAAAAGTATTAGAGGCAGAGGATCAGCAGGCTAACCAGGCAACTGGTATTGTTTAAAAGGAAATAAATATGGCAGCCTCCATATCCCTCTTGTAATAGATGTCCTTTAAACCTTTATAGGTAAATACAGCAGGTAATGAATAAAGACCCATTTGAATACTTACTGTCAGGCCCAGATTTATGCAGGCCCAGGTATGCACTGACTGGTATAATACAATGTGCAGTCACAGATGCAGTGAAAGGTATGCAGTGACTGGTATAATACAGTGTGCAGTCACACAGATGCAGTGAAAGGTATGCAGTGACTGGTATAATACAGGGTGTAGTCACACAGATGCAGTGAAAGGTATACACTGATCTGGGAGACAAGGAATGTCTGGCACTATAGTTTATTATAGTGTTGGGCGAACAGTGTTCGCCACTGTTCGGGTTCTGCAGAACATCACCCTGTTCGGGTGATGTTCGAGTTCGGCCGAACACCTGGTGGTGTTCGGCCAAACTGTTCGGGTTCGCCTGAATGGCTCAATGCCTGGCCGAACAGGGCCCCTGTTCGGCCGAATACGGCCCCCCTATGGGGTCGCAGGCATAAGGGGGGAGCATGCCCCGATCGCGGGGGAGGGGGGTCAGAAATTCCCCCCACCCCCTCCGCTAGCGCTCCCCCCTCTGCCCGCTTCCCCATACAAAAGTTTAAGGAAAGTAAAATAATACCGGTGGTAGTGGCTGGCAGTGGCACTGTGAAGTAAATCAGGAGGAGGAGTCCGGAGAGTGACGCGTTGAGGGAGGCCGGGCAGCGGGCGGTTCAGCGGTAGTACCCTTGTGGTACTTCCGCCCTTTCTCTGACCTCACGTCCTCTGCATACGAGGGTACGCGTCACGCGTACCCTCGTATGCGTCATCACGCAGAGGACGTGAGGTCAGAGAAAGGGCGGAAGTACCACAAGGGTACTACCGCTGAACCGCCCGCTGCCCGGCCTCCCTCAACGCGTCACTCTCCGGACTCCTCCTCCTGACTCACTTCACAGTGCCACTGCCAGCCACTACCACCGGTATTATTTTACTTTCCTTAAACTTTTGTATTGGGAAGCGGGCAGAGGGGGGAGTGCTAGCGGAGGGGGTGGGGGGAATTTCCGACCCCCCCGCGATCGGGGCATGCTCCCCCCTTATGCCTGCAACCCCATAGGGCCCCCAAAAGCGGGATGTTTGGGGAGTTCGGGGTTCGGCCCGAACATGCCGAACATCGCGGCCATGTTCGGCGAACGTTCCCGAACCCGAACATCCAGGTGTTCGCCCAACACTACTTTATTAGTGCAGCATCATACAAAAACAACCGTCCTGTGGCAGATACAATTGGCATGTAAAACGTGCAGGTAAACTGGTATCAAAAAGTGGCATCACAATGACGTGTAAGCTGTACCTGGGTATGGGGGAGGTGGCAGGTGTGGGCGCCAATAGGTGCACGGTCCTTACGACTGTTTCGCAGGGCGACTGTGCACACCTCAGATGAAGCTCGGCAGTCGCCCTGCGAAATGGTCATAAGGACCATGCACCTATTGGCACCCACACCTGCCACCTCCCCCACACCCGGGTACAGCTTACACGTCATTGTGATGCCACTTTTTGATACCAGTTTACCTGAACATTTTACATGCTAATTGTATCTGCCACATGACGGTTGTTTTTGTATGATACTAATAAACTATAGTGCCAGACATGCCTTGTCTCCCAGATTGTTGCATGAACTCTTGCCTATTGTCTTGAGCACATAGTGTTGCTGGGTGTTTTGAGGCATATGCCAGTCAATCACAGCATTCCCTGAGTGCCTGCCAGCTCTCCCACAAGTAAAGTTATGCACTGACTGGTATAATAAACACAATGTGAAGTCACAGAGATGCAGTGAAAGGTATGCACTGACTGGTATAATACAATGTGCAGTCACATATGCAGTGAAAGGTATGCACTGACTGGTATAATACAATGTACAGTCACAGAGATGCAGTGAAATGTATGCACTGACTGGTATAATACAATGTGCAGTCACAGATGCAGTAAAAGGTATGCACTGGCTGGTATAATACAATGTGCAGTCACACAGATGCAGTAAAAGGTATGCACTAACTGGTATAATACAATGTGCAGTCACACAGATGCAGTAAAAGGTAAGCACTGACTGCACTGGGCCTGGCACCAGTGGCGTGAGAATCACTATAGCGAGGATCGCAAGTGCTGTGGGGCCCAATGCCACTAGGGAGCCCTGTTGCCAGCAGAAGACTTTTTTTTAATTAAAATATATAATACATACCCTTCCTAAACTTCCACACCCTGCCTTGCAGCACTGCAATGAAATCACCCTCCCCCCAGGTCGGCAAGAGTGAGTAGAAGGAAAGTAAGGTCGGACTACCTTGCTACCAGTTTGCGTATGATCACCCTCCCTGGCCAGCCCAACAATTAACCTGTAGTTCCGGCCAGGAAGGAAGTGAGAAGAGACTGTTGCTGCTGTACAGCACTGAGTGTCTCCAGGCAGTGTGTACAGGCTATTTTATCCAGAAAGAAGGCATCTGTGTGGCACAAAGCACAGAGATGATTGCAGACTGCCTCTCTCCCTCCACTAGACTGTCTGTGTTATCAGCACTTTTAGAAAGTGCAGGAATTTGATCTCCAGTCCCACATCACGGACACAGCAGCTATAGGCAGCTCTATAATTACCAGAGGTCAGAACAAATCTGAGAGGCAGAAGCAGCCAGAACAGCACAGGCAATGCTCAGTGAGTCTGCACACTATGTGACTCACTGTGTACCACCATGCTGCCAGTCAGTCTTCTGTCAACATCTTGCAACCTGTAAAAGTTTACTGTTTTCATTAATAGCTGCAGGATCCTGCTACCCATTCAAATATATTTGCTGCAGGATCCTGCTACCCATTCAAATATATTTGCTGCAGGATCCTGCTACCCATTCAAAGATATCCAAGGTTGGGGGTGAAAAGGTGGTAAGACATTATATCTACCTACCTGGATCCTCCTGTAGTCCCCAGCAGCTACACCAGGCCCCTTGCCACAGAACCGCCGACCTCCAGGGTACTGCTATCCCCTGCAGTGGCTGCGGGTCACCACACATGCACCATTCCTGACCGTGCTCCCACAGCAGGAGCGTTCTACACTTGCGCAGTTCAAAAACACAAGCTTGGCAAGCGCAGGATGTTCCCATCTATGGGAGCGTGATTGAGAGAGGCGTGTTGACACACCTGCACATGTGCAGTAGCCCTAGACCACAGCTGTGGTAGGGGATCTTTCAGTGGGGACACCGTCAGCTTGGAGGGATACGGAGAAACAGCGAGGGACCTGATAAGACTGCTAGGGGCTAGCGTTGGGCTCACGAGTCCCTAAGGACTCAAAGTCGTGATTCTAATGAGGCATAATTGCTTCAGCTGTGCGGCTGGGAGAGAGGGGGTTATTTATCCATAAGTCAGTTGTCTTGTATGCATTCCAAAAATTTTGCATGCGTCCCACGGGACGCGTTGCGAGACTAACTACAGCACACTTCCTCCTTCCGGCTTGAAGGAGGAAGTGTGCAGTAGCGAGTCTTGCAATGCATCCCATAGGACACGTGGAAGACATTTGGAACACATGCAAGACAACAGACTTATGGTTAAAAAACCCCTTCTATCCCAGCCGCACAGCTGAGGCAATTATGCCTCATTTGAATCCCCACCTTCGATATCCTTTGTTTGTTTACTCTAAAATCTAAACTCTTGTACATATACAGGGAGTGCAGAATTATTAGGCAAATGAGTATTTTGACCACATCATCCTCTTTATGCATGTTGTCTTACTCCAAGCTGTATGGGCTCGAAAGCCTACTACCAATTAAGCATATTAGGTGATGTGCATTTCTGTAATGAGAAGGGGTGTGGTCTAATGACATCAACACCCTATATCAGGTGTGCATAATTATTAGGCAACTTCCTTTCCTTTGGCAAAATGGGTCAAAAGAAGGACTTGACAGGCTCAGAAAAGTCAAAAATAGTGAGATATCTTGCAAAGGGATGCAGCACTCTTAAAATTGCAAACCTGCAAACCTGAAGCGTGATCATTGAACAATCAAGCGTTTTTATTCAAAATAGTCAACACGGTCGCAAGAAGCGTGTGGAAAAGCCAAGGCGCAAAATAACTGCCCATGAACTGAGAAAAGTCAAGCGTGCAGCTGCCAAGATGCCACTTGCCACCAGTTTGGCCATATTTCAGAGCTGCAACATCACTGGAGTGCCCAAAAGCACAAGGTGTGCAATACTCAGAGACATGGCCAAGGTAAGAAAGGCTGAAAGACGACCACCACTGAACAAGACACACAAGCTGAAACGTCAAGACTGCCAGAGAAGCTTCCCACAGGCAGGGTGAGAAGAAGAACAATGTGATCACAGGGGTTGCTTGACTTTCAACATGCCAGAGCAATAGAATGTGTTGCTAGCCTCTAGGCTAGCAACACATCTGTACAGTACTCAGTCTCATACTCTGCACCATAGTACTATCAAAAACGCAATAGAGCTATAGTAGGGACCTGTCTACATTTTATGCAGGATAATCACTTTAAAACATAACTTTTAATGATACAGTGCACTCTGTACCATAAAATCCTGTCACCCACATAAAATATTATGGACAGTATGAGGGTATGTACAACAGCAACCTATGGTGCTGGTAAGTCCCAGTGGGTGACGGCTGTCACATCTATTATAGATCCTGATGGACGGCAGACCATATCCTCACCAAGGAATACACATATATTACACTAAATGGATTAGGAACTTACCTACTACTGGGAGGTCATCTCTAGCTACCTATACTCGAGTTGCTATGTGGGGCACAAAGGTACCTTATACATTTTTTTTTTGGGGGGGGGGCAATCAAAATTTTGCTATGGGGCCCCGTGATTTCTAGCTATGCCTCTGCCTGACACAGTATAGCAAGGGTCAGCTGCAACAGACAGGGCTGTATCTATGCCTGTCTGTGTCACACACACAAAAAAACACATTACAAGAACATTAGCTCTCAAAAGAGCTTTTTTGGGGTGCTTTTTAGCAACAAATATCAGCAAGGAGCAAATTAACAAGAGCTAACTAACACTTTCCCTATCTCTCCAGCAATGCCTCTCCCTTCTCTCACTAAGCAGGCAGCAGAAAGAGTAAGAAAATGGCAGACGCTGCTGCCTTTTATAAGGGGGGGGGGTCCAGGAGGGAGTGCAGCCTGATTGGCTACCATGTGTCTGATGACTGTCATGTAGAGGGTCAAAGTTTAGCCCAATGATGTGGTATAGGGGGTGAATCAAACTCAAACCACTGGGATTCGCACGAACAAGTTCGCGGGCGAACCTTTCGGGCCATCTCTACAGATGTTTTAGCACCTTAGACTTCACTCTCTATGAACCTAAAACCCCCCCACCAAACTGCACCACAATTGTGCTGGCTGTCCCAGCTGTCACTTGACTCTTACTTCCCTTGCCCATCATAAGTAGCTACAGGTGCCCCTTAATATTGAGGGTGCATCTAGCTACTTAATACTAAGTAGCTACAGGTTCCCCTTAGTGATAGGTAGCTAGAAGAACCTCGGTATTCAATAGCTAGTGGCGCCCCTTACTGAAGAGAGATCTCGTCAGTGGAATGACAATTACTGGATCTGAGAGAGCCTAAGTGCTTTGAGTCCTATGGGAGAAAAGCGTAATAGAAATAGTATTGCTGTGTTGTTAAGAGCAGCATGAATAACCTCATTTACACTCTAATAAGGAGTCTGCATATGGAAAGAGGGAGAGAGGCGCTTGGGGAGTTGAGTGAGCCGCCTTTCCATCATCAGGTGCCTGTAGGCACACGCCAATGGTGCCTTATGGTAAATCCAGCCTTGCTTGTCTTAGTCTGGGTGTCTATTTTGATGTCCGCTCAATTAGGGGTTGACCAGATAGCAATATAAACCCACCTTACTCCATTACTCTCACCACTCATTTAGTGCAAACAAAGGTAGGGAAAAGCCTCTTGCCTTTATCACTGAAATAAAGGGTTCTTTTACATGGGGAGAAGGGTTGTCTTCTCAATTTTACAATGTTATCCCAAATGTTAAAGGGCATGTGGGTTGATTTTAAAAAGAAGTCTGAATATCAAACATAGTTAATTAATGAAAATGCAATTTCAAAACACACTGCGCTTTCTACATATACACACACGGTGCTGCGCTCCTTATAACTATCGAAGAACTAAAATTATAAAGGAAATAGCGTTCCTGTTGTGCCCACAGCTCTAGATATAGTATATACAAAGTCCTATATATCCACTTCCATGCCAGACTTGATTTCCAGAAGCTTATGGAGTGACCACCACCACCTCACCCTCAGAAGTGGGCACTCACCCTTAGAAGATGACCCCCGGCTAGATGGGTCACATACGCCTCTGAGATATTTTCAGGCAATCCCCTTCCTATACTGGCTCCTCTTAGCGGTACTTTATTCAGCAGTGTATCCACAGAATTAACCTCAAATAAAACACATGGTCCTTCCCATAGCGTAAAACCGGATGAAAATTTTAATTATACTAAAAATGCACACTCACATTCCAGTAGGTATTTGTAGAGCATAGAGTTTTATAGGGCTCTACCCCTTCACGTTGGCTCCGGACTTTGTAATTACTATATCTAGAGCTGTGGACACAGCAGGAGCACTATTTCCTTTATAAGTATAGTTAATTAATGAGTTTATAATGCTTGGTTGGAGTACTATAATTACTTGGATATCAATGAGAAAAACTAAGCGGGTCCTGCCCTTCTTGCAAGCTTAAAGTCTAAACAGGAAAAATACTGAAAGAAAAAACTAGATCAAAAACAAGAAGACCTTTAAAAGCTGGTATTATGGTAGGCAGACATACATATATTTTGATAGTTATTATTAAACATAATATATAATTAGAAGGTATCAAGACTCAAAATATGACAGAATTGTTCCAGCAGTACCCAATTTAGTTCAAGAACAGTAGGCTGAAGTAAACAAAATAGTTCACTATGAACAGAGTCCCAATTAACATTTTACTGAAATAATCATTATTAATAATTACTGCAGCACCATCTTCTTCCATGGTGATGTACAAAAAAAAATAAAGGATACATGAAAAACTCTGGACATTTGTTATACATAAAAAATACAGACACTGGTACAATCATAATACAGAAGTGGTAGTGGTAGACAACATAATTGTTACAGTAACAAAAATATATTGTTGTTAACAAAATGTACAGAAACTTGCAATTTACAAAAGGGAAACAACCCGGTCATGTGTGCTTAGAGTCTAAAGGAATAAGGCATAAACAGGAGGTAGGGCAATACATAAGGTACATACAATACATACATACATACATCCAGGGGTGGATGTTTATAGATTATATTAACCATTTGAGGACCGCAGTGTTAACCCCCCCTAGTGACCAGGCCATTTTTAGTTAAATAGGCCACTGCAGCTTTAAGGCCAAGCTGCAGGGCCGTACAATACAGCACACAAGTGATCCCCCCCCCCCTTTTCTCCCCACCAACAGAGCTCTCAGTTCGTGGGGTCTGATCACCCCCCCCCGTGTTTGTTTTCTGTTTTGTAAATATTTATTTATATTATTTTTGAATAAAATACTGCTTTTTAAAATTAACTTTATAACTCTCCCTCCCCCTGCCAGCCTATCAGCGCGATCAGCTGTGATAGGCTTCAGCCTATCACAGCGGATTGCTTCCCAGTGTCCCAGAGGCACAGCCGTGTCCCATGGTTGTCCCCAGTACAGCGCTGCTGTAGATTGCAGCGCTGTACAAAGCAATTAGACGGCGGTTTCGCCGTCTAAGTCTCCCGAGCGGCAATCGCCGCTCAGAGACTTAAGGCGGGGCGGAGCTCTGCCCCCGAGCAGGAGATGCGCATGCAGTGTGCGCGCGATCTCCTGCTAGCCCCATAGATAGCCGTTCACGCCAATTGGCGTGGAGCGGTCCTGGGGCTGCTGCACTGCTCATGCCAATTGGCGTGGAGCAGTCGGCAACAGGTTAAGCATAGTTTGAGCAGAGGCTGAAGGGTAATGGCCTAGGTTAGTTTGCATGCATGTCTCAAAAGTGCATTTTAAGGGTACACATGAAGTTTACAAGATGTGGAGAGTGATGGATGTGTTTTGGAAGGAAATTCCAGAAGAAGGGAGAGACTTTTGAGAAATCCTGTATATATACATGAGAGTAGGTGACTCTAGGGTAATAAATAACAAGGACGCTGTTATTGGGGTGGTGTTTAAAAACTATTGTGGAGATGTACAGAGGAGAAAGTTTGTAAAGCACTTTTTAGGTTGGAGTTAAATGTGAATCCTCTGGTTAATTGCCAACCACCGAGAAGTTTGACAGTGAGGATGAAACAGCTCACTTCATCATGTGCTCTTACCCACGCTGCACCAGACCTGGGTGCTGCCTAGACATAATGTTAAAATGTTTATGGCCACACAGCAGGGTTTGAAATATAATTTGGGTAACGGTGAAAGTTGGAAGCCGAATTACTTCTCCCTCCAAGTTGCTATGACTCAGAAGGGGAATAGTACTTAACGCTAACTGTTATTTCAGCAGCAGGAGGGTGAGCCCTCATTCAGCTCCCGCTGCACCCAACTGACCAGGGGTGTGCTATTATGTGCACCAGAGAGTAGCTGCAGATATGAAGACCGGTGGATGAGTCAAGGGAGTCAAGTGGCCGAGTTCAGTATAAACTGGAAGCATTATTATTGTTATTATTATTTACCATATTTATATAGTGCTAACATCTTCTGTAGTGCTGTACAATGTACAAAAACATACAATAATGGGAGAAAAGCTACATGAGCAGTTGAACATACTATACGATCAGGGCAAATGGGGATACAAGTATATTGTAACGATTGGTGTCAGCCACACATGTTTTTCTGATTATTGGTGATCTGCAGTATCACCAATATTACAGATGCTATACCTGATTATGTGGTGATCTGCAGAATCACCAATAATACGAGTATAGCTAGACACAAGACACCTAATGTGGTATTGTGTTTGGTGCAACAGTAATAAGAGAAGTTATCTCCCGAGGAGCGGGAGACACAGACAATATTGCAGCCAAGGATCCCCTGAGGGGCAGGGGATTCAGACTGCACCGCAGCCAGTGGACGCCTGAGCAGCAGGACCACTGGCGGTGATAGAGAGTATGATCACCTGAAGGGCAGGTGACCAAGGCTAAACAATAGCCTAGGATTCCCTGAGGAGCAGGTAATACAGACTATACTGCAGCCAAGAATTCCCTGAGGAGCAGGGAATTCAGATACTACTGCAGCCAGTGGACACCTGAGGAGCAGGGACCACTGACTGTGCTGCAAGTGAGGTCACAGGTGGAATGAGTGATTAAGACTGTACTACAGCCAAGGATTCCCTGAGGCGCAGGGAACCAGACTGTACTGCAGCCAGTGGACACCTGAAGAGCAGGGACCACTGACTGTGCTGCAAGATGATCTCCTGAGGGGCAGGTGATCAACAAACACAATTTGCAACTAACAGACACCTGAGGAACAAGTGTCACAGATAGTACAGTAAGACTGATCACCTAAGGGTTAGATGACAGCCCTTAAGATTTCCCTTACTAGTGGTAGACCCACTAGTGGGGATAGAAAGTTCAGACAAGCAAGGTCAGCAACGAACGAACAGATACAGTACAGAGGCGGAAGACTGATTCGGTATCCAGGTACAGACAGAGTTGGCAACAGTAGACAGATAGGCAGAAGTAAAGAATCAGCAACCAAGAGAGTAGTCAGGAGAGCGAGAGATCATAACAGATAATACAGTAGTAATATAGCAATCCTAGTCAAGGTGTGAAGTCCTTGGTTTCAACACCTGGGAACTAGACTAACAGATGTACAATAGCGATATAGCAATAACCTAGTCTAGGTGTGAAGTCCTTGGTTTCAACACCTGGGAACTAGACTAACAGATGTACAATATAATAGTATTTAAAGCTATCAACAGAATCTGACTAAGTGTGAATTCCCAGCTCCGGCTGGTTCTAACACACTGTAAGATCTGACTAGGGTCTGAGCGCTCACACGTTAGCATTCGCAACAGCAGACAACTTGCAACTGACAGGCAAGCCCTATAAATACCCAGAGCACTCCACATTGCCGCCCCAGTCACTCAGCCAATCCGGAGCATAGCTGGAGTCAGCTGATCGGGGTCTGATCGGGCCTTCTACTTGCATAAAGGTCCTGTCGCCTGGTGCGCGCGCGCGTAGCTCTTAATCTGTGTGCACTAGAAGGACCAGGCGAACCAGCAGTATGTAGCTGCGCGGCAGAAGCCGCCAGCTGGAACTCGGAGATGGCCGCCCTGCCGCTTGCCCATGCGGCGGCATCTCCACTATCCTTTACATATATATACACAGAATAAAATGAAAGGTGCTATGTCCAACCATAAGGTTATAGTGCAAACTGCTAACCAGTTTCTACTCTAAATAGTAGTAGGCAATGGGCATAGAAAAACTCCAAAACCACAGACTGACTAAAAAAATGTGCATATTAGTCACAATGCTACCTTGAAATACAAAGGTTTTTATTGCACATGAATAGTTTAGACCAGCCTTTTTCAACCTTTTTACCCTGGAGGAACCCTGCAAATAACTTTTGGATCGCAAGGAACCCCTGCAAGTAATTTTTTGATCTCGAGGAACCCCTGCATTTATTTTGCAGGAGGCATGGTCTTTAAAAGTATGTGTAGCTGTTTATTTCACTGCCCCTATTACACTGCCACTCATTATACTGTCTTCTGAGCCCCCAATTTAGTGCTTCTTGTTACAGTACCACCTATTACAATGTGCTCTATTATACTTCCCCCACGATGGGGGAAAATGTCAAGGAACCCCTGCAGAGTGCTCAAGGAACCCTGGGGTTCCTGGGAACCCTGGTTGAGAAAGCCTGGTTTAGACAGACATTCACCTACAATAACAATGCACAGATGGCTAATCTAATACCTTCCCAATAAAAACACTGAATTGAAATAATAATAATATATAATAACACATGACAGCCGTTAATGAGTATGCAATTATTTCAAGCTTTAGTGATGGTCTGAACAGTTCGCCAGTGGACAGTTGGGATGTTCGCTGTTCCCATTTAGTGCAAATGTATTTGTAAAAAATTTGCGTTCGCATTAAACATTAAAGTCAATGGCCGTCGACTTTAGCCGTTCATTTTACCACATTTCAATATCGACTTTTTTCCTCTAACTTTAACATCGATTTTCTCAAAAACGTCAAAGTCTTTTTGAACTTTTTTTCTTGTCTCCACTTTCCTCCTTAACATTCCCTGCAAATTTGGTGTTTTTAGCATGTACAGGGGCTGTGTTATTAACCTCTAAAGTGGCCGCCCCTTCAACGTTAAAAATAACCATTAATAAAGCGTTTGAGCAAAATACGCATTTTTTGGTGACTATATTGCAGTTAATACTCCTCCGCTATGCCACTGTCCGGGTTTTGGTAAATGTGTTCACCTTTTTTAAAGAAATTGTGGCTACAGAGATGCACTGTACGTTTTAGAAGTTTGCCTGCCATTAAAGTCTATGGAGCCTATCGCGAACGGCCAGTTCGCAAACATTTGCAGAAAATTTGCTTTCACAAACCAAAATGTTTTATACATCACTATTAAGCATGTTCTCTGGCCAGATATAAAATTAACCAGATAACATATTCATGCCATTGCATTTACTCACACAGCCTTGGTGATAGGCAACATAAGCGTCACCTTAACAATAGGCTTCCAAGATGGCTTTCATTCAGACTGGGTGGTCTAGATCTGTAGTTCAATAAATCAGCTACAGACAAAGTTCTTCACCACCAAGGTATGATTATTTATGCAGGAAAGGTGAGGAGTAGTCTCCTCTACTGTGTAACTCACTGCAGACTGTCAGATCCTGGTCTTTTACTCACAGGTGGAGTCACTGAGATGCCTGCCGGCACATACAGTATGTTACTGCTTTACAGTAGTATGAATTGCTGCCGTACGCTGATCTAACGGGACCATCCACACAATGGCAATAGGAGCATGATGTGGCCGTGTTAGTACTTGACTGACACAGGCTCTGCCCACCTGCGCATTTCCCAGCCAACTGACTATTTCATCAGGTTATACAGAGGAATACAAGTACAGATACATACAATTGTGTAATCTGAAAAACATCACCAATACCGGTGGGTGGAGGGATGCAAGTCTGATGGTTAGTAGACCACGGAACATGGTACTACAGTGGTCAAGGGGAATTATTATTACATGCAATACAACTTTTGTAGTGTCCGAAGTGAGAAAGGGTGGGGTACAATATAAGGTTTTAAGTTGTAGATGTGTAGGATACATGAGAGAGAGAAAATTAATATCAGCCCTAAGGAACATGCTTAGGCAACTGAAGTTATAGCATTGTTATTGACATGTATTATTATTGTCACTGAATTGACAATGAATTTAACTGTGTTCATCACTAAATACAGATGCACTTGAAACGACACACACATCTCTTTATCTATTTGGCTGCTTAGAGAGCCACATTAAATCATGACAAGGTCATATCGTGTCTCTGAATGCTCTAAAAACAAAACAAACAAACAAAAAAAAAAACACGACATGCAGCTTTTTCCTGAAAAATTTAACTGATAAAACTTTGCTTTAGCTGAAGTCGCATTGCCTACTGCAGACTTACAGCAGTTTTATCAATACTATAAACAAACAGTGGAGTTAAAATAAAAACACAATGTTTATTAAGATATAATATAAAGCATAAGAAAACAGTAGACAGAAGTGGAAGTCTGTTTCTCAAAATCATTTCACATCTGCAAGTGAGCCAACAAAGCAAGGATGCATGTTTTAAGTAGGATGACATGGATATAATGGCAAACTTAACACCTCCTTATGGTGCTGATAGATTTTAAAGAAATACAAATCCATAGAAGTTGGAAATATTTATAAACCATTTTACATTGTAACAAGCCAGTCAGTGTTATTTTTCATTTGTGTCCTTTGTGCAGAGACATTTTTAGATATAGATATGTGTATAGATATATTTTAACATAATACATAATTTAGTTTAAATTGCACACTCTCCTTTTAAAAAACAAATCAGAGTTTTTTCTCATAGCTCCTTACGGACCCTCTTTCAGAGGGTTTCTCTTTGAGAACCAAATCCCCCTGTCCCTCTTTCTTCGTCATTTGTCTCTCTTTCAGGACTGATGTGCAAATCTATGTACACACATATATATTGTTATCCTGAAAAAAAATATTTCACTGATTCTAAACTGTATTTCTATCATGTAAATGTATATATTTCTTGTTTCCAAATGGTAAAATGAAGGAAAACTACTGATGATAGAGAAGACCAGTGTGGCCTGAATGATAAGGCCCGGTTCACATTAGCGTTCGCTATCCGGATTTTCCGGATCTGATCCGGACCGCATACTGTACAAACGGAACGTACGTTCCGCATAGCAATGTAAAGTCTATGCGGACGTTCACACGCGTCCGTTCCGTATGTATCGGAGCCGGATCGGATCCGGACTCCGGACTCTTTTCCAACATGCGCTATTTTTTGGGTCCGGATCTCCGGCCCACGCACCCGGACCGGAGCCGGACCTGAGCCTGACAGCACCATCCGGAACACAGAAACCAATGGGGAACGGAAGGCACAGAACACACTGCCTAGAAAAACCTGACGTTCTACCCCACTTCCTATGCGTATCCAAGCAGCCATTTCGGATGGGGACACATGGGCCAAGCATGTCTGGAGTGGAGCAGCAGTGACAGACGTGCTGGAGCTGTTTGGCAGAATGTCGGATGTGGAGGTGAGGCCTACAGCGGAGGAACCTGATTCTACAGGTGCACCAGGTGCACCTTCTGCTGACCCCAACATTTTTTTATTTAAATTTAACTATTTTTTGCCCACGGATCCGGATGGCAGCCTGATGCATGCCTGATACAAACGGACCGGATCCGGATCGAAACCGTATGGTTCTGATCAGGATCAGGTCCTGATCCGATCAGGATCCAATCAGGATCCGGTCCGTTTACTTGCCAAAATGCAAGTGTGAACAGGGCCTAAAACTGCATGCATGTTGAATTATGCATGAGATAAGCATGACGAGGGATGTGGTAGTGGGCAGTGGTTAGATGTATGGCAGGGGTAGTTCTTAAAGTGTCTCTCTTTCTTATCTCCAAATGTTGGTAGGTAAGGCATTTCTACTTTCCATTTGAGCTCACCTACAGAGAAGTAACCTCAAATCACAGCAGTAAAGAGCCTTGCTATACACGAGGACTAGAAACAACTGTGTTCTGAAAAAAATCAGCAAATCCATGCTTATCCTAAATTCATATTCATAAAGCCTAATAAGAAATCAGATTAAATGCTATACAAAGAAGAGCAAAGGTAACCATGTGGCAGAATGGAGGAAAAATAAAACAGTTACAGTAGCTAAAGATATACCAGACACTAAAGAGAACACACTTAGAAAATGTCCAAAACTTTAAAGACAGGCAAGTCAAACCCAGGGGAAACAGACTATGCCAGCACTTGCACACTTCCTGCTGTAATGCTCCAAATATAAAGCAACCAGACATACCATTTAAACAAAGAAAAACAACTGTTGATCTTCATCCAAGATGTCATTATCTTAAGCTATGTATTCACATGTGATGATTCTCCCCTCCTCATCTTACTATCCTGTTGCTTTGGAAGACCTGTCTGTCCATCTTCTTTTCTGATGCTAAGCTGTTGTCACTGCTTTCAGACAACAGAGAGCTGAATTTTGATAGGTGGGCAGTCCCATCCAACTGACCTCTATAATCCCTGAGTGGTGACTGCCTATACCATAGACGGCTAGATGCAAGGGTTAAATGGGACTGTCCATCTAGCCTGCCCATCCAGCTCTCGATGGCCTGCCAGGCCTGGGTAGTCAATGCCAATAGAAAATTGAAAGATGGGTGGAGGAAAAGATGGGACTGTACCCATCCAACCCACCAATCCAGCTTCCTATGGCATTGGGCACTTTGAGTCCTATGGGAGGAAAGCCTTTTACAAATGTTACAGCATTGTATTATTGTATTGTACATAAGTGATGTGCCCAAAGAGGTAATGGACTGGTTGGCAAAAGGAGGGACACACAGGATTGTAAGCCAGTAGGATGGCAGAGAAGTGATATCTGGAGATTGGTGTATATGTGTGTGTGTGGGGAGGGGACTTTGGCATGAAGACAGTGAACTCTATATTGAGCATTTGGGGGTTGGGGATTTACAAACCCACAAGCCACAACCTTGGATCAAAAGCAGGGCAAAGATAATTGGAACAAAACTAATGTAAAAGTCGAGCACTTTAGGGCAACTATTCAGAATAAATGCTGAGGGTTCATCACTTTTGCATCACTTTTGTTCCTGATTTTGATAAATCTAATCCTTAAGAACTGTCCAAAAGCCCTTACATTGGGTGGAAAACTAGCCTTACTCTAGGCAAATTTACAGCTGCAGTTAACAATGTTTACTTATTTCAGAGTCTGCAATCATTGGGCTTGATTCATTAAACCGTGATAACTCATATTACTGCCGTGCTAGCGTTTTCATGCGCAATTACTGCAAGTAAATATTTATTGTTCTTTCTAAAGCAAAATTATGCACAGGAAACATTATGATGCAAATGCAATTAAAAGTGTGAAAAGCACCTAAACAATATACTCTTCACTAGGCAAGTAAGACAGTAGGCGTTATGCTTACATTATTATTATTATTATTATTATTATTATTCTGTGGCACTGTACAAAGTAAGAAACAAACATGGGGTACTAAACAATGCAGACAATGGTTTACACAAATACATAAAACACAGGATTGGTACAAAATACAACATTTATAGTTACAGTGACAAAAGTAACATGATTAATAAAATGTATAACAAATTCCAAGACACAAAAGGGTGAAAGAGCCCTGCCCTTGCAAGCTTACAATCTAAAGGAATGAGGGGGACAAGAGTTGGGGTAGTATACAATATTCATACCCAGAGGCAGTGTGTTTTGGGGTTACCTGGTTAGGAGTACAACTTGGCCAGAGGTCAGAGGGAGAATGGACTAAGTTAAAGCGTATGCTTGTCGAAAAAACATGAGTTTTGAGGAAGCATTTAAAGATCTTAAAGGTTGGCAGGGGAGTCCAGAGAAGGGGTACAGCATGTGCAAAATCTTGTATAGTGAATGCAAGGAGGTGTCAGAGGCCAAGACCTTAAACATTACACTACCCAGGTTGGATGTGAGATATGTTCTTGAGCTGGAGATGACAGGAACTGGTTATGGAGTGAATATGAGGGATAAAAGAGAGAGAGGAGTCAATCCCTAAGCACCCTGCTTTTGGAACTGAAGTTATAGGGACATTATTAACATTTATTGTTATATCAAGCAGAGAGGTAAACAGAGTCAGTAGAAAAACAAATTATTCTGTTTTACTCATATTAAGTTTTAAGCAGTCAAGAACATGTGTGAGGGACTTAGGTTCTGGAGCAAAGAGGTACAATTGTGTTTCATCTGCATATGATTACTATTGAAAACAAAATGAGTTGATTAACCACTTGCCGACCGCCTTAAGCCGATGGGCGGCAGCAAGGGCTGGGCCCAAACGACCGCAATACGCCCATCGGCGGTGGTGGCGACGGGCGTGGTTATGCAGCGATCGCATCATCCGTGACGCGACCAGCCGCCGGCGACTGGCTCCACCCCCCCCCCCCCCCCCCCGCACTGTAACCCGCCGGCCGTTCGCAAGCGCCGGCGGGTTACTAGCACCCCGATCGCCGCACGGATATTTCTCCCATGCTGAGTGGGAGAAATATCTCTGTAAATGGACAATTGTGTGTAAAAAAAATCAAAAATTGTCATTTACGGAGATAAATAAGAAACACCGAGAGCCCAATATAATGTAGTATGTATTGGAAACCATGGATAAATGTAAGTGTGAGATGAATATACTCACAAACATGGGTTACCTCTTAGGCAACCACTGTAGATGCAGGTGAGGAGATTAGACCTGTCCTCACTCAGGATTAAGATGTCGCTCTCTGTAGATCAGGAAAATAGGGGTAGGTCACCCCTCCACCAGGGGTGGACACAGTATTATCGTAAGAGAACAGAGGCGCCAGCAGGATAAAAGGTAATAAAAATTTTAAAATTTGCTGGGAGGCAGTGGTGGACTTACTTACCTCCGGAAAGCAGACTCAAAATACTGTCTGAATTAAACAAATAAATGTATTATTGGTACCCCAAAAAGATGCAACGCGCTTCGCAGGCACAGCCCGCTTCATCAGGCAATAAGATAGGGGACAAACAGTAGCTCATCAGTAGCACGAATAGCGCCTCTGACAGAGCGTTGCATCTTTTTGGGGTACCAATAATAAATGTATTTGTTTAATTCAGACAGTATTTTGAGTCTGCTTTCCAGTCCACCACTGCCTCCCAGCAAATTTTAAAATTTTTGTTACCTCTGTTCTCTTACGATAATCATTTACGGAGATATTTCTCCCACCCAGCATAGGTATGTGTAAAAATACACCCCAAAACACATTATACTACTTCTCCTGAGTACGGCAATACCACATAGGTGCCACTTTTTTGCAGCCTAACTGCGCTAAGCGGCCCAAAGTCCAATGAGCATCTTTAGGCTTTACAGGGGTGCTTACAATTAGGCACCCCCCAAAATGCCAGGACAGTGAACACACCCCACAAATTACACCATTTTGGAAAGTAGACACTTCAAGGTATTCAGAGGGGAGCATAGCGAGTCCGTGGCAGATTTCATTTTTTTTGTCGCAAGTTAGAAGAAATGGAAACTTTTTTTTTTTTGTCACAAAGTGTCATTTTCCGCTAACTTGTGACAAAAAATAAAATCTTCTATGAACTCACCATGTCTCTCACTGAATACTTTGGGATGTCTTCTTTCCAAAATGGGGTCATTTGGGGGTATCTATACTATCCTGGAATTTTAGCCCCTCATGAAACATGACAGGTGCTCAGAAAAGTCAGAGATGCTTCCAAATGGGAAAATTTCCTTTTTGCACCATAGTTTGTAAACGCTATAACTTTTACCCAATCCAATAAATATACACTGAATGCTTTTTTTTAATCAAAAACATGTTTGTCCACATTTTTCGTGCTGCATGTATACAGAAATTTTACTTTATTTGAAAAATGTCAGCACAGAAAGTAAAAAAAAAAATCATTTTTTGACAAAATTCATGTCTTTTTTGATGAATATAATAAAAAGTAAAACTCGCAGCAGCAATCAAATAGCACCAAAAGAAAGCTTTATTAGTGACAAGAAAAGGAGGTAAAATTCATTTAGGTGGTAGGTTGTATGACCGAGCAATAAACCGTGAAATCTGCAGTGGTCTGAATGAAAAAAAAGGTTCTGGTCCTTAAGGGGCGAAAAGACTGTGGTCCTCAAGTGGTTAAGTAACCAAGACTGTGCATGTTGATAGGAAAAAAAGGATGGGGCCAAGGACAGTGCCTTGAGGTACTCCCACAGACAAAGGTTGAGGAGAGGAGATCTGATCTGAGTATGAGACTGTGACAGACCTTCCAGAGAGATAGGAAGATATCCAGGAGAGAGCGAGGCCCTTTATGCCTACAGATGAAAATATCTGTAGGAGTCAGGTGTGGTCGACAGCATCAAATGCTGATATCTGTAATTTAAAGAAAATATGTGCATTATGTAATAAAAACAACAAAATGAAAAACTCAATAAAACAAAATACTGATCCTTTAATTACTGTATATGTTATGCTCTTGTAATCTTACATTCTTCCCCAGATTGCATTCTGCATACATTTATTGGTAGAAGCAGGGACAATCAAAGCATTAAAATGATAAATATTATTGTTTGAAATCTGTAGTTCATTTTACATCCGCCTTGACTATAGATACCAAAATGCAAAATCTCATATTAAATAATAATGTGAAAAGGAATTCTTTTTTCATACCATTGAAACATTAAAGAGGCACTTCACTTTTCTCACCCAACATATTTTCTTTTAAGTTGCACAGTTCAATATTTGACATGATTGACAGCTCTGAAACATGTGAAATTAAAAGGAAAGGATTTAGCAAGAGCTATTGTAAAATTCTTTCTAACACCTGTGTTTCCAGAATTCAGCAGTCTCCTGTAACAGCTGAAGCTGAGAAAAATTCTAACAACTCTCTTTCTTTCAATTTACAGGTAATAATTGATAAAATATTGTAAGCCTTAAATTTAGTTAGAATCAGAAAAAAAGCTTGAGGCAAGGAACACACTTGACTGTTTTCGTGCGCGTTTTCTGCACTGTTAATAATAATAAGAAGAACTCATGTTAATCAATATGCTAGTTCACACTTACTGTGTTGTTTGCACGCAGAAAAAAAGACATTCTGCATGATGACTCTGCACATTTTGGCAGTTTTCTCTATCACTTACATCAGCTGCTGTGGAAAAACACGTGCGTTTTCCTGCATGGAAACACACTTGGTGTGCAGAAAAAGTATGCAGAAAAACGCGCGCGGAAAACTGAAAGTCAAGTGTGTTCCCTGCCTCAGTTCCTAGCAACACATTTTCAGGAATATGTAAAAACAAACAAACAAAAAAATAACTTACTTAAAATGTGGTATTCTTACACATTTAGATAGTATGTGAATGTTTTATATGTTTGTTAAAATTTTTAATATTGACACGTGGAAAACCGACAGTTTTCTGCTCTTCCAGCCAACTATCTTTTTATTAACTTCTCTCTATCACTCTCTGAATGTTCCTCTTAATGGACCAGAGTTCAAAGAAGAACCTAAACCAAGGATAAAACTTTATCTAATCAGAAGCTGATGAAACAGGCACCCCATAGCAGCCCAATAACAGCAACGTAATGCTGCTTGGGGCGGGTAAGGGTAATTCAGGACTCTAGTGGTTGCCGGACCCCTAATTACATCTCCCTCCAACTTGATGAGGGAATAGTAATTAACGCCACTGGAGAGTTTTGCAGCAGCAGGGAGAGCCATAATTCGTCTCTCCCGGTGCCCAACTCACCGGCAATGAGTACATATGTATGTGAAACTGATACCCCCTTTCCTACAAGAAGTCTTTACCTTTTCCTGATTTATTTTTTCTCCCTACAACAATTTTTAGGCAAAGTTCCTGTTTAAGAATTTAACCCAGCCTTTACCCCCTCCCCCCCCCACTTAAGGACCAGCGCTACTTTTTATGATCTTTGCTGGGTGGGCTCTGCAGCCCCCAGCACAGATCATGTTACATGCAGAGCGATTAGATCGCCCCCCCTTTCTCCCCCCTATGGGGATGCTGTGCAGGGGGGGTCTGATCGCTCTGGCTTTACTTACATCTAAATGAATTATTACAAATAACTGATTTTTGCACCACAAAGGCCCCTCCACAGCATTGTCTAGCAACTCCATCCTCATCTTCCTCCTCCCCAACTGCTGAGGTTTTTTTCCTTATTGTTCAAAAATCCACTGACCCAGCATTATTATTAACATCATTTATATAGTGCTCACATCTTCTACAGTGCTTTATTCTTGTCACTAACTGTCCTTCAGTGGGGCTCACAATCTAATGCCTACCATAAGCCTAGGTCCATTGCATCGTAGACTAGGGTCAATTTTTAGGGATAAGCCAAATAACTCGTTTTAATCAGTGATGGGCCGACATTTTGTATATGCGAAATTTCGCATCGAAATTTGCATTTTCGCATCATAATTGTAATGAGAAATTTCAGGGGAAATCGTAATTGATTTCGTATGTAATAGTAGTATTTCATAATTTCACGTAATTTTTCACGTAATTTTCATGCAATTTCACAAAATGTTGTGCTTACTTTGGCAGTTGATACCATACATGGTATTGCTACTAAAATTGGTACATATGTTAAGGAGCATATTGTGTACAAGTAAAAAAAAAGAATTTTTCAAAAAGACATTGTAGTTTTTGAGAAAATCGATTTAAAAGATGCAAAAAAAATGGTTTTTAAACTGTCATTTTTCCAAGTTTAAAAACCATTTTTCTTTGCATTTTTTAAATACATTTTCTCAAAAACTATATGGTCTTTTTGGAAAATTATTTTTTTCCCTTGTACCCACTAGTCCCTTTAACATAGCAATTTTGGTGTCAGTTGCATGTATGGGGGCTTTGCTATTAACCTCCAAAGTCGGCACAAAATTATACATAATTTTGCGAAATTATGCAAATTTTTATGCAAAATTACGAATGAATATGGAATCAATTTAGTTTGCAAATCGTAATTACGTATAGGCGTAATTGCAAAAATGTATGCGAAATTTAGCAAAATCTTAATTTTTCTGATTACGAGCATCGCTAGTTTTAATGTTTTTGGGGTGTGGGAGTAACCCAGAATGCCCAAGAGGAAACCAAAATCAACACAAGGACAACACACACACACACGCACACACACACTGTGCAAATAGTGTTCTGGCTGAGATTTGAACTTGGGACCCAGCATTGCAATTTTCTTTAAGCATAATGAGTTAATGGTATAAACAAATTATTTTTTCTATCTAGAGTATCTTTTTTTCTTGTAAAAAAAACAATAAAAGTTTCTTCAGGGTAAAGCAATTGTCAGGTTGCAAGATGTAATTGAGCTCAGCTGTTCAGACACCTTTTGGTGCAAAAGTCATTAATTGGTGAGGACAAACAAAATATGTGTAGAAGAGTCTACACATGTCTGGAAGAGCTCCCATTTCCGCTGATATTGAGGACCGATTTGGGTAACGTGTGCTATTATTATGTACCTGTCACAATCGCCTCAAAGTCCAAAGAAGGAGACAGACTCTCTGCTCACATCCAGGTACATTGCACACTTGGGCAAAAAAAATCGGAAGGTGGGATACATGTGCCCAGTTCAGGGGTACCAAGTTCAATAGTACCAAAGTCAGAGTAACCTATATTTAATGTACAACCTGTTATTCATGATGAAACTGTTATGAACCTGTTTCTGTTGCTAATGCATGTACTGTATATGTTACGGCCAGAACCTGAAGTGTGGCCACTTCGCGTTCTGGCCAGCCACTTCGGGTTCTGGCCAGCCAATGTGTGAAGTGGCCGCAGCGCAGCGGCCAATGTTAGAAATGTAATGATTACAATAAGTTCAATGTATTTTATGTTCGTCTCGCTGCGGCCAAATGTATTACAACTTGGTTAATTTAATGAAATGAAGCCTGCGGCAATGTAATAGATGAAGCCGCCGGCTTTCGCACTACCACCTCTCCTCCCCCCCCCCCCGTCTCTCTCCTCTCCCTGCCTCCTATACAATATGGAGCAGCCGGCAGGGACATGCGTGTCCCCGAGAGTCGTTCGTCGTGGCAGGGGAATCCTGCCGTTCCTGCAGAGTGGGTGCTGGCAGAAGCAATGTCTGCAGCCTCCCCGCTCTGCTTCCCCTGCCGCGACGAACGACTCTCGGGGACACGCATGTCCCAGCCGGCTGCTCCGTATTGTATAGGAGGCAGGGAGAGGAGAGAGGCAGGGGGGAGGAGGAGAGGAGGCAGTGCGAAAGCCGGCGGCTTCATCTATTACAATGCCGCCAGCTTTATTTCATTAAATTAACCAAGTTGTAATACATTTGGCCGCAGCGAGACGGCCGTAAAATACATTGAACTTATTGTAATCATTATATTTCTAACATTGGCCGCTGCGCGGCCACTTCGCACATTAGCTGGCCAGAACCTGAAGTGGCTGGCCAGAACGCGAAGTGGCCACACTTCGGGTTCTGGCCGTAACATGTACATGATGTGATGAATGACAATGATTGAAATGCATATGTATTTCTGTGCTGTGCTTTCTATTTCTATACCTGTGCTTTCAGATGCTCAGGGTGCAGCAAAGGTCTTGTGTTCAGTGCAGGCAGGGGAATTGCAGACTCCTCTTCCAACTCTGAATGCAGGAATGGTAAATTGCAACAGTGGACCAGTGTGGCACTGGGCTGCTGGCTAAAAACAAATGGTGCTGTATTCATGCAATCACTACAAAGTGATTTAATTCTACAGTAACTCAGAAGACAGGCTTCTGAGCCACTTGCAGACAATGCCACTTTCAAAGTGTATTGAGAAGGTGGGGAATTGTACAGTGAGTCTGTGCAACCCACTGCAGGAAAAAAGTGTGTGAATGCCAAGTGGCTTGTGATTCTGAGTGCATTCCAGGGGCATGTGCTGAAGTCTACACATGACCGCACCCTGGCAGGGCACTAGGGGATCTGCAAGATACTTGACTGTATTCGGAAAAAAAACTTTTAAAGCTGAAATGAGATGTATGTGAAATCTGCTTCACCCACTTTAAAAATAGACTCTGAATAGTGCAGGCACACACTTTTAAAGATGTGTTTACTGCCACTGGCACTTATAACACCCCACCATTACCCTGAGCACCTCCTGTTGCCACCCACAGCACCTCAGTCACCCCCATCACTCCCTACACCCTAGACCTATCCATCAAAATATGTGCTCACCACTGCTGAATTGAAAGGGAACCTAAAAACATCTTAAAATTTGCCACCGGGGGTGTCTATTACACCTATGGGATCTATGGGATTCCTTAACATGAACCTAACATTTTTTTTAATGAAAATAATATGTATAATTGCCAGGAATCCTCAAACAGTTGGCAGAAAACTCACCGTTTTTTTCTTTTTCCTATCGTAAATTTAAAAACTATTTTCTCATAAATTGTAAGGTGTTTTTGATTTTGTTTATTCCCCTTGTTACCACTTTTTTTTTCCTTTACATGCTTAGCAAATTTAGTGGTTATTGCATGCATAGTTATTTTCCATTAACCTCTAAAGTCTGCACCATTGATTGCAATGCAATTTTGCCCTGAAATCCGCTGTAGAATTCACAAAAGTGTGAAAGGTGAATTTTAAAGTGACGTATGTGGAAATTCCTCTTAAAAGTCCTGTAAGCAAAAACAAGCCATTTTGCCATGAGTTCGAACTTTAAAAAATTCCTATTCCTAGTTGAGATTAGCTCAGCAACAGTGGGCCCAGGACCTCAAAGTCTAATGGATGATGTTGATTCATATGTGAAAAGGTCCTTTATTAGCCATCCAGATATCAGTAAAGTTGCAGTATAAGTTGCATGCTGGCCAAAATTGACAGTGCTTCTACTCTGCTTCCTTTCCCTATTGACACTGTTTTCACCAAGCAACTGGACATGACAAAACTTCAACATCAGCATTTAAAAATGTGTTTGCACACAGCAAGTGAATGCCATTATGTAGTTAGTCTCCACAGGGATATTGTTCTTGAATTAACTACATCTTAGTGGAGACAAAAACTTTATTCATTCTTTTTCTAATTTTAGACACTCCTCCCCAAAGGAAGCACAACAACAACAACAAATAACATTTGTAAAGCGCTTTTCTCCCATGGGACTCAAAGCGCATAAGCATGGCTCCGACCATTGTGATACAGAGGAAGAATTTTATAAGTCTGGAAATGCCAGGCTAAACAGGTGGCTTTTCAGTCTGGATTTGAATAGCTCCAGGGTTGGTGCTGTCTTTACTGGGTGTGGCAGGGAGTTCCAAAGAGTAGGGGCAGCATGACAGAAGGCTCTATCTCCAGATTTTTTGAGGTGCACTCTGGGAGTGACCAAGTTTATAGAACTTGCTGATCTGAGTTTGTGAGAGGTGTGGTGCAGCTTCAGCAGGTCCTTCATGTATCCAGGGCCCAGATTGTGCAGGGATTTGAATGTCAGCAGTCCAATCTTGAAGAGTATTCTCCATTCTACTGGTAGCCAGTGCAGTGAGCGAAAGATCAGTGTAATGTGACAGTGGCGAGGCTGGTTTGTTAGCAATCTGGCAGCAGCATTCTGCACTAATTGAAAGCGACGCAGGTCCTTTTTGGGGAGGCCAGCATAAAGGGCATTGCAGTAGTCCAGCCGTAATGTGATGAAGGCGTGGACTAGGGTTAGAAGATCCTCTGGGGGAATCAGATGTTTAATCTTTGCAATGTTCTTCAGATGAAAGAAGGAAGTTTCAACTACAGATGAAATTTGGTTTCTGAAACTCAATTCCCCATCGATTAGTATGCCAAGGCTGCACACAAGGTTGGAGCTGTTTATGTCTGAATTCCCAATCCTGATTGGTGTTGCTTTAGGATAGAGCTGTTTTGATGGCGAGTGCTGGCTTTGGACAAACAGGACCTCAGTTTTGTCAGCATTCAGTTTCAACCAGTTATCAGGGCCGGGCCGACACATAGGCTGGAGAGGCTGGAGCCTCGGGGCGGAGCTTACTTCAGTGTGGGTGGGGCGCAAGGAGCAGGTCTGTGTTGTGCCTGGCTTGCCGCCCAGCACCCCCGCTGTGTTTATGCTGCGTTCAGTCACCACTTTACTGGCTGCAATGCTGGCTGGCTGATGGGGAAGACGAGAGGAGCAGATCAATCAGCTGTCTGCTGCAGTGCTGCTCGCTATCCCCAGCCTCTCCTGTGTGCGTAGAGAGGAGAGCGCCCCTCCCCTCCTGTCTTCTCCTCTGTGACACTGGGGGCGGGGCTGAGCACAGAGAAACCCGGGCAATTCAAGAATGAAGGAGACGGAAGACAGGTAGCTATGCGGGGGAAGGGGCGGGGGAGAGGCTCTGTGAGGAATGGGGAGAAGTGTTCACAGCAGAGCATGCAGGCATGATTCTGCTCACATGCAGCACACACTGCCTGTTACTGATGGATCCATTTCCCTTATGCTGCTGCTGCCACGAGTGTACATGAGACACTCACAGCTGGGAGCTCTCTCTCTCTCTCTCTCTCTCTCTCCCCTTCTTCCCTGTCCCTGAAGCTGCTGCATTACTATGTGGGGGTTTCTAGATAGATAACAGGAATAACTGCAGCATTATAGGCCAGAGCTGGGCTTCCTGGGTCAAAGAAGAGCACACAGGGGGAAGTAGCTATCAGCTGTGTGTCAGGTCTGTGATGATTCTGGCTTCTAAGTCAACATCTATGCCTCTTTCCTCTCTCTCCCATTCCCTATCATTCTCCATTCCTCTCTTCTCATTCTATATCTCCCCTTAACCCCCCCCCCCTCCTGTCTCTAAATGTTCTACCCCTTTCTGCCTTTAGCCTATCTTTCCTTTCCTCACATATCTCCCTCTCCAGATGCATCCCATCAGTGCTTGCCTTTTAAAGTGGACCTGAACTCTTGCACACGACAAAAGGAAAATATAGAGAAATGAACCCTGTATGTATTTAGAGAGCTAAGCTTGTAATTCCCCATTATCTGTGACTAATACAAAGTTGTAATTTGATCTATTCCCTGTGCCACCTGATTGCCATGGCAGATAAGGCATATAAGCTCATTTGAAAGCACAGGATATTATCAATATGTCTGCTTCCGTGAAAGCAGGAAGTAGAAACAGTGCAGATTTATTGCAGGATTTGTATCAGATTTGTATTAGCTGCAGCAAAGATGTTTTTCTTTAAAGGTTCTTATGCTGTTGCCTATCTTTTAGTGCAGAGAGGAAGTTCAGGTCCGCTTTAAAGCGGTCATTACTGATACACTTAGATACACTTAGTACATAGTCATGCCACTGACTGTCCTCAGAGGGGCTCACAATCTAATCCTACCATAGTCTAATATCCTACCATATTATTATTATGTATTTATATAGCACTGACACCTTCTGTAGCACTTTACAGAGTACATAGTCATGTCACTGACTGTCCTCAGAGGAGCTCACAATCTAATCCTACCATAGTCATAGTCTAATGTCTCTACCATACTATTATTATGTATTTATATAGCACTGACATCCTCTGCAGCACATTACAGAGTACATAGTCATGTCACTGACTGTCCTCAGAGGAGCTCACAATCTAATCCTACCATAGTCATAGTCTAATGTCCTACCATATTATTATTATGTATTTATATAGCACTGACATCCTCTGCAGCACTGTACAGAGTACATAGTCATGTCACTGACTGTCCTCAGAGGAGCTCACAATCTAATCCTACCATAGTCATAGTCTAATGCTAATGTCCTACCATATAATTATTATGTATTTATATAGCACACACTAGATCTTTAATCAACAGCTGAATGCATTATTCTTCTCCTTACCCCACCAGCTAGAAGTCATTACATTGTGTTCCTTCTTCCCCTTCCCCACAGCAACAGCACTCATCACTTTAGCTGTAGCCAAGAGATGTGTCTGTATAAGCTTGTTGTCACCCTGGGAATTGGATTCTGGTCCCTACAAGAGACAGTTATAGTTTGTGTGTATACTTTTAGACTCAGAGGGGGCAGTTAATAAAAGTGGGCCCCGAGTACTGGAAAGTAGAAATCCAGCCCCGTACCATGGGCATCATGCGATGCCCTTGACAACCCTCCCCATTGCTTACTGTGGAGATGGACGGGGGGGAGGGGGGGCGCACTTGGGCAGCTCAGCCTCTGTTGATGGTGGACCTTGTCCCGGCCCTGCCAGTTATCATTCATCCATGCCTGTAGTTCAGCTAAGCAAGAGTTTATTTTTGAGGTAGGGTCTGTTCCACCAGGTTTGAAGGACAGGTATAGCTGTGTGTCATCGGCGTAGCAGTGGTACGTCAGGCCATGGCGTAGGATAAGTGTACCGAGTGGCAACATGTAGATTGCAAACATCAGAGGGGATAGGATTGATCCTTGTGGCACTCCGAATTGTAGAGGTGCAGGTTTGGACATTATAGGACCTAGGGATACTCTCTGTGTTCTGTCAGTCAGGAATGATCTGAACCACTGGAGGACTGATCCACTGATGCCACAGTACTCCTGCAGTCTGTTAAGCAGGATTTCATGGTCAACTGTATCAAAAGCCGCTGAGAGATCCAACTGGATTAGGATGGAGCATTCCCCTCTGTCCCTTGCCATGAGCAGGTCGTTGCAGACTTGAATGAGGGCTGTTTCACAGCTGTGGTGTTTCTTAAAGCCAGATTGTAGAGGGTCCAGGATGTTGTTTACTAACAGCCTGGTTTCAAGTTGCAGATAGACAGCCTTTTCAATAACTTTACCTAAGAAGGGGAGGTTGGAGACAGGTCTGTAGCTGCTCATAGCATCTGGATCCATGGAAGGTTTTTTAAGAAGGGGCTTGATGATTTCTTCTTTTAGAGAGGTAGGAAACCTCCCTGCTTGCAGAGAGCAATTTACTATTTTGTGAAATGCTGGACCAAGCAGGTCAGGGCATTTCAGCATATGTTTAGTTGGTCCAGGGTCCAGGTGGCAGGTTGTCTGGCGGAGACGACGGAGGATGTCTGAGATCTCTTCCTCACTAATACTTTTGAAGTCAGTCCAGGGTGTTAGGTTGTTTTTGCCACTATTTCCAGGAGTTGAATAAGTCTTAGGTGCTGTGGACTGAATGAGACACCGAATAGAGGATACTTTGTCAGCAAAGTAGCAAGCACATTTTTCGCATAGCTCCTTTGAGGAAGTTATAGTAGGTTTTAGACAGGATGGGTTACATAGTCTATCAACTGTGCAAAATAGTTGGGCTGGCCTGTTGGCGGCCTTTGCGATCTCCTGTGATAGGTAGGAGGACTTTTTCTTGGTGATCGCATCTTGGTAGCTTTCCAGGTGAGAGACAAGGGTGTGTTTATCTTTTGAATTCTGAGTTTTTCGCCTCTTCCTTTCTAGTCTGCGCGCTTCTTTCTTTAAAATGGTGGAGCCATCTTTTATTCTATCCGAAACCAAAAAGAAGTGGTGAATGCAATGGGGTTCTACATTTATTGTATTATATACTTACCTAAAGGAAAATAAACACATTGATTCATATCTTGATCTACACTTTTGTCTGCAGTGCTTTAAAGAGTTATAGAAGAATTTATTGTGAAATGACAGCTGTGCAAGTATAACAAAGACTAAATAAATAAAATGTGACTGAAGCCGAGCCATTCTTTTCAGTTCAATATAATCTCAGTAGATTTAGTTGGACTTAACAACTACATTCACAATAAAAGATTTGATTTTTTTTTTTTATTTCTAAAGGCTTAACAAGCAAAATTGAAAAAGCAACTGGGTTACTAAATACAATAACTCTATTGTCAAATTTGGACATGAATGTAATGCATTTTAACAAACAACCAAAGGGAAATGATTTGTTATGAGTGTTATAAAACATGATCTGTACAAAATGTATAAAAGCATATAAAGCACATTAAAACAAAGAGTGTAGTTTATTTCATGTGATAACATTTAGGCATCTGCCACCTGGGAGACTTCGTTGAAATGCTTTATATCTATTGCAAATTTGTGTTACCTTCTCAGTTTGTTTTAGTTCAATGTAATCATTTATTTGCCATGTCCCTACTCTCCCTTTGCTATTTTTGAATGACTTAAACTGCAATACATAATGAATTAAGTAAGCAATATACAGCACTCACCAAACGTTTTGGCAGTGACAAACATTTTGTCTTTTTCAAAACATTGCCATTCCAGCATTTTTAGATTTTTTTTATATCTAGGTATACTGAAAAATAATCACATATATTAATTATAGGATACTAGAGCCAAAGAAAATACTGAAAACGGGGGGAAAAGGCATGTATTAGGGTCATCATGCCTCTGTGTGCATGTGCAGAGCGTTCCTGGCAACATACGCAACTGCGCACTACTGGCTGTCTGACTCCGGCAACCTAGGTTGAGCTGCAGCAGAGGATTTTGGTAAAAAAGAGGGGGACAGAGGAGAAAAGGAGGAGTGGTGGGCATGAGGATGGCACCTAATACATGCCTGCTCCACCCATTTTAGTATTTTCTTCAGCTCTGGTATTCTTTCAGGCACTAGAGCTCAAATGGACAAGCAGGAAGTGCAGAGCAGTGGCACTACAGAGGAGACTGATGGACCTGCATCACCTGGAACCCAGAAAGTGAGTGTGTGTAAACCTGTAATCCTCCCTCTAAACTGTACTCCATAACACTGCGGGGAGCTAGGAAATGTGGCTGCGACTGGAGCCCATGCATCTAGCACTGTTCGCCAGGCCCAATACTCACTCATGCACCATATGCCCCTCCCCATTGGTGGCCTGTCCCTGGGCGCTGTGGCAGGCGACATCCAGGGCACCCAAACAATAGGTTCTGGGTAGTGCCCAAGAAAAATGACCCCAACGACGCGCCTGGTGTCAAGTGTGTGTGACAGCAAATAGATAAAAAAGACAAGTGTATCTTGTGACAAGCATGGTGGTGGGAGTGTCATGGTTTAGGGCTGCATGAGTGGTGCCAGCACTGGGGGACTACAGTTCATCGAGGGAACCATGAATGCCAACATTTACTGGGATGTACCGAAGCAGAGCATGATCCCCTGCCTTTGGAAACTGGTCTGCAGGGCAGTATTATTTGCAACATAGCAACCACAAACACACCTCAAAGACACCACTGCCTTGCTAAAGAATCTGAGGGTAAAGGTTCTGGACTGATTAAGCAGGTCTCCAGATTATTGAGCATCTGTGGGATATCCTGAAATGGAAGGTGGAGGAGCGCAAGGTCTCCAACATCTATTAGATTCATCATGGAGGAGTGGAAGAGTGTCAAACTCTAGTGAACTCTTTGCCCAAGAGAGTTAAGTCATTGTTAGAAAATAATGGTGGGCACTTAAAATAATGACACTTTGGGAACGTTTTTGTAGTACTTTCAATTTTTATTAAAGTTAACTAGTCATAAACAAATACATTTAGAATACAGCAAAATGTGACAATGAACTATGTACAATATATTTAACAGAGATACATCAACAAGTCCATTAAGAAGGCATATGCTATGTGAGTGAACTAGCATCATTTAAAAAAATAGAGAGACCATGAGCAATAACATATTTTACCTCAAATGAGTTAAAAGGATGTAAAAATAAATCTATGACATCAGGCAGGCCTCATTTAAACAGATGTTCTTTTAAGGTAGCCTGGGTGATGTTCCTTGCTTTGGTGGCTACAGAGTAGTAATGATCGTAATCAGCTAATTACGATTACGTAAAATTTCACACATATTTTTGCAAATATGCCTATACGTAATTATGATTTGTAAATTCGACTGATTTCGCAATAATCATTTGTCATTTTGCATAAAATTTCACGTAAATGTTGTGTAATTTTATGCTGACTTTAGCAGTGAATAGCAAAGCCGCCATACATGCTATTGAAACCAACATTTTCCAAAAAAAAGACCTTGTAGTTTTTGAGTAAATTGATTTTAAAAATGCAAAGAAAAAATTCTTTTTAAAACTGAAAAATGCCAGTTTAAAAAACATTTTTCTTTGCAAGAACTACAAGGTCTTTTTGAAAAATTGTTTTTCCTCTTGTACCCACTATCCTCCTTAAAGAGGAACTCCAGTGAACATTTTACTGTTGGCAGGTGAGGTAGCTGCTGAATGGTTTTTGGCAGTTGGAAACAGCTGTAAACAGCAATTTCCCACAAAAGTTTGAACTTTTCTTGTGGGAGGGGTTACTTGTGGGAGGGGTTTCACCACAATATCAGTCATACAGTGCCCCCTGATGGTCTGTTTGTGAAAAGGAATAGATTTCTCATGTAAAAGGGGGTAACAGCTACTGATTGGGATAAAGTTCAATTTTTGGTCAGAGTTTCTCTTTAACATATGTAGCAATTTTGGTAGCAATAGCATATGTGGGGGCTTTGCTATTAACCATCAAATTTGACACAAAATTTTGCGAAATGTAAGCAAAAAAATTACGTGAAATTATGAAATATTACAATTACATACAAAATTAATTATGATTTTTTATTTGAAATTTTGCACTACAATTGCGATGCTCAATTGTGAATTTCAATGTGAAATTTCAGCCCACCACTGCCAGAGAAATTTGTCATAACTAAAACCATTTGTGATGGGAGCAATATTAAGATTCCTTGACATTCTTCACTTGCATGTGTTCTTCCTTTTGTTGCCAACGGTTTAGACATCAATGGCTGTGGGTCGAGTTATTTTGATTTACTACTTTACATTTTAGTAAAGTGTCATATTTTCAGTGTTATCCCATTACAAGATATAATAAAATATTTACAAAAAATGTGACAGGTGTACTTGCTCACGCTTGGCAGTACTTGGACCAAAGATAATAAGCAGAAAACTTTGAGGCCTAAAAACTGCTAAACAGAGACTCAAATCACTGGCTACCAGACTTAAAGGGAACCTAAACTGAGAGAGATATGGATTTTTCCTTTTAAAGGAATCATCAGGGGGTTTTAAGAACAATAAGTGCTACTTACCCAGGGCTTCGTCCAGTCCCAAGCTCCCAGCATGTCCCTCGCTGCAGCTCCACGGTGAGCCGTTCACCTGTGAAGCTTCCCGGTCCCCGGCAATGATGTACTCCGCCTGTGCGAGTAGCGCTTTCAATCACCACCACATGGACCGGAGCGTACTGCACAGATGCAGTAGTTCTGCACCTGCGCAGTATGCTCCAATCTACGTGGCAATGATTGACAGCACCGCTTGCGCAGGAGCAGTACAGGCCGACCTCCTGGTTTGCTTGGCGTCATCGCTGGAGACCGGGATGCTTCAAAGGCGAATGGCTCATTGCGGAGCTGCAGCAAGGGACATGCTGGGAGCTTGGGGCTGGATGAAGCCTCGGGTAAGTAGCACTTATTGTTCTTAAAACCACCTGATGACTCCTTTAAACCATACCAGCTGCCTGGCAGTCTTCCTGATCTCTTAGGCTGCAATAGTGGCTGAATCGCACACCTGAAACAGGCATGCAGCTAATCCAGTCTTACTTCTTTCAGAGCACCTGATCTGCATGCTTGTTGAGGGGCTGTGTCTAAAAGTATTAGAGACACGGGATCAGCAGGAGATTCAGGCACCTGGTATTATTTTAAAAGGAAAAATCCATTCTCAGTTTAGGTTCGCTTTAAGATGTAGTTAGAACTGGTCACATCTGTAGGGAATTTATCATGAATGTGTGCACACATATAATGTTTAGCCACACCTGATTACAAAATCCTGCAGCATAACTGTATGTCAGGAAAGACAAAAAGACAGCAAAAAACGCAATTAACTTTCTCGGGATGCTTTGGAAGGATCTGCAAAGCATATCATTGTTTTTGTCTTTTACACAAAAGTGAAGTAACACTCGATATAAATATGTTGGATCTAAGTAAAATGTTTAAATGTACGGTACTGCTTCTCATCAACCACAAAAGTCTTTGCATAAAATGAGTTTGTTTTGTCTACTGCTGGGTCATGAGAATTTACAACAACTGAACTTAGTCACTTGAACTAAGTGCATTCCTGTCAGTCATTTTACCCTCTGAAAGCAGCTATAAATCTTCTAATGCAATTAAAGGATTATTACAGTACTTATGACATTGGATAAATGCTGACTGTAAAAAATAGCAAAAAGTGAATATAATGGTAGATGGTCACTGGTAGTGACAGTGTTAAATATAGTGAAGCATATATTCAAAGACTGGAAGGGTATAACATGGCTCATTTTCCATAATATTTATCCCCGAGGAGATATAAAAGGAAATAAAAAATAACTCCCATAAAATATACATGACAAATAATGAAAACTAGGACCCTGAATATGTAAGCCACAAGGCAAAACCATATAATCAGCATATATACCTTAAAGTGAATCCTTATTTGTATTTATATTAATGTAGGATTTATGTACAAATAAAGAATTATACATGTCATTTTGTTTCAAGGCACAGTATTATATTTATCTTCCAATCTATAAAACATTAGTTAATATCTTATATATTATTTATTACTTAATATTAACAAATTATCTGAGCAATGCATATGTTCTCATAATAATTTTAATCTAAATTTAAGAAATTGAACATCATGTCTACAGCCAAAGAAATGAGGCTAAACATTAGCAATGCTGGTTGTGAAAACAAATGACTATAGATTAAAGTGAATAATTTTACTAACTACGGTACTCACCACCACAAGAGAACTGTATTTAATGAACCATAATCTAAGCAAATTCATAGCATATGGGCAAAATGGTAGAAAATGTAAAATAGCATAAGCTCTCTAGGTACCATCAAATGGCAAGAGCTCTCCTGTAAAAAAGAAGCATTTTCAACTGAGACAAATCAGAAACACCTAGGTGCTTAAAATTAGTGATAACTGAATTTAATTAAATATATTCAAATTTGCTGGCATTTGCTAAAGTAGCAGATTACTTTATTTTACAGTGTATCCACACAAATCCAGTTGGATTGTTTTTTTCCTTGCTAAGTTAGTAATAGTAAGTGAGTGAGCAGAAACTAGTGATGGTGCCCATGGTAAAAAAGGATGGGGATATCTAAATCCTTTTATCAAAGCCTATATATCATTATTAGCATCTCCCCTAATGGAGAACAAATGTAGTGAATCAAAATTCCTTTATGATTTTTTTAAAGTGGACCTGAACTCTTGCATAGGACAGAAGGAAAACATAGAGAAATGCACCCTGTATGTATTTAGAAAGTTTAGCCTCTAATTAGTGACTAATAACACATTGTAATTTGATTTCAGCTGTGTCAGCTGACTGCCACAGCATAGCAGCAAATTGGTAAACACAGAATGTTAACAATATGTCTGCTTCCATTAAAAGCAGGAATTAGACACACTGCAGATTCATTTCAGGATTTGTATCAGCTGTAACAAAGAAAAGTTAAAGGTTAAAAGTTAACCTTTAAAGGTTATTATGCCATTGCTTACCTATTTAAGCAGAAAGGATGTTCTGAGTTCAGGTCCACTTTAAGTGGAACTCAAATTGCAACCTAAGTATTAAATCCTGTCAGTGCAGACAGCAAGCAAAATACAAATCAAAGTTTCTTGTTTTGTAGTAGAAATCATAACATCTTCTTTAGCTGTACATTGAACTGGCAATGGACTTTTGATCTGTGAGGAACGGGACTTAAAGAGAATCTGAATAAATAAAAGATGCCCGTGGGGGGTACTCACCTCGGGAGAGTGAAGCCTCTGGATCCTATCGTGGCTTCCCCCGTCCTCCTGTGTCCACGGTGGCAGCGATCAAGCTCCCAGAACGGTGAACGTGTAAATATTCACCTTCCTGGCTCCAGCGCAGGCGCAGTAGCGGCTCTCAGCTTGGAAACTGGTGGAAATAGCCAATCCCCGTTGGGTCCACTCTACTGCGCAGGTGCAAGTCTCCTGCGCAGTAAAGCGAACCTGACTGAGATGGGCTATTTCCGCCTATTTTTGAGCAGAGAGCCACAACAGCGCCCCCGCTGGAACAGGGAAAGGTAAATATTGCACAGCCAGACAATTTGTCGGCTGTGCATTCCGTGGGCTAGAGTGAGACCACAGTGGGACGGAGGAGGACAGGGGAAGCCTTGGGAGGACTTTTTTTTACGGAGTCTCTTTAACATAGGCAGCTGTGGAAACAATAGGCAACCAGACATATCATTCAGAATTCTCCTGACCAAGTTATGAATGGGATACACATAATTGATCCTTTTTAGAAGTATATTAAAATATAACTTTTATTGAATCTCGCCAAAGGACCGGCACCACTCGATGGATTTAGAAGCTCTTTATAACCTTATTGGCATCAATATGATAGCAACGACAGACGCTGTTTCGGCCCCCATGGGCCTTTATCAAGTTGCACAGGATCATCAAATGACAATATCAAAACTGCACATATATATAGTCAAACACAATTACCCATGATTACTCCATCAGCCAATCACCAACACCCTAGGGCAGAGGACCTGATGGAAGACTCATGCCAAAAATACACCACCAATAAAAACACAATGTTCAAATTTGAATCTCACCACTCAGAGATCAAGAGAAGTTTCCACAATAACATGTAACTGCTGCAGCAGTCCCTGATAGGCAAAATGGTGTCATGATCACATGACAAATCACATGTCTTGTCAGCTGACCAGCACACAAAAAAAAAATCAAGATGCGACGCATAAAAACCGCCACAACGCCGCAGCAGCAACGCGTACAAGAAGCCGCATCACCGCAACAGCAACGTGTACAAAAAGCCGCATCACCGCAACATCAACGCGTACAAAAAACCGCAGCACCGCAACAGCAACGCGTATAAACAAGCCGCATTGCCGCAACAATGTGGCACGCGTAAACACGTGCAACGCGTAATACACACCGCATCACCGCAACAAAAATGCAACGTGTACAAAACGCCGCGTCGTCGCAAAAAGAGCACGCAAAAAAAGCAACCGGCGCTACGCGTAACTACACAAAATGCGGTAGAGGTAGTCAGCTATAAAAATTAGACATGCGCAATCCGAACGCATACGCGCAGACAAGTAAACGGTACCAAATAGAAACCAATCGCATGTCAATGCGCATAATGTCAAAAAATACATGGATGGGCGGAGCTGGAGGCGGCTACCAAATATCAAATATCATATAAAGCGCAGAAAAATAACGCTAGAAAAATTAGATATAGCCAAGCCAAACTCAGCACTCACCCATCCACGATGTTAAAGGGGAACTCCTCGATCTCTGAAATCCTAGATATGTGAGATCTACAATAAATTAAAAACAAATGTAAGCCCAATAAAGTACAAAAGGATCATATACATCAAAAGTTGCACAGTACAATAAATGTGAATACCATAATCATAAACAGAAGCCCAGGTCCAACTCACGATTAAGACCCGCCCTCCCCATGGCATCCAATCGTTTAATCCATGCTGCTTCTCTCCGCAGCAATTCTTTCTGTTTATTACCTCTCCATTGTGGGGGTACCCCATCTATAGCCATTATCCTTAGCTGGGAAACATAATGTCCACAATCTCTAAAATGTTCTGACACTGCCTGACCCACCGTTTTATTCCTAATTGCTGATTTGTGTGATGAAATTCTCAACTTAAGGCACTGTGTAGTCATACCTACATAAATAAAACTGCATGGGCACTTGAGTAAATAAACAACATGATCAGAGTCACATGTGTAGTGCTCCCTGATATGATAAACAGTGCCCAAAGTCGGATGTTGGAAAGTATTCCCACGTATTACGTTATTACACATGTGACATGATAAGCACGGAAACATGCCACCCCTACGTGAGCGAGCCAGTTCGCATGGTGTCACTTTCGTGGGCAGCTTGTCGTGCAAAGTGGGGGCACGACGAAAAGACATCATTGGAGGGTACCGAAACTCCGGCGCCCTCGGAAAACCATCACGCAATAAATGCCAGTGTCTCCGGATGACCCTAGCAATGCCGTCACTGCAAGTGTTAAAAGTAGATACAAAGGGGATACATGGTATCCCATCATGATTCCGTCGGCGCCGTGACCTATCCCTATGTAACACTTCTGAGGGATAGCCCCGCATACGAAATTTTTGTGATAATTCTTCCCGACGATCAACACGCAACTCCGGCTCACTCACAATACGGTCAATCCATGTGAATTGGCTTTCAGGAATGCCATCCTTAACCGAAATGGGATGAAAACTCCCATAATGGAGGGTGGAATTCCTGTCAGTAGCCTTCACAAATAGGTCAGTAGACAATGCTCCATCACCTTTTTTAACAAGAATATCCAAGAAAGGAATCTGTTCAAGGTCCCAGTTAACTGTTAGTCTAATTGCGGGGCACTGCTGATGGGCTGAAAGGATGAAATCATCCAAAGTATCACGCGGCCCCCTCCATATGAAAAACACATTGTTAATGTAACGCCACCAACAAAACGCATGTTTACGAAAAAGGGGGTTTAAGTAGACAAAAGTCTCTTCATATAGTCCCATAAATAAATTTGCATAGGAGGGGGCCACGTTAGAACCCATAGCAGTACCCCGCAACTGACCATAATACCGCCCTTCAAATTCAAAATAGTTCTCTGTGAGCACAATCTCCTATAATTTAATCAAAAACTTTCTCTGTGGTACAGTACAATCCGACTGTGTCATTAAATACCAGTCTACAGCCTCTACACCCCCATCATGAGGGATGGAGGTGTAGAGGCTCTCGACATCCAAGGTCACAAGAGCTACCTCATCATCCAACACAGGTAGTGCCCTCAATCTGTCCAGAAACATATTAGTGTCTCTTAAATATAAATCAAGAGACTGCACCATAGGCTGCAGGAGTTTATCAAGATATCGTGCCAGAGGAACAAAGACCGATCCGACTCCCGCCACAATCGGCCGCCCCAGAGGGCAGACCAGAGTTTTATGAATTTTTGGTAGAATATAAATATGCGGCGTAGTCGGATCGGTCTGTTGTAGATAGGTGAATAAAGATTCATCTATAACATCTCTGGCAAGAGCCTCCCTTAGTATTCCCAAAATGAGTCTCTGAATCCGAGGCAGAGGATCACCCTGTAAGATAGAATATACACATTTATCGGATAGCTGTCTTTCAATCTCAGACACATATTGCCAGCGATCAAGAACCACAACAGCTCCACCCTTATCAGCAGGGCATATAATGATGTTATTATTATTGTGCAGAGCACTAAGGGCAAGCTTATCTTCCCTGGACAAATTATGGGACACTCGAAAGAGTCCACTCTTAAAGTCACGCTCAATATTAGCAACTTATTCACTGACACTAGTGTTGGGCGAACACCTGGATGTTCGGGTTCGGGTCCGTTCGCCGAACATGGGCCAGATGTTCGGCATGTTCGGCCCGAACCCCAAACTCCCTGAACATCCCGCTTTTGGGGGCCCTATGGGGTCGCAGGCATACCCCGGTCGCAGGGGGGGGGGGGTTGGAAATTCCCCCCACCCCCTCCGCTAGCGCTCCCCCCTCTGCCCGCTTCCCCATAAAAAAGTTTGATGAAAGTACCGGTGGCTGGCCTGGCAGTAGAGTGAGTGAGGAGGAGGAGGAGTCTGGAGAGTGACGCGTTGAGGCCGGGCAGCGGGCGGTTCAGCGTTGTACCCTTGTGGTACTTCCGCCCTTTCTCTGACCTCACGTCCTCTACGTGATGACGCATACGAGGGTACGCGTGACGCGTACCCTCGTATGCAGAGGACGTGAGGTCAGAGAAAGGGCGGAAGTACCACAAGGGTACAACGCTGAACCGCCCGCTGCCCGGCCTCAACGCGTCACTCTCCGGACTCCTCCTCCTCACTCACTCTACTGCCAGGCCAGCCACCGGTACTTTCATCAAACTTTTTTATGGGGAAGCGGGCAGAGGGGGGAGCGCTAGCGGAGGGGGTGGGGGGAATTTCCGCCCCCCCCCCGCGACCGGGGCATGCTCCCCCCTTATGCCTGCAACTCCATAGGGGGGCAGTATTCGGCCAAACAGGGCCCTGTTCGGCCGAACAGGGGCCCTGTTTGGCCTGTTCGGCTGGGCATTGAGCTGTTCGGGCGAACTAAAAAGGCCGAACTTGAACATCACCCGAACAGGGTGATGTTCTGCAGAACCCGAACAGTGGCGAACACTGTTCACCCAACACTAACTGACACGAGTAACATACGTATCAATCAATGAGTGACTGGGTGGCTTGAAGGTACTTTTGTTACGTAAACCAGTATCCTTCAAGCGTAAAGCACTGTTCTCAACAGTCTCCAAATTTCTTGATACAGTGCCCTGTGGAAAAGTACTGAAAAAATGTTTCAATTTAATGGAGCGAAAAAAGCGATACAAGTCCTGTTCAAGTAGGAAAAAATCAGGTAGAAAAGTGGGACTAAAAGATAAACCAAAGTTAAGAACATGTTCCTCAGCTTCAGATAATGTGTAGGAAGAGATATTTACCACCAAATTGGAAGTCACATTCTGCCCCTCCTGGGTCGTAAGTTCATGGGGTTCCTGGGAGGCTTGTTTTTGGGTCCTCCGCCTATGCCTCCTACCCCCTCTCCTGGTCCTTGTTCTTGGTCATCCGGAGACACTGGCATTTATTGCGTGATGGTTTTCCGAGGGTGCCGGAGTTTCGGTACCCTCCAATGATGTCTTTTCGTCGTGCCCCCACTTTGCGCGACAAGCTGCGCGCGAAAGTGACACCACGTGAACGGGCTCGCTCACGTAGGGGTGGCATGTTTCCGTGCTTATCATGTCACATGTGTAATAGCGTAATACGTGGGAATACTTTCCAACATCCTACTTTGGGCACTGTTTATCATATCAGGGAGCACTACACATGTGACTCTGATCATGTTGTTTATTTACTCAAGTGCCCATGCAGTTTTATTTATGTAGGTATGACTACACAGTGCCTTAAGTTGAGAATTTCATCACACAAATCAGCAATTAGGAATAAGACGGTGGGTCAGGCAGTGTCAGAACATTTTAGAGATTGTAGACATAATGTTTCCCAGCTAAGGATAATGGCTATAGATGGGGTACCCCCACAATGGAGAGGTAATAAACAGAAAGAATTGCTGCGGAGAGAAGCAGCATGGATTAAACGATTGGATGCCATGGGGAGGGCGGGTCTTAATCGTGAGTTGGACCTGGGCTTCTGTTTATGATTATGGTATTCACATTTATTGTACTGTGCAACTTTTGATGTATATGATCCTTTTGTACTTTATTGGGCTTACATTTGTTTTTAATTTATTGTAGATCTCACATATCTAGGATTTCAGAGATCGAGGAGTTCCCCTTTAACATCGTGGATGGGTGAGTGCTGAGTTTGGCTTGGCTATATCTAATTTTTCTAGCGTTATTTTTCTGCGCTTTATATGATATTTGATATTTGGTAGCCGCCTCCAGCTCTGCCCATCCATGTATTTTTTGACATCATGCGCATTGACATGCGATTAGTTTCTATTTGGTACCGTTTACTTGTCTGCGCGTATGCGTTCGGATTGCGCATGTCTAATTTTTATAGCTGACTACCTCTACCGCATTTTGTGTAGTTACGCGTAGCGCCGGTTGCTTTTTTTGCGTGCTCTTTTTGCGACGACGCAGCGTTTTGTACACGTTGCATTTTTGTTGCGGTGATGCGGCGTGTATTACGCGTTGCACGTGTTTACGCGTGCCACATTGTTGCGGCAATGCGGCTTGTTTATACGCGTTGCTGTTGCGGTGATGCGGCTTTTTGTACGCATTGGTGCTGCGGTTTTCTGTATGCGTTGCTGTTGCGGTGATGCGGCTTTTTGTACGCATTGCTGTTGCGGTGATGCGGCTTCTTGTACGCGTTGCTGCTGCGGCGTTGTGGCGGTTTTTATGCGTCGCATCTTGATTTTTTTTTTGTGTGCTGGTCAGCTGACAAGACATGTGATTTGTCATGTGATCATGACACCATTTTGCCTATCAGGGACTGCTGCAGCAGTTACATGTTATTGTGGAAGCTCCTCTTGATCTCTGAGTGGTGAGATTCAAATTTGAACATTGTGTTTTTATTGGTGGTGTATTTTTGGCATGAGTCTTCCATCAGGTCCTCTGCCCTAGGGTGTTGGTGATTGGCTGATGGAGGAATCATGGGTAATTGTGTTTGACTATATATATGTGCAGTTTTGATATTGTCATTTGATGATCCTGTGCAACTTGATAAAGGCCCATGGGGGCCGAAACAGCGTCTGTCGTTGCTATCATATTGATGCCAATAAAGTTATAAAGAGCTTCTAAATACATCGAGTGGTGCCGGTCCTTTGGCGAGATTCTATGTTGTGACCCCTTGGTACTGGGGTGAGGACCTAGGCACACTTTCCTGCATTAATGCCACTGTGAGTGCTCCTGGGCACTTGGAAGAAATATAACTTTTATTGATTTATTCTTGACTTATTCTTTAAACTATGGTAAAAGTGGTACAGCATATATCAATTTTATTAGCATTAATTAACTTGCAAAGCAATGTGCAATGCTTGCATAAGGGCCAATAAAATTGACATGCTTTGTGTTATTATGTCAATATTATCAGCTTTTCGTGAACCAGGGCCAATGCCTACAACATTGTGTTAAAACATTGTGTCATTCTATATTGTAAGGATCAAAACATAGTTGCTACAGACAGTTTTTGATATACTACTAGTTTGCCGCCTTTATTTGTCTTTGGTACTATTTCAAAAGTCCTGATAGCAGTGATGCCATCCAGCTTTTGGTCAACAGGCTTGAAATCTACCATAGTAGGCCATCTAGCTTCTTTTGTGCTGCGCCATCCAGTGTTTTATCTTAAGGAACCACCAGTGTCACTGGCACAGTGTTCATGAACTAACAATCATGACTGTCACCTGAAAATGTAAATTACCTCACCATTTTTAAGATACTGTATATTCTGGCGTATAAGACTACTTGTTAACCCAGGAAAATCTTCTCAAAAGTTGAGGATTGTCTTGTACGCAGGTGCTGAAACTTCATAGCCAGACTAGAGAATCTGCATTTGCCGCATACGGTAGGGAAGCTCAAAAATGTCCGTGGCCGCATCCCCGCCATATGCGTTGACTGTATGAAAGCAGCAAGGGCTGTGCTGTACAAGTATGGTAGAAGAAAATCCACTCACCAGCATTCCTGGAAAGAAGTGACTTAACACCATCCCAATGATGAGGTGAGGGGGCCCCTCACTGGGAAGGTGTAAGTGAAGGGTGGAGAAGGCTGCAAGCATCTGGGACGCCCGGGGTAGGGAAAAATAGAGAGAGATTGGCGCTGTGCCCAGAAAAACACGCCTCTTTCACACGTCTGCCCTGCCCTTTTATTCTATTACCGTACCTCCTTCTCTGCTTCTCAGAACTCACTCCTGACTGAAATCTGAAAGGCAGAGAAGGAGGTAATAGTATACAAAGGCAGGCCAGATGGGTGAAAGAGGTGGTGTTTGTGCTCAGTGGCGTAGCTAAGGAGCTGTGGGCCCCGATGCAAGTTTTACAATGGGGCCCCCCAAGCACTCTATAGTATACATAACAATTTATACGGCGCACCAAAATCTGCCAATGGCAACTACAGTGTCAGAGGTGCAAGAAGGGGATGGGGAACAGTTTGTTAGTGATTACCACTATTCAAAGTATCTATAGAAGTGATTATTATGAGCATAGGACCAATAAAGAGCTAATTCTGTAGTTAAGGGAGGGCCCTTCGGGGCCCCTCTGGCCCAAGGGCCCCGATGCGGTCGCTACCTCTGCACCCCCTATTGCTACGCCCCTGTTTGTGCTACTGCTCTAATAGTCTTGGAGACAGGGATAGCTGACCAATCCAAGCAGGCTTTGAATACAACAACCAGCCAATTGCCGGTAACGTACATCGCTCGCCGCGATTGGTTGGTTTTTGTATACTGGGTACCACATGCAGTACAGCACCAGTATCTGTACCTGTTTATACAGTATAGCAAACACTAGTGCACCTGACAGGCGGGGGCCCCGAGCACTGCCACTGCTCGGGACTCCCAACCCCTCATGTAACACTGTAGGGGAGTGCATGTGAGTCCCGGAACTGCCACCACCAGGAACTCACCCCTACCACTCCATCAATCATTTTGTGTTTGGTAAGTTGAAGGAGTGGTGGGGGTGAGTTCCTGGTGGTGGCAGCTCCGGGGCTCACCAGCCCTCCCCTTTTGTGTTACATGCTGATTTGGGGGTCCTGAGCAGTGGCAGTGCTCAAGGACCACGCCTGTCATGTGCACTAGTGTTTGGATATTTTAAACTTTATTTGCAGCTCCTTATGCAGTTTAACCACTTTGTCCTCCTTGACGTAGTTGTACGTCAAGGAGGACATGTGCACTCCCGCGGACAATCGCGCGCGTGCACGCGCACTCCTGGCCCACGGTCCGTTAGCCCAGGAATCAATGAATCGGCCATGGTGCCCCATCACTGATTCCTCTCCCCCACAGAAAAAGCAACAGCTTCTCTCGGAAGCTTCACTTTTTCTGACTCCTATGTCCCTCTAAGCGTACATTGTACACTTAGAGTGACATCATGTAAACAAACTCAAGGTTGCCATCTTGTGGCGAAAAAGTAAAACTACAATTAAATGTAAAAAAATAAATAAAAATACACATATACAATATATTTACCCCAAACAAATACTATTTACATCCCACCCTCCTAAAAATACCCACATAAAATGTTTAATAATAAAAAAACATTACATTAAAATAAAAACACATAAATATTTACCTAAGGGTCTAAACTTTTAAAATATCTATGTAAAGATGAAATATTTCTATTTTTTTATAAGCTTGTAAATAGTGATGGATGCAAAACAGAAAAAATGCTATTTTATTTCCAAATAAAATATTGTTGCCATACATTGTGATAGGGACATAATTTAAATGGTGAAATAACCGGGACACTGGGCAAATACAATACGTGGATTTTAATTATGGAGGCATGTATTATTTTAAAACTATAGAGGCTGAAAACTGAGAAATAATGATTTTTTTTTTTCAGTTTTTTTCTTATTCTTACTGTTAAAATGTATTTACTGTAAGGTAGCTCTTAGCAAAATGTACCACCCAAAGAAAGCCTAATTGGTGGCGGAAAAAACAAGCTATAGATCAGTTCATTGTGATAAAGTAGTGAAAAAGTTATAGGCTAATGAATGGGAGGTGAACATTGCTCGGATGCATAAAGTGAAAATGACTGAGGGCTTAAGTGGTTAAGAACAGAAGATTGGTGGAAGTGGAACACCTTACCCAAATGGTGGATGCAAAGCCTGTAGGTGCTAAGCCAAGGCACCGATTCACATAGCAATCACATGTAAGTCCAGGCTCACACACCAGGTTCAAGTTGCAACAGTCCTCTTTTTATTGCTCCATCAGCACATACATGTGACAATTGTTTTGGGGCCAACAGCGGGTCCCCTTTTTCAGACAGTGTAGAAAAACAATACACCTCATAGTGCACATCAATTATATACAGTTTGGTGGACATCCACCCATGACAATCAATGACGCTAAGCACCGACCCTCATCTAGCATCACATCCTTATGCAGTTTAGTTAGGGGGGGGGGGCGGATGAGAGGGAGTTTCCTGCATGCGGGTGCCCCCTGCTGGTCATATAGCCTTTGTCTATATGCGACTGAAGCCCTCTCCAACGATTGGCTGAATTGCTCAGCCTCTGCTCAATTGAATACTGCAGACTAGGTGTAGTGTATTTGCACTTCTTATTGGCTGACTGGCAGTCTGTGGACTATATATAAGTGGAAGAGTGCTGTCTGGGAGTGAGCAATCCTTTTGTGTTTGGTATACAGTATAGCACCAGTACGTACAATACAGTTTTCAAATGTCCAAGAGTTGAGAGGGGTAGTCTTATAGGGTGAGTATATCCCAAAATATATATTTTAACTAGAAAAGTTAGGGGTTGTCTTATACCCCCAGTCATTGTATATGCCGGAATATATGGTAAATTAAAGATAGGTTACTAGCAGCTATATTATTCACACTGCAGATGTCCCTGATTGATTGACACAAGGACTTACTGGCCAACCACAGTGAACCCACACTGATACTGCTATCTCTGCTAGTTATACATTTCATCTAGTTCCTGATGCAAACTAGCGATATAGTCAAACTTCCTACTGGTCCCTAGACCAGACCACAGACTACAGCAGCAGTGCTGGTGCACATGTCTGGCTCTCCTACTTTTACTCTAATTTTTCTGATATTTGTATGTACACTTCTCGGTCGGTGGCATTGGCCATGTACTACACCCAGCTCTCAATGTCAGTTTCCAAGCAGTCCATGCTGTGTCTTAGCACCTTTCGACTCCTCCTCCTCCTGCTGTTGCCGTCTTTCAGTATTCCATTCATGCAACTTGTATTGTAACCAAAGTTCATCCTGCATTGGCATAGCTATGGAGCTCAGGGCCACGGTGCGGGTTTTACATTGCCCCCCCCCCCCCCCCGCCCCCAAGCACTCTATATGTAACACTTGATACGGTGCAACAAAACCTGCCAAGGTCATCTACAGTATTAGAGGTGCAAGAAGGGGATCGGGAACAGTGTGTAAATGATTACTACCATTCAAAGCATCTATAGAAGTGATTACTACCACCACAGGACCAATAAACAGCTTAAACTTTAGTTTAGGAAGGGTCCCATGGGGCCCCTCTGGCCCAAGGGCCCCGATGCAGTCGCTACCTCTGCAACCCCTATTGCTATGCCCCTGTCACCCTGGTTTCTGGTAGCAACTTCAATACATCATATATGACTTGTAGAAGGACAAGAGAGCAACCAGTCTTGAAAAGGTACTTACCGAAGCTCAACACATTGGCCTCTCACCATTGTTCCTTTGGGAACATCTGGCCAATGGAAGATTGATATGAGGAATGTATTTTATGCTAATAGAAAATAATAAAGGTTAAGTTTTATACGGCAAAGGATATGCTCCATTGATTTTCTATCTTGAGATGGTAGCTATGACTTATGTTGGAATTTTATAAAAAATGATAGCAATAATACAGAAAATAAATGTTTTCTATAGTTGTTGAATTTTCTGCACTTTCTTCTGAAGGAATCAGAATTTGTTTACTGACTGTAAATTTTGGCAGGGTGGCAGATTCATCCCCTTTCATCAATTCCAATTCACTAGGCAAATTCATTTTGAGGAAGCCTTCCATTATTGCCAAATTAGACACTTCTTCATCAAACAATTTCCCTCTTCACCTAATATGGATCTTACTAGCTTTGAGAATTTGTATTATGGGTATACTAGGAAAAAGGATACCATCTCCCTTATGTACAATTTGCTGATGTATGTGAATGATGAATCCAAGCTGCCTATAGAGGGTTTAGACCTTCTGTTGTGCCTTAAACATCTGGGTTTGGACCCTGGCACACCAGTCAATTGTTATATATCTCTGAATTTTGAGTTATTCTTTCTGTTTTAAGGTCTGGCTGCTGTTTGACTCATTTTTGTTAGACTTTTTTTTCTTTCTGATCTGGATGTACTATGTACTGTTTGTTACATTTTGGCGAGCTGTATTATTTTCATGCAATATATATCCTTTTTTTTTTAGTTTAATAAAAATAAAGTGCAATAGCATAGAACTGAGGCACTGAGAAAGTGAACTTCATTTACTCAAATTGACAATACATCATTAATTATTCTGCTCTGTAGTCTGGCCAAAACATTATAAAGAATATGCTCAAGCAAGGTGGGGAGTAATATAGAGGATGAGGTTGATTGTGGAGTAAGAAAAATGTACAGTACTGCATTTTAGATGTGCCATTTTTCATTTATAATGAATTTTTTCCCAGGCAATTTTTGTATTTTGCTAACTGCTTACAGTATAGGGCAAATAAACTTTGTTGTTGAGTTCAATAAGCTGGATGGGTAGACTGAAGAAACATCATCAATATGTGATGTGAGAATGAAATGTGTAATGTTTGAACTCACTCAGGAAAGATGTAAAAATCAATAGCACCAGCCAGCCTCAGCACCATTTAGTCACGTCTAATTCTAATGATGATGGCTGTAATGGTAGCAAACTATAATGTTTAAGACAACTATATTATTGTTGTTTTGCACAATAATATTTGTTTCACTGAAAACAATAATAGGTTATTTACTTATTAGGATTATTATTACTATTAGATTATTATTATTATTACCTACTTATTAGGATTACTGTAATTAATGTTTACTGAAAGGACCTCTGTTGTGACAATCTTAACATTTAAAATACACGTAAACATATACAAATAAGAAGTACGTTTCTGCCAGAGTAAAATGAGCCATAAATTACTTTTCTCCTATGTTGCTGTCACTTACAGTAAGTAGTAGAAATCTGACATTACCGAAAGATTTTGGACTAGCCCATCTTCTCATGGGGGATTCTCAGGGTTTTCTTTATTTTTAAAAGCATTTAGTGAATGGAAGTTGCTCTGTCGAACTTCCCAAAAAGTGAGCAACGAGCATGGAGGCTGGCCAGCATCTTTGTATGAATCTTTTTCAGGGAATATCTTTATAAAGAATAAACGCCATGCTGAGAATCCTCCATGAAGAGATGGACTAACCCAAAACCTGTCTGTAATGTCAGATTTCTACTACCTACTGTAAGTGACAGCAACGTATTAGAGAAGTAATCTATAGCTCATTTTACTCAGGAAGAATTGTACTTCTTATTTGTAGGTGTTTTAAATTGTAAGATTTTCGCGACAGTTCCTCTTTAACCTGTGCAAACAGCAACACATTCATATTAAATGCCTTCATTCCTATGATCCCCTGCTATCAAGTACATACTAATTGAGTATTTGTTAAAATAGAATTTGGCAATTTTGATAATCCCTACTCAACAGCTTTTTAGTAAGCTTAGACATTACTAAAGAAGACCAGACAGAGAGTACAGGTTAAACAATGGTTGCCCAAACAATCTAACTTGGCAGACTTAAGCTGCATACCCAGCTGATGACCAAGGAAGATGGATCCCAGCAATGTCCTTCAATGACGAATGCTCTCTGATCCATCTTACTGTGGGCGGGTACACGTAGCGTCACACAGCGGCATACAACAGGCATAAACGGAAAGTCAATCATCAGGGATCTTAAAGATCCGATCTGCCGTGACATCCATTATCGCCAGGCATCGCAAAATGTTTTGCATCTGTACCTACACTGCGAGATCACAGAAACTATCACTTGTCGCTCAAAAAAATCATTAGCCATTGGAAAAATCATCAGGAAAATTGCATAGTGATTATTATTAGCTTTTTTTGGGTCTTTAAACAGCACAAATTTCTGTCATTTCTGCTCAATTGAAAAATAGGTTTTACACACAGGGCAGAAATCCCATTTTTTTTTCATTTTTTTATCTCAAATTTTTTTAATGCCCTTTTTCCCCACAAACCTACTTAAAAACCTGTTTCATACAATGTTGTTTCTTCCTTATTTTCATCTCATAATTTAGGAAGACACTATGGAATGTTTTTTGTTTAATTTGGCAATTTGATATTTGGTTTTATAAAAACATAAATCTATTGCAAACATATTACAAACCTAGTCCCAGCTCATCGGTTATTGTTAATTTTTGGTCAAAATATCAGTGTTAGCTTAACTGGGAAAGGCCTTTTTTATTGTTTCGGCCTAGGAGGGAGCATCATAGGGTTGAAAGTCACATAGATTTGTTTTGTTTTGTTTGTTAGCCTGCAGATGGAGATGGAGATAGAAATCATTTGCTGGGCCACGTAAATGTAAATAGTGTGCTATAGACAAGCATTTACTAGTTATTGCATGTGAACACATAATTAAAATCTTATCTAGATTGTGCAGTTGATTTAACAAACCTGGCCACAGTCCCCTAAGCTCACATTTACCATGTAACTATATTTGAAACATAGCATATCAAAAACAAAGGATTCATAAAGAGGAAAAAAACTGAAGGTTGGCAGGATTAAAACTAAGATTGCACCACCAGGAGTGCAACTGGTTATCATTAATAAGAGTCATAACAGAGCTGTCAAGCAACATTCAGTTTCATTAGTTTGAGATGCCCAACCAATGTCAGGCAATCTGGCAGCTAGAAGAATTAATCTCAGCAGAAAGAATTCCTGTTGTGCAAAACCAAATGTTGGTGAAGTTTTTTTTATATATATATACAGTAACATTTTGAACTACTGTTATTTCGTTTATTGAACTTGTTCCCGCGATCCACAGCACATACAAAACATCATTATGCATTACTTAAAAATGCATTAAGTTTTGTAAAGTTCATTTTCAGCATCAATGTATCAGCTGAGCTCAGTATAGGTTTTATTAAAAGTACAGGCTATGAAATTGAACATAAATGTTGGTGATCTTAAACTGTTAGTGTATTTTCATTAAGATAAGTTTCAAGAGTCTTAAAATGGGGCACTGATCAATAATGCAATATATTTAGTCCCAATTTAAGATTTTTTTTTATTTTACATCAAGTATGGGGAGTAGAGCAGTTAATCTGTGCCTATCATAATAGTAAACTAAGTGCAACAACGACTGTTTGAAAAGCTGTTTCTACCACTACTACTTCCACCACTGCAAAATTTTTTCCTTTACCTTCCTTGGTTGTAAAATGTTCTTTTGCATTTTTTATGCACCCTGTGAAGACTGATGTTCCCATTTTGGCAAACGTAAAGTACAAAAGTATGGCTTTGTCCCACAAATTATTTTTGCAAACATTAGGGGTAGCATGCCAGCTACTCAAAAACAACCAAAAAAACCCTAAAAATTTAAGTTTATTGTTATATTTGTCATTGGTTTATTTAAAACATTTATAAGTATACATCACAGACACGCCAAACTCCTGTAAAGTAACACTAATATTCATGTTATCCACTCCCTAACTATAATATTAGCAATTCACAAACTGAGATTCATTCTCGTGCCCAGACAATAACCTTGGCCTAAATTTAACCCTGAGTTTTTCCACAATCCTATTCTAGCACTCTTTCACATTTGCATTGGTGTTTGTGTTCCCATTAGAAATGGATGCCACCTGAATTCCTGTCACCTAATGTCACCTAAAATACCAATCATGTGAACAACAGATGAGAGGTATTTACAAGGGGACACAGAAAGCAATCCAACCTAACAGAAGTATACGCCCTTCCTTAACCTTCCTGGCGGTAAGCCCGAGCTGAGCTCGTGCTATGCCGCCGGAAGGCACCGCTCAGGCCCCGCTGGGCCGATTTGCATAATTTTTTTTTTCCTGCACGCAGCTAGCACTTTGCTAGCTGCGTGCAGTGCCCGATCGCCGCCGCTACCCGCCGATCCGCTGCTATCCGTCGCGCCGCAGCCGCCCCCCCCCCTCCAGACCCCGTGCGCTGCCTGGCCAATCAGTGCCAGGCAGCTCTATGGGGTGGATCGGAATCCCCTATGACTTCATGACGTCGTTGACGTCGGTGACGTCATCCCGCCCCGTCGCCATGGCGACGGGGGAAGCCCTCCAGGAGATCCCGTTCTTTGAACGGGATCTCCTGATCGCCGATCGCCGGCGGCGATCGGAGGGGCTGGGGGGATGCCGCTGAGCAGTAGCTATCATGTAGCGAGACTTTGTCTCGCTACATGAAAAAAAAAAAAATTTTAAAAAAAGATTTGCTGCCCCCTGGCGATTTTTTAGCAAACCGCCAGGAGGGTTAATGTATAAATGAGTATAACTTAACTCATACTGAAAACTTTGAGTAGACATAAGTGTTGCTCAGAAGGACCTGGTTTCTAATTCAAGTGGTTTCAAATCCGACTTCATGTACTTCCGATTCGACCGTAATCAAAATTAAGGATAGAATCACAGTTCCTTTTCAAAACCAATCACGAGTCTAATTTTTGTGTTGTGTCCGTAATTACAGGCCATAATTACAACTGTTATATTTATAATTAGCAGTTAATAGCAAAGCCCCCGTACGTGCTAGAAACACCAAATTTGCAGGGTATGTTAAGTAGGACAGAAGGAGCAAGAAGTACATTTTTTTTCAAAAAGCTCATAGTTTTTGAGAAAATCAATTTCAAAGTTCACGAGTGTAGGAAATGTTTTAATGACCACTGACGTTAGCGGTTTAGAGAAAAGCACCCAAACATGGTAGAAACACCAAATTTGCAGGGTATGTTAAGGACAGTGGGAGCAACAGGAAAAAAAATCAAAAGACCTTATAGATTTTGAGAAAATTGACGTGACAGATAGAGGAAATAAGTAGCACAGTTACTGCGGGAAAATGACAGATAATGTATTAACATGTATATAAATATATTTATTTTCATTTTTTATATATGTTCGGTGTGTGGGAAATATTTAAAAAATTATGTGAGGTCCCCCCTCCACTTTAACCCCTTGTCCCCTGTGCAGGCTGGGATAGCCAGAATGTGTAGCCCTAGCCGTGTGTGGCTTCGCACCCTGAGCTATACCAGCCCGCATGGTCCATGGTATGGGGGGGCTCCAGGTTAGAGGGGTAGCCAAGCTTCCCCCAGAGCCCTTGTCTAATCCATGGACAAGGGACTCATCCTCACCTCCGGTGCCCCTTCTGATCATACCCTGTAAATGTGGTGTTCCTAGCACATTCAGGGGCTTTGCTATTATCCGCTAATGTCAGCGACCATTAAAACATTTCGCACATTCAGCTCAAGAATTTTCAATTCAATTCGATTTTCAAAAACTACAAGCTCCCACTGTCCTTAACATACATTGCAAATTTGGTGTTTCTAGCACGTACAAGGGCTTTGCTATTCACCGCTAATTATATATACATAATGGCAGTTGTAATTATGGCTCGTAAGCTGGAATTACAGGTCGAATTGCGGGTGTGGATGCAATTACGGATGCATTCGGAATCGCCACCCATAATTTCAGCAGATCACAGATGACAATTGCAATGCCATAATTGCTCATTGCTTTGGATATATATATATATATATATATATATATATATATATATATTTATATACAGTAAATATATATATTTATATACTGTACAGTATATATATATATATACATATATATATATATATATATATATATATATATATATATATATATATATACTAGCATCAACTGGTAGGCTTGGCAGACAGTGAAGTGAAACAGGATCTGACACAGTTTCAAGGTGCAAAACGTTGTGTTTTTTTATTCCACAGTAAAGTGACACAAACAGTTCAAATACAGTAAGTCCACAGCACAGCAAACCTTAGTGTGCAGCGTGATTTCAAACAGCACGGTTAATGCAAAGTCCATATGAAAGGTGGCAGCCTTTGAGCAGTACAATCCTGGGTTATCACCAGCAGTTTTGTCAGAGTCTCTGACTAGCAGCCATGCTGCTCACACACTCACTTCCAACTAGGAAGTGATCACCTTTTTTATGTGTCAGCTGTGAAGCTAACCAGTTCAGGTAAAACCTGCAGTGCAATTCCACCCAGGATAGGATGACCAGAAGCTCCCACCCTCCTTACTTCTGGTCAGCTCCAGCCCAAAAGTGAGACTTAGCTATGCACATAACCAAACCACACAAACTCTAGAGCTACTACTGCATGCTGCATGTAGTGTCGGATCCTGAGCGCAACATATCTCCCATCTATCAATATTTCAGACAAAGTAAATAAATATTTTCTATTCACTGTCACTATATATATATATATATATATATATATATATATATATATATATATATATATATATATATATATATATATATACATACATAAATATAACTATAAATATAACTATATATATATATATATATATATATATATATATATATATATATATATATATATATATATATATATATATATATATATATATATATATATAGATATAGATATATATAGATATATATATATATATATATATATACAGAAATATAACTATAAATATAACTATTTATTTATATATATATATATATATATATATATATATATATATATATATATATATATATATGTATGTATATATATATATATATATATATATATATATATATATATATATATCCAAAGCAAACAACCAATAGTCAGGTAAAGAAATACACAATTTAAAAACATAACATGATTATGCTTATCATGTGTTCTAGGCCTCTAAGTGCCTTACTTTCACCACTTATCTATCCATGTAGCTCTCAAGAGTACATAACACCATCCATTCTACTTCCTGCTAAATGGATGTTTATAAACATCTTATTTTTGCACCTTTAGTGTAAATAGGACACTGATAGGTGCAGCTGTGCACGTGGGCGCTTGCACACATATTTATACCCTTCCGTCCATGGCATGAATCATTAGGGGACCACTAGCAACAAAAATTGTAGTAGCAGAAGATTATTGTATTATGTTAGCCATAAGTAAAACCAAGAAGTTTTGAGTCAGGATGATATCATTTACAGGTAGTCCCCGGTTAACGAACAAGATAGGGACTGAAGGCTCATTCTTAACCTGAATCTGTTCTTAAGTCAAAACGATGTGCCATCTCTGTTCCCTTTGCATCCTATGTTCCCCCCTTTGCCTCCAGTGTCCCCCTCTGTGTTTGTTTGTCAAAAATCACCAGCGCTTAAAAAAAAACAAAATTGATTCCGCTTTCCGCTCACATATTTATACCCTTCCGTCCATGGCATGAATCATTAGGGGACCACTAGCAACAAAAATTGTAGTAGCAGAAGTTTATTGTACCATGTTAGCCATAAGTAAAAGCAAGACATTTTGAGTCAGGATGATATCATTTACAGGTAGTCCCCGGTTAACGAACAAGATAGGGACTGTAGGCTCATTCTTAACCTGAATCCATTCTTAAGTTGAAACGATGTGCCATCTCTGTTCCCTTTGCATCCTATGTTCCCCCCTTTGCCTCCAGTGTCCCCCTCTGTGTTTGTTTGTCAAAAATCACCAGCGCTTAAAAAAACCAACAAAATTGATTCCACTTTCCGCTACCGATTTCTGCATTGCGATGCAGATTTTAGTGGAAATTTCCACCGATTGTGACATTGATTTTCTCAAACACTACAAGGTCTTTTTGAAAGATTTTTTTCAGTAATGCGTTTTTTCTGCATTTTACATTGCAGTCAATGGAAAAAATTACATTGGAAAAATGTTATTTCTATTTTTAAAACATGTTATTTCTGTCTGTTTTTTTTTTATTAAGTTTTACTGTGCAATAGGAAGAGCATAATGCATTGTACCTATGTATTGCATTAACTGCTCTACTCATTGCGTGGTTAGACTTTATGCATGTTATTTTGCCAATTTCCGCTACCGCTACTGATTCCGCTTTCCGCAACCGATTTCTGTATTGCGATGCAGATTTTCATGGAAATTTCCACCAACCGTGACATCGATTTTCTCAAAAATTACAAGGTCTTCCTCTTGTTCCCACTCTTAACATACCCTGAAAATTATGGGGGCTTTGCTATTAACCTCTAAAGTCGGCGGCATACAGCATATCGGTAATGTTGTTTTTTAGCATTTTACATTGCAGTCAATAGTCGCCGACTTTAACGGTTAATAGCAAAGCCCCCATAGGTGCTAAAAACACTAGATTTTAAGAGTATGTTAAGCAGAAGAGTGGGAATAAGAGGACAAAAATCTTTCAAAAAGACCTTGTAGTTTTTGAGAAAATCAATGTTAAAGTTGGCAGAAATTTCCATTAAAATTTCCACGATTTCATCGAAAATTTGTCTAACGCACTTCCATTACCGATTTCCAAATTCCAATGCGGAAATGCAATTTCCTATCAGAAATTGCACTTTCATGGAATACGAACAAGCGTTCCTAATGTGTATGCATATGAGATGTATTTTGTCCTCGGATAAATGCACTGTAATGTGTTTTCCCCTATGTAGTTGTTCAATACACTAGATAGAAATCATCAAACATAAGCAGCTTTGACAGGTTTTAGATTAGTACAGCTTCTCATGGGGGATTTTGACAATTTCTTTACTTTCAAAAGCCTTCCCTGGATAGAAGTGGCATAATCCAACTGTCAGAATAGTGTGCAGTGATTATCCAGGCTGGCTTGCATTTTATACATGTCCTTTCCAGGAAGTGCTTTAGAGAAAAAAAACGAAAGGTTTATTAAATTGCATAAAAAAAATTGTAGGCATACAGAACCTGAGGTTTAGCTTATATCGCTTTAAAACTGTGTGTATAAAAAAACAAAATGTATGTCATCAATACCCTACTGCTGTGCCCACTAGAATTAAACAAAAAATATTTTTTTTACTGAAATTTTTATAGGATTCTTAACCTCCTTGGTGGTTATCCGGAGGCTCAGGGTGGAAAAAAACAAGTCAGGAGCGGTTGTCCCGAGCTTGACTCGTGGTAGCCACCAGGAGGTCTGTGCAGAGTCCTCAGTGCTCATGATGACAGACGGTGATCTCACTACAGAATTACAGCTCCACCTGGAAGAGGGAGAGAGAACTGCAGTGCATGACCCCAGGGAGGTGAGTAATGTGCAGGGGTTGCTGCATGCTTTCTAGAGCATGATTTTTTATTACTAAAAGCATGCAAAAAAATTGCATGGCTTTTAGACCCTAGAATCTGGAAATAACCATACTGCCAGGGGGTTAATAGCATATTATTAGAAATAATAGAGACAATTTAAAAAATCCTTTTCAAAACAATGTAGGCTTCTTTAGCAGATTAAAAAAAAATAGCGAATTCACATAGTTAATTTTTTTTCTCACCAACACTGATAATAATAATAATAATAATAATAATAATAATAGTAATAGTAATAATAAAATAATTAAAACAATATTTACTAAGCGTAATAAAGGTGGAGAGCATACTGATTAAGCCTTTGACCAGGGTTTGAATCCTGGGTCAAGCCAGAGCGTAAAACAGTAAAGAGTCTTTGGGCAAGGCTCCCTAATTATCCTGGTTGTCAATGGAACATGTCCTAAGTGGCTGCAGCCCTGAAGTACTTTGAGTCCCACAGGAAAAAGGTGCAATATAATTGTTATGTATCTTGTCTTGTCTATGTGTCTAATGAAAATAGTGATAATATTTACAATTAATCTGTGTAAAACTGTGATAAGAAACTTAAAATGAAAGGTAGACCGAAGGTAAAGCATTGTGTTACTCTAACTGTCATGGTACAACATTTGGCTTTACCTCCCACAAATTCCCTCAAACTATTTGATGAGTTTGTTATCTATTGCTGGGTATTCCACTGATACCTTATGCTACCAAGGACTTGATTCACAAAAGGATGCTAACTTAGTTAGCACACCTAAAAGCCCTTTAGCAGGTCTAAAGCCCTTTAGGGTGCGCAAAGTTTAGCGCTGCGCAGTGCACGCAAAACGTCACACCGGGTGCGCCTAAATCATCGCACTGGGTGCGCCCAAAACATTTTGGGCACAAATGGTGCAACGTTTTAGGTGCACTTGGTCCGACGTTTTAGGCGCACCCGGTGCAACGTTTTCGTCGCGCCCGATGCAACGTTTTGCGTGCTCCGCACAGGGCAAAGCTTTGTGCATGACCAATAAAAGCTTTAGGCGTGCTAACTGCTTAGCACCTCTAAAGTAAGCATGCCCAAAGCTGAGTTAGCACCCTTTTGTGAATCAAGCCCCAAAGCTACCATTCTGTTTAGCCCTTTCTACCAGAGGTATTGTCCAGGAAAATCTCCTCTTTTTCCTAAAAAATAGCATTGCATTTATGCAGCCACATTTTTTTAAGGAGAGGTGTACATAGTGTACCAAAACCCAGTGAGTCGCATGGGGGAGGTGGATCAAGGGTGAAATATTCTGAAAAAATCAAGCATTTTACGCAGAGGCTTTTATCATGCGTAAATGCCAAAAATCCCACATAGTTTCTAGATTTTTCAAATAAAGGTCTTTAGTAGCTGCTGTGGTTACCTACCTAAAAAAATACTAATTTGCATCCACTTTGACAGAGACCATAAATGCATGTAAAAATGTGCAATACACTGTTAATTATTATTATTATTTATTGTTTTATTTTACCACACACTGACTGTCTGATGTAACTGAAAGTAATGCATAGTAGCACAATAAGGTGTGTTGTTATAACTATGTATGCTAATCTACAATCAGTAACAGTAAGTAAAAACAAAAATGTGTCGGACACTGTAAATTATTGTTTGTTCTTTTGAACCACACACTGACTGAAATGACTGAAAATAACACAGTTAGGTGACACAACTGACACTTTGTGGGGGTCAATGGCAATCAATCACTTATGCACAGTGACAGCGGGCTCTAACGGTGACACAGCCAGCCACACACTACACTCTATAATTGTATACAGGTGTTGTGTTGCAACAACACACAGCAGGGTCAATGTCAGTACTTGTGGTCAGGATGAGTCCTAGTGGGAAACAGCTACACAACACAATATAAATATAGCCTATGTGGTCAGGAAAAGTCCTCCAAAGGACTATTGGGGGTTCCTAGCTGGTGCACGAAGAGTAGCAGTGCACATAGGAAGCAGCTACACTGCACAATATCACAATACAACACTGTCCATGTATCTACAGCAGCAGCTTCTCTCCAGGGGAGGACTGGGACCTTTTGGCCTGGAGGGAAAACACAAACTAGAGGCCCGGTTTCATGGCAGCCCCAGCCCAAATGATGTCACGTGCTCCCCACGTACTATATACCGGTAGTCACATGGTCATGCCAATGCAGAAATACAAGGATACTAGAGGGACAGCATGACAGGTAAAGTATAAATGCACAGGCACCATGGGGTGCATAATAGATTTTGAGGGAAAACACCGGGGTTTCCATTGCGTACATAGTTTATTATCGCACTTAACGGATACATCGGCCCGAGATTTCCCAGCATCTCAGATTGATACATTCAACTACTTTCCACCCAAAATAAGTCAAATTGTTGATTGGGCATGCTTGTGGCGGCACAGATTTTCATCCGATTGGATAAATATTGAAGCAGTTGGTGGATCATAAAGCCCTAAATCATTAAAAGAGAGGCAGCCTGGGGGGAAATCTCCCCCCTTCCCCCTGGCCAGTCCTCCCCTGCTTCTCTCCCTAGACTGACTACAGGTAGAGTAAAAATGGCCATTGGGATTGTGCCTTTGTGCCTTTTATTGGGGGGGGGGGGGAGTGGTCTAGATGGTGATAAGATCAGGTTGGCTGCCCTGTCCCACTTGACTTCAGGGTCAAGGGTCAAAGAATGGTCCTATGGGAAAGTATAGGGTGGGCCCAAACGCCCCATACTGTAAGGCAAGCTGGTGCATGGTGACTGCCATCCCTACAGGTCACACACATATCCGACTCTTGTGCAAGGAGCAAAGGATCTAATGGATGCCTGGATAAATCTACTGAGCCATTCTCAATCAATTTAAAGGGACCCTGAGCAGTGGCACTGGGTATGCTTTTAAGTACTGTGAATAGTAGTATTGAAACTCTATGGATACAAACCTGCAGACAGATGGCAGACTCATCAGATTGACTGGGGGTGGTACTTATCCTGTATCTGCCCAGCTGCAAGGAAGGAGGCTGGTGCTGGTGTTCTTGCATGGCCACAGCAGCAAGTGAAAGGTGAGGAGTGGAACTTTGCAAAAGTCTGTGGCCAGAGCTTTGCAACAATCTGGGGGTTGGACTTCATGGGTGTCAGCTGGGTGCTGTCAAAGAGAGAATGAAGGAGGAGGTAAAGGGGAGGAGCAGCCACATGCAGTGGCTGTACAGTGCTGCCAGCATCTTGGACGGGGGAGGAGGAGAGGGACAGCTGCTGCAGGTGACCACTTGTAGGATCATAGGCCTGTGATGGTGGGTCCTATGCCAATGGCATTCTCCTCCCCTCCTTATGCACCTCCTGCTCCCCCACTCCCTCACTGGGCCCCACCCACCCCAAAAAGAAGGCCTGGTACACACACAACACTGTGCTCATACTTCTTTAGCAATGCAAAAGCATTGGAGTCATTATAAGGCCAATTTTGTGAAGCTGTGATTCTCATGGACCAGAAACTCATGGACCAACCAAAAGTAAAAACTTAAAATTTTGCTTATCCCTATTGGTGACCTATAATGCAATTCCTTTCCACATCTTGCAGCAGAGGTCTGGAGACGAGGAAGTGAACAGAAGAAATTGTGTTCCTTTCATGTCAAACAATATTGTATAGTATTTATTTTTTTATTGTTTTACACCAAATTAATGCATGAGAATAAGTGCAAGACTCAGATGCTACTTCACTTTGAAATATAATTGTATCTTTATCTCCCAGTAAGCTGTATGTATCCCATCTATATCTTTAACTTTCTTTGTAACACTAAACATCAGCATTGCATTATTTTAATATACCTGATGATATAAAATATTTAAGAGCCACAGTATACCGTGCACATAATTAATGACTGAAACATTTGTTACAGAGGCACTTTTGTATGATAAAAACATTTCATGTACTCTGACAATGACAATACAATCAACTTTTTCAGCTCATTTCTCAGAATAACCACAGATCTCACTACCTTTGTATGTATTTTAGCAATGTATAAACTGAAAGTGTCAAAAGAAAAACACACTTATATTTATCAAATTCTTTGTATGTCTCAGAGGGAAACACGTCATGTATTTAAAAAAAAACAAGAAAAAAACATTGTGGCATTTCAATGGTGCATTTTCGACATGGAGTTTGTTTTCTATGTGTTAAAAAAAACCCCTGATATATAGAAGTATCTATATAGAAGTATTCACATAAATGCAATAAAGGCGCCTGGAAAAAAAAGGGCGCTAGATATTTACTATTAACCTAACCCTACTCTCACAGAGAACCCACCCTCTACCGATGTCTATTGAATGACCCTTAAACCCCTCAGCAGTGCCTAACCCTTTATCCCCCCTGGTGGAGCATAACCCTTAACCCCCCAAACCGGTGGTTCCTCAGTCTTAACCCCCTCGCTGAAAACCTGTGATAAGTGGCGTTACACAGAAATTTGGGCAATTAAATAGCAGGCATTGGGGCTATCCGCTATTTATTGCCACAACTTTCATAGTGGGTAGCCCGACCACCCACTATTTTATTGGGAGTCTCCGGTTAGCCAGATTTCAGTGTAGTAAATTGACTCTAGGAAGCAAAGCTCTAATGGGTGGGTGATAATGTTTACAAGTATTTGTTTTAAGATGTAATCCATCCATTTGAGCATGCAACATTTGGTTATTGAGTGCTAATCATTCAAAAATGCTATGGACCCACAATTGCAATTTTGTGAAGTTGAAATCACTCCTGTGGAATCACCCTAATTGCCTCTCATTGCCTAAGTGCCTTTTTGCAAGTGACAGTGAATCCAAAATGCTGCTTAAAAAGCTTTGGTGGGCCCCAGCCCTTAGGAGCATTTTACTAACTTCTCCCTTCCAAATAAAGATAGCCACAACAAACACACAGACAACAATTGGCTAAACTTGCAGCTGAACATAACGTTTTCTGTTTTACAAATGTTTTTGTTTTTCAAATTTGTAGAATATTTCAAATTTTTTTGAAATTTTGTTAACTTTTGTAATGTGTTTAACCACTTCCCAACTGAGGGGTTTTACCCCCTGACCACCAGAGCATTTTTCACCTTTCAGCACTCCTTCCATTCATTCATCTATAATTTTATCATTACTTATCGCAATGAAATGAACTATATCTTGTTTTTTTCGCCACCAATTAGGCTTTCTTTAGGTGGGACATTATGCCAAGAATAATTTTATTCTAAATGTGTTTTAATGGGAAAATAGGAAAAAATGTGGGAAAAAAATGTATTATTTTTCAGTTTTCAGCCTTTATAGTTTTTTAAATAATGCATGCTACTGTAATTAAAACCCATTAAATGTATATGCCTATTTATCCCGGTTATAAAACCGTATAAATTATGTCCCTATCACAATGTTTGCCGCCAATATTTTAATTGGAAATAAAGGTGCATTTTTTTCAGTTTTGCGTCCATCCCTAATTACAAGCCCATAGTTTATCAAGTAACAGTGTTATACCCTCTTGACATAAATATTTAAAAAGTTCAGTCCCTAAGGTAACTATTTATGTATTTTTTTTAAATTGTAAATTTTTTATTGTTTTTTTAATTACAAAAAAAAAAAATTGGGGAGTGTGGGAGGTAAGGAGTTAATTTTTTGTGTAAAACTAGTTTATTTGTGTGTAAAAAATGCTTAGGGTGTAGTTTTACTATTTGGCCACAAGATGGCAACAGTAACTTTTTGTTTCATGCGACCTGCAAGCGTCCTTCCGGACGCTTGCAGGAAGTTGAAAGAGGCTGGGAGTTTGTTATTGCTCACAATGATCGCGCTGCTCAGCCGAGCGGCAGTGGATCATTGCGGGGCTTAGATCAACGAACGGGAATGGATTTTCCCGTTCGTTGATCTCTGAGCGAGCGGGCGGCGGCGTGTTTACTAGCGGCGGGCGGCGTGTTTACGAGCGGGAGCGCGGGCAGCGGAGGGAGTGCGCAAATTACGGATTTCTCCGTCCCTGGGGGTTAAAGGATGGAAAAAGGGACGGAGAAATCCGTACGGGCAGGGGTAAAGTGGTTAAGGTGCCCACTTTTTGTATTTTTCTCATTACATGTCTCTACTATGGCATCTCATCACATCAACATATTTATAAATTGATGTTTATAGCATGCAGTAACCAGTATTTGAGAATATGTGGATATATGACATTAAGTCATCTTTAAAAAATGCCTTGTCACAGGAACTGAAATATAAAACACAAAGCACACATCTTGTCAAGCAGTGCAAAAGAACAAAATATCCATGCTCGTTTTACCTTATAAACCAGTAGTAATGCAAGCTTTTATTCATTTTCTTTTATTTTGTGTACATGAGAAAAGTAGTTTGCAGGCTGGAAATATTTTGATAGTTTGAAAGTGCACATTTAGCACTTCAGAAATATCAAAGATCTACTGAAGTGATGTTTCAACCTTTTCCTCATTATTAGCAATGAAACTGCCTATTTATAGCATTGCACATCTTATACTGGGAAATTTAATACATCCAGTTCCCAAATTTTTTTACTGTGGAATTCACTACTTTTGCCAAATGACATTTATAGTTCCTGAAATATTTTTATAATACTGTATATTTAAATGACTTGGATTTACAATGACATGCCTGATTTATTATGTAAAATTATTTTAGGACTTAGAATATTACTATTATAACTTATTTAACCATTTCAGCCTGTGGGGATTTTTTGCCTTATGCATCAGAGCAATTTTCACCTCCCATTCATACGCTAATAACGTCATCACTACTTATCACAAGTTAATGATCTATATTTTGTTTTTTCCACCACTAATTAGGCTTTTTTTGGGTGGTACATTTTGCTAAGAATTATTTTTTATAAATGCATTTTAACAGGATTAATAAGAAAAAAATGGAAAAAAATCATTACTTCTCAGTTTTCGTCCATTATAGTTTTAAAATAACCCATGCTACCATAACTAAAACCTATGTATTTTATTTGCATTTTTGTCTTGGTTATTAAACCATTTAAATTTTGTCCCTATCACAATATATGGCGCCAATATTTTATTTGGAAATAAAGATGCATTTTTCCGTTTTGCATCCATCACTATTTACAAGCTTATAATTTAAAAAATGTTCGTAGTATACCCCTTTTCACATACATATTTAAAAAATTCAGACCCTTAGGTAACTGTTTATGTTTTTTTTATTATAATTTTTTTTCCATTAAACATTTTATTTGGGTAATTTTTTGGTGTGGGAAATAAACAGATAATTTTAAATGCTAAAATGTGTGTGAATTCCCTTAAAAAATGTTTGTAGATGTAGTTTTACTATTTGGCCACAAGTTGGCCTTGAGTTTTTTCTTTTATCTTGTGCTTCTCGCTAACCGGAAGCACAAGGAGGACGGGGAAACTTCTTTTTTGCAGAAAGACTGAGGCCTCTGGTAAGAGACCATCGTTTTTTCTGCTGGGGTTTTTGATCGGTGATCGGGAACCATGTTCCCATTCACTGATCACAGGGCTACCGGGGAACAGCAGCTAAAGCACGGCACCGCAGCAGAGCAGCCGTCTGGATGTGAGGATCACATCTGGGCAGCTGAAATGGTTAAATAAACATGATTTTAAAAATGTGTACCCAAATCTTGCACCTTCATTTTCATGATTAAAGGTTCTGGAAGGTGTATAAATGTAAAGCCTTTCATAGCATTTTTTACTGAGAAAGTCAGTGTGGTAACAGTGACATAATCATTGTTTTTGACTGTCTTCTGTGACCATGGGGTTGTTTTGCTAAATCCTAATAATAAGAATGTAGCATGCAATACAGTGTGTACATTGCCAGTTTAATACTTGTTATTTATGTTTGCTGACCCATGGAAGACATGGTTAGCAGTTTGCACATGTTCATTAAAGTAATTTTGCATTGAAAATCCCCTTTTCGATTCGAGAAAAATTTCATGGAAAATAGCCTATATTGTTGCGGTTTCGCTTTTTTGAGAATACACACAAAAACACTATATTTGTGCTGTAAAACACAGAAAACTATAGTTTACCAAAACTATTTTTGAGCGAAAACACGAACAATTGATATTTTACACCAAAAATTTGCAATAAATGCAAAAAATAACGAAAATTATTTTCGATGGTATTTTCGCTCGAAAATGGAATGTAACATTATTTTAGCAAAAATGTATGTGCACAAAACAATATTGGCATTTTTGCTCAGCACTGATGGTAAGCATACTGAAAAAATAAGTAGGCGAACTGCCCAGCCAATGCAATCCTCCTTACATCTCCGGACAGTGCTTACATCTCAATGGCTCACTGCAGCTGTGTCTCTGCCCGCATTATCCACCAGCAATTTGAACAAGCTAATAGTCCATGGGATACACTGATGTACCAGTAGTTAAGGGGAGGTACAAGAAAGCTACCAAATACTGAAAATGGGGAGCACACATAGCTACCTAATACTACTAACCTGGGTACATATACGTCTGCCTACTTCTAATATCTGGAGGGACAAAGATTGCTACATAATAATATAAACTGAAGGAAACATATAGCTATGTAATATTATTTTTAGGGGAAGGGGGGGAATTGCCTCACCTCACTATGTAATGCTGTGATTTCAAGGGAATGCTTGGATACTTAGTATTGCAGGGTGTGTGTGTGTGTGGGGGGGCTTACATAGCTATATAATACTGCTATATGTAGGGCACACTTAGTAGCTATCTAATACTAGGGATGTTCATTTGGATTTTGCGGAATTGAAGTTTCCCCATTTCTGATCGGAAATCAGTATTTCCGAGTGGAAACCGAAATAAGATATTCAAGGAAATACTGCATTACCACAATTTTAGCCCAATCACAGAACTCAAAAGCAATGGACCAATTAGAGAATGCAGAGTCAGCTCAGAAGTATTTGGCCAATCAGAGAATGCCCCCCCAAAAAATACTCCTTGGAAAATAAGATATGGATTTCCTGGAAATACCACATTATGCCAACTCTATAATTTTAGCCCAATCACAGAATTCAAAAGCATTGGACCAATCAGAAAATGCAGAGTCAAATTGGAGGTATTTGGCCAATCAGAAAATAAAAAAAAAATGACCCAAAAAAGGGACTGCTCGAAAATCGGAAATGAAAGTCTACATGATTGTGTGCTCCTTTCCTATGACAGCCTGTACTTGTATTACTGGGCGTAACAAACCAGCCCATAATCACATGATCATGTATCTTGTACCGTTTGCCTTGTAAAACTTTGTTCTATGTTGTATAACCTTCTTACGACTGTCATTCTTGTATCATTGTATATATTTATTGTCCAGCGCTGTGTAATATGTTGGGGCTTTATAAATACAATAAATAATAAAAATAATCAAGTTCAGACATTTTATCCTATCTGAGAGGCAAACATAGTTATCCAATATTGATATCTGAGGTCATGTGGCAACTTAATTTTGATATCTAAGTGCACAAGGCTAATTTATGCATGTATGTGGCAGTATAAAACAAAAGACAAGACAAATAACATTTATATTGCGCTTGAGCAGCAGCCACGAGGGTGTGCTCAGTAGGAAATTGCAGTGTTAAGAAGTCTAGCCCAAGCACTCCTTGCTTACTGAACAGGAAGTGCTGATATTTAAACCCAGCTTGCCCGTGTCAGTGGCAGAGCCCTTAACCATTACACTTTCCCATTGCCAGCACAGCTGAGATTTTTCAACATGCACCCTTCCAGCCTGGGAGGTGTGTGTGTGTGTGTGTGTGTGTGTGTGTGTGTGTGTGTGTGTGTGTGTGTGTGTGTGTGTGTGTGTGTGTGTGTGTGCCGGGGAAAAAAACAAATATATACGTAGATAAATACTTGATCTACTTACATAACACATGTATTGTACTATCCACGTTTTGATTTCAGCGAATGTTATATAGTAAATGAAGAGAATTTTGTTCCTGTTGGGAACAATGTATTTTGCCAACAGTTTAGGCTAAATCCTGATGTCATTTCTGCCCTTTACTTTTTTTTATTTTCTCTTACAATCGCTGAATCACCTCAGCTTTCCTTGTAAACACAAGTGAGGAGAGGATCTGTTTCAGATAAGCAGCTAGGCAGGGAAATAAATGGAAGAGGAGGAATATAATATAGATAAAAAGAACCCCCAGCATGCAACGGTTTGACACTGACTACTAAAGGACCAGTGCTCCTTAACTAGTTGCAGATGGCGTCATGCCGATGGGCGCGGCTGCGGCGGCAGCCCCAGGACTGTCTAACACCGATTGGCGTAAAGTCCTGGGGCTCTGTTTTGCAGGAGATCACGTGCAGGATGCGCGCGCATCTCTTGCTCCTCCGCTTTGCCTTCAGTCTCCGAGTGGGAGGCTTTTAGACGCCATCTAATTAACATGTACAGCGCTCAGATCTACAGCAGTGCTGTACAGGGGACAGCTGTTTGACACGGCTGTCCCCCTGGGGGACTAAGAAGCAATCTTCTGTGAGCCGATCGCTGTGATAGGTACACAGGGGGAGGGAGGGTGATTTAAATAATAAAAAAACAGAAATGTAATTAGAAAATACAATAAATATTGATTTAAAAAAACAAACAAACCTGGGGGCTATCAGACCCCACCAACCGAGAGCTCTGTTGGTGGGGAGAAAAGGGGGGTGGGAATCACTTGTGTACTGTATCGCGCGGCTCTGCAGTGGCCTATTAAACACAAAATGGCCTGGTCTTTAGGGGGGTAAAGCCTGTGGTCCTGAAGAGGTCAAGTATGTGATAACTCCAAACTATAACAGCAGAAAAAGTTTTGAAAGTTTTGAATGCAGGATTAGCATCTTTATCACTTAATACACTCAGACCAGTTGCTGTTGAAATTTAATTTTTTGGGTGACAATCCCGCTTTAAAGTGAACCTAAACTGAACTTCCTATCTGCTCTAAAATAGGAAAAGCACAATAACCTTTAAAGAAAAACATTTCTTTGTTACAGCTTATAGAACTCCAACATAAATTCTGCAGCGTCTACTTCCTAGTCTCCTCAGAGCATAGAAAGTAATATGTGTTTACATATTATTTAGCACACCATCTTGGCACACCAAGACACAGATCAGAGAGTTGACAATCCTAATTTAAATTTACAGATATGGGATAATATACTGGCTGTTCTCTGTAAACACACACAGGGTGGGTTCTCTGTGCTTTCCTTGTATTCTGTGCAAGAGTTTAGGTCTGCTTTAATTATGCCCAACCCCATATTAATATTTTGTGGAATATGTTAGATTTTCTGATTTTTTAAAGCACCAATAAGGATTTTAGTGTATTTATAATTAAATTAATTAATTAAATGAAAATGCTAGATTTTATTAAATAGACAGGCACTCTACTTTCAGAAAATATAGAGTTTAGTCTAGTCTGCAATATTTTTTTGTCATGGGTGATAAAGAAAAAGTAAACTGTCTTGGCCTTCTAAGGTGCAATGTGGGTGTAGGACCTTGGCAGAAAAAAAAGTTAAAGATAACATATTACCTCTCCTAAAACAAGTTTTAAATGTAAAACAAAATTGTGTTTTCTCTTTTTTTTAATAAGCATGCATAACCACATAAAACTTTAATCTGCAGCAACACATAAAATGTCTCCATTAAATGACTATTTCCATTTGTTAGGCTTGTTTAGGTTATAGCTTACAACAGAGTATAATCAAGAACATGAATACTTATGCTCTGTGTGCAACTGGGATTCCATAACATGAGCAACATTTCCTTTAGGCATTAAGCTATTATCATTAATTATCGGGAAGAACATTGAAAGTAGTAGGGATTTTCATTGCTAATCCTTTTAATGTCTCCGAGTTCTTTCTTCCTACTTTCCTCCCCTCTATTGTAGCTAAAAGTAAAGCATTTAACTCTTGTATATATAGTCTTGCATATATAACACTTGTATAATATAAACTTAATGTACAACTATATATAAACATCATCAAGATGATGCTGTATAAATCAATATCAATTTCCCTAAAATGTACGAAAAGACAAGCATCACGTCTAGATCAACTACTTCAGTAATTGTCTTTTTTAAAGTAATTAAGCCTTTGAGCTATATTCCTAGTAGCCTAGATCTTTTTGCATTAGTTTATGATGTCCTTGTGCTGTATATTTATGATTGCTTAGTTTAGTTTCAAACTCATTAAAATGTATCTCTTTCCATATCTTAGCCTGGCTTCTGAAAGAATGAATTATGTTTTTACCTCTTTTATTTCTTATTAAGAGATTCCACTAGGGAGTAAATCATCTGTCTAATTTCATAGCTCTTGTTAAATTCTTTTTGTTTTTTCAGAACATGGCTTATCGAACATAGTTTGTTTGGAAAGCAGAGGTACACAGTGGACATTGCCATATATTAAGGGACTGTAAACACAAGCTAAATTATATTATCAATGTTGCAAAATTTATTAGAAATGAAAAGGAAAAAATGTAATTTACAGGTAAATGGGATATCACCCAAAACCAAGCATTTTTTAAGATTGGTTGTGAACCATTTAACATAATTTACAAATGTTTCTCTAAAGAATGTATGTTTTGTTATGATTACAATTATTTTATTATAAAATTTAAAAAGTGACCATTTCACATTTTCTTGCATGAAAAAATAACTTGATTTTTGTGTAGCTGTATTGTAATTTTTTATATCACAATGCTGCCTTTTTCTAATGAATTTGAACTTCTAGGAAGAAAAATGAGCGTTTACAGAATTGTGAAAGTCCCCTCTTTCCATACAAACCCCAAACCTAATATCCTCCTTAACTGTGTTTTCACCACTTTCTGAACCCTTTTCAACCTTTCTCTCCCCAAAGGCATCTTTCATTTCACACTCAAGCAAGCCCTCATCACACCTATATTCTGAAAAAAAAAAACCCTTCTCTTGACCCGCTTCCCTGTCCAACTACTGTCCTATATTTCTACTCCACTTTTCTTTCAAACTACTTGAGTGCCACATTTACAAACCACACAAAATATGCTCCTCTTGGCTGCTCCGCCTAACAAACATCTCTCCCAGCCACCCCTTTCTCACATAGGACACTACCAAACCTCTTGTGCACACCCTGATTATCTCATGTCCAGACTGCTTCAGCTCTCTGCTCTGTGGCCTACCCACTAACTGTTTGACTCCTCTACAGTCCATCATGAACTCTACTGCACGGCTCATCCACCTCTCCTCTAGCTTCTCCAGCCCTATGCTGCTCTGCCTCTGCACTGGCTGTCAGGTACACAAAGAATACAATTTAAAATCCTGATGCTCATCTACAAAGCCCTTTACAACCTAGCTCCTTCTTATCTCAATAAACGTATTTCCAAATACTACCCTACACACAATCTCAGCTCTACTAACAATGTTCTTTTGTCTTCCTTTCTGGTCACTAGAGATGACCCGAACCTCTGATTTTCGGTTCGCGGACCGTGAGCGCGAACTTCCGCAAAAGTTCGGTTCACGCAAACTTTCATGAATCGCAATAGACTTCAATGGGGAGGCGAACTTTTAAAACTAGAAACACTTATACTGGCCAGAAAAGTGATGGAAAAGATGTTTCAAGGGGTCTAACATATGAGTTTTTGCATGGATGAGTGGAATAGACGCCAAAAGTCCCGGGGAAATATCTGTATTTGACGCAAAGCAGCGTTTTAAGGGCAGAAATCAGATTGAATGCTAAATTGGAGGCCTGAAGTGTTTTAAAACATGTTGCATGTGTATATGTTATGGCCAAAAACAGAAATCGGCCAATTCTAGAATTGGCCGGCCGTTTCTAGAACTGGCCGATTTGACGTCGGCCAAAGTCCAAAATGCTGGAAATTTCTGACTTTAATGGCCAAAGTCAGCCGGCCAAAGTCCAAAATGCACAAATCTCACAACATAAATAAAACTCAGAGAATTAATATAACTTAGTAATGAACTTTATTAATGTGGCCAAAACTGGCCTGTAACTTTTCTTTTAATATCAACTTAATTTGGTCAAAACTGACATGTAACCTTTTATTAAAGTAAATGAACCGTTTTTTTAATGTCACATTTATATAGGAATATTGTTCAACAGCAGTAGTTTACTTGTTACAGCAAGTCAAACTTTTATGACACTTGGAATTGCACAACAGTTTCTGTCTTCTACATTTGCAGTGATTCGTTGCACATTTTCCAGTGCAGCTGCAACGAGTATATCCTTGCCCGCCAGTCAGTGATTGGGAAGATGCGATGGTCCGAAGTGATTTTTCTGTTTTGACAACCGCTTCCAATGTTACCAATTTCTCATTGAGAATGGTAAACTCACTTCTGGCGAACAGCTGTTTCAGAACACCATGTTATGTTCCTAGCTTGTAGAAACCGTTCTCAACATTCATTACAACTGCAAGAATGCTTCTTGGGTCTCCACGGCCTCTGTCAACAACTGGTATACGAATGCGCACGTTATCTCCAATATTTGCTTGTGGAAATTTTGCATCTGAATTTTTGAGCATCTTTGAAGCTTGAGCTTGCAAGCCAACATGGGCTGCTGATCTTTTCTTCCTGATTTCTTGTTTCTTATGGCATAACCAGCAAGTAATTTTACTTCCATAGCCTTCATCCACAGCGTTACTTACTCCACAAATTGCATGAACATCATTTCCACAAGATCCACAGGTGTGAGCTGATGAACACTCTTTTTCACATACTGGACACAATACATCTGTGTTACTATTCTCAGGCGACTGAACTGAACTTCCTGATGCTCTTGCAACCGCAGCATTTTCATTGTCGGCAGAAGCCCGTCCATTAATAGCCGTCTCCATTTCTTGTTCGATTTTCTCAAGATCTTCCTCTGTAACCAACTTGTCTACAATTTCTTTGGGTAGATTGGATGTACTCAGTCCCACTTTTGCTGTGCAACCAAACATGGCTTCATATGGCGACTGGTGGATGCCTTGGTGAAAAGAGCGGTTTTTCATAAATTGAATAAATCGAAGACTCTCAGCCCAATGTGTTGAATCATTTGACTGCATCCATGTCATCATCATATTCTGAACGTCCTGATTGGCACGTTCAATGGAACCTTGGCTTTGGCTATGCCGCGGTTTGCCGTGTACCAGTTTCAATTCAGGCCACATAGATTTCAGTTCATTAATGACATGGCTGACAAATTCTTTGCCATTATCAGACTGAAGGACGCTCAGCGCACCTATGATGGTGAAAATGTCAAGTAACTGGTAAGCGACTTCTGCTGCGGTTTTGCTTTTCAAAGGCCGTAGTAATATAAACTTGGTTAAATGATCCTGATAATTGAGGATGAACTTGTACTGCCTGTCAGGGTTGCTTTGCATGTCGATCAGATCTACTTGGCATCTTGAATTCAATTCGTTAAAGAGCAAAGGTTTAGAAAACTAAACCTTTCTTCGGATTAGACAGTTTAGTCTGGCATGGTTTGCATAAGCTCAGATACAGTTTAATGGCTTCTTTTGTGATATTTTTGAACTTTAGGTGTAGTTCCTTTTCCATGTGGGTGCGACCTCCATGACCAATTTTTAAATGCATCTCGTGCAGTATGTCAAACAGTTCTTCTGTATGTACATAGTACAAAACAGCACGGTTTTCTTTTGTTACTGGTGTCAGTTTTTCTGTTCCATCAACTACGATGACATCATATTTTCTTATTCGCCGATAGTCAACGCTTTGTTTCTTCTGCTTTGTTTTAGCTGCTTTCACCTGCTCTATAACATCACAGTATTTTTCTCTACTAAAGATAGCGCAATTACTTGCTTTGTCCTGTATCACTGAGTTCAAACTATCCATAAATCTGGTTTTCATATCAAATCCTGGTTCCACAAGTGTGTTACTTTCATCCAGCATGTTTGTAACTCAGAATGTCAGTTGCAACTGAATGTCCAAAAAAAATACAGAACTGCGGAAAGGCAGGTGCAGCAGAATGTTCAAAGAAGCACCACAGAATGGCTGCAGCAGAAGAATCTACACCAAACTACCACAGAAAGTTCACGAAAACTCCACAGAATGGCAGCCGCAGCACACAGTAGAATAAAATATTATATTATCTTGGCAGCAACAGCAGAATTCCCACAAAAATGAAGCAGCAGTAGCAGAACTACAAACTCCTAGCTCTGTCAGAAACTCCTCACGCAGGTTCACACAGGAACATTACAAACACACACAGTGAAGTGGGAGGCACACATGTAATATTACCTGTTCCCTCAGCATCAGGTACTTCAGGCAAGGGTTCCTAGCATATGTTTTCACATATTTTCCTTATCTTACTCTCCCACTGTCTTTTATATAGTGACCTTTTGCTTTCTTCTCCCCTCCATTATCCATAAACTCCATCCACCCCCCCCCTCCATTTATTACATTAGTTGGCCCACCCGCATATCAAATTCCTCCCCCTTCATTCTCAGTGTCCATCCACTGAGCCCTGTGTCATCTGGAAAAAGCAGGCTGCAGGGTCCTTAAAGAGTTAATTTGGGGACAGTGGGACATTCCTCCCCCCTTCATTTTCTCTCACCTCCGTGAATACAGACAGCGCTGACCCCTCAGACATTCCTCCCTCCTCCACTCTCTGGCAGCCAGTGGACGCTGGAGCAGGCGGCGGACAGCGCTGACCTCTCGGGGGACATTCCTCCCTCCTCCCCTCTCTGGCAGCCTCTGGTCGCTGGAGCAGAAAATAGACAGCGCGGACACCTCGGGGACATAAAGCAGCCGGCAGCATTAGGGCAGCCCTGGGGTCCTTTCAAGCAGAACTGACAGCCGGAGATCTGGGCGGGGAGAGGGGACAGAACTGACAGCCGGAGATCTGCGCGGGGAGACGGGACAGAACTGACAGCCGGAGACAGTGCAGGGAGAGGGGACAGCGGGGAAACTTAAAGCAGAGAGGTGAGCTTCGGGACTTGGCCGGCCACACTTTGTCAGAACGCGTTCTGGCCGGCCAAAGTCCGAAATTGAGCAGTGTTTTGTGTATTGGCCGCAGAGAGCGGTCACTTCGCATTCTGACCGGCCAGAACCCGAAGTGGCCAGACTTCGGGTTCTGGCCGTAACATATACATCAATCAGGAAGTGTAAATAGAGTACTGCTTCAGACTGACACACCAAAATCACTGTGTAACTCACTGCAAACAGCTGTTTGTGTTGTGACGGCTGTGCTGGACTGCTGCGCACCATAGCGAGATTGCTCTTCCTCAGTGATATCAGGTAATGTCTGACTGCTTTATCAATTTTCAATGGTTCTTTCTCTACCATTGTTAAAGCTTACATCTATTTTTTTAAATTACATTTTCTGCTTGCTGTTCAGTACCTTCAACGAGAATCTGTTATGGAGGGCAAGTCTGCCATTGTGACCAGGGGTAATGGCCTGGGAATCAGGTTGCTGTATAGGTAATGTACCTGCCCTGACCGTGCTCTGCAGACCAGGCATCTGTGGTCAGATGGACCCTTGACCCAGCGCAAGACGAACCGCATCGAAAGCATTTGCCAAGAATGTGTTATGGAGGGCAAGTCTGCCATTCATTCAACTGTGTGAAACTTTTGATGGTACTTTCTCAGTACCATGGTGACCACGGGCAATGGCCGGGGAATCCTGGTTCGATTCTGGTCTAGAGTGGGAGCCTAAGAAATGGCTACTACCACCACACATCTAAGGAAGGCAGCAGGCACGCTGTGGGCAAAGGAGCAGGAATGGCTACCACCACACATCCATGGAAGGCAGCAGGCACGCTGTGGGCAGAGGAGTAGGAATGGCTACCACACATCCAAGGAAAGCAGCAGGCATGGCATGCACGTCCCGAGGTTGTGACCACAATAACAATACAGGAGGACTTTCGAGGCCCTGTTGTTTATGAGATGAATCAACTTTAAATCCTTTAACGAGAATCTGTTATGGAGGGCAAGTCTGCCATCCATTCAAGTGAAAGGTATGCACTGACTTGACTAATACAATGTGCAGTCACACAGGTGCATTTAACAGGTATACACTGAGTGGTATATCACACTGCATGCGCTCATGTAGGTAGGTGGGTGCACTGAACACAACAGGTAGGTATATGCAGTGATGGGTATTACAAATGTGCACCTGTCACACACACACACAGGTACCGCTGTGAAGAGGTGCAATGACTGGTGGTATTAACAATGTGTGCGCTCACGTAGGTAGGTGCACTGAACAGTGAACAGGTGCAGTGATTGGGATGGGATTACAAATCTGCAGCTGCCTGTCACACACACAGGTAGTTACTGAATGTGCTGGGCCTGGCAGTGGCACAGTAGGAATTACACCAAAGGCCAGCTGCGACTGACTGACAGGGCTGTATATAATGCAAGTGGGCCACACACAACAACAAAAAAATAGATCACAAGAACAAGATTAGCTCTCAAAAGAGCTGTTGAGGAGTGCTTTTTTAGCAATAAGAATCAGCCAGGAGCAAGCTAACAAGCCTACAAGAGCCTAACTAAGCTTTCCCTATGAGAGTCTGCAGCAGCTCTCCCTTCTTTAATTACTGCAGGCACACAAGTGAGTCCAATGCCTGACACTGCCTGCCTTTTATAGGGGGGGGAGGGCCTACAGGAGGGAGTGTAGCCTGATTGGCTACAATGTGCCTGCTGACTGTGATGTAGAGGTCAACGTTGACCCAAATGATGCACTATGGGGGCAAATCGAACTTCCGGAAAAGTTTGTGGTTTTCCGCGATCGCGGACCACGGAAGTTCGCCGGGAACCGTTCGCCGGCAAGCCATTCGGGCCATCTCTACTAGTCAACTCTTCTCACTCCAGCCTACAAGACTTAAACTTCTCTTGTTCCTCTGGAACACCCTCATCTGCCTCTTCCCCACACTAAACTTTTTAGGGGCAACCTAAAAACTCACCTCTTCAGGCAAGCATAGTCTCTCTCAAGACACCCTGGCAACTGACCACCATTTTACCATCTTATACACTGCTTCCTTTCACCTATTGTCCTATCCCTTAACCCTTCAGATAGTAAGGCTGATTTTCTAGGGCGTTCTTTCCCTTTTGTCTCTTAATGCTGTTTAATGTGCATGCATATCTTCCACCATTATGTAAAATGTGAGATGTGTTCACTGCATAAGCTGTAATCCACCTTTGTCTTGTACTGTAAACTTTATTGTATTGTTATACCATGTATTCTGTTGTACAGCACCACTGAAGATGCTGCCACTATATAAGTTAATTGAATTAGATTGACATGTTAGGTCATCAATTTCTAGCAGATTCAATCAGAGTAATTAAATCTACCGATAATCAACAAGAAAATTTAAAAAGTGTTTGGTCACCTTTAGTTCTGATTTCTATCTTATTTTTATGAGTTAGAAGTAATTCTTTGAATAACTGAAATAATAATAATAATAATAATAATAATAATAATAATAATAATAAAACAATAATAAATACTAATGGAAGAATAATAAATAACAATGGAAAAAATAAGATAAAACAGAAATCCATATATACCTAAAAACACCCTTGGGGAAAATATTTTCACATCTGCAGAAAGGCTTCCATTGCTCCCGCATTCTTCTCCTTATTTTGTATGGCTGTGAGGTGCTTGATGAAAAGTATATTAGTTTATCTTGATACCCACCTCTGCCAGACACAGATAAGGGAATAAAAACAAAGCTACTTCCCATTCCTTCTAAAGGAAATTTTAAACAACATGTACAGTGAGAGGGATATGGAGGCTGCCATATGTATTTCCTTTTAAACAGTGCAAATAGCCGGGCAGTCCTTCTGGTCTTCTGCCTCTAATGCATTTAGCCATAGACCCTAAATAAGCATGCAGATCTGCTGTCTCTGACTTGAGTCTGACAGTCTGACAGCTGCATACTTGTTTCAGGTATGATTCAGACACTATTGATGCCCAACAGATCAGCAGATCTGAGAAACACAAAATTTGGTTATCTTGTGTTCCTTGCCGGCTATCCGACTGTAAAGCTGTAAGCTATAGGGTGGTTTCTACACTTGATGCTGCTCCAGTAGCAAGATACTGCGAAACAAACAAGAAGAAGGAGTGATCCTATAGTGCATTAACCTTTTACTTCACATAAAAACACATACAAGTTGCACTTACAATTGAGTTGTTAAAAATGTGCTTGTCTCAGGCCGCCAGTGTGTCCTCTCTGTGTTACTCGAGCCTTGCCAGGGTATTATGTTGGTATGGAGGGACCATTGGAGGTGAAACCTTTGCATGAGCATGCCATCTATTATCACAACACGTTTCAGCACATACAGTGCCTTCATCATGTGAAGGTAGACATAATGAAGGCGGAGTAAGCAATGAAACATTTGTGCTTCGTATTGTGCTTCTTACTGTCTATGTTTAACTACCACCAACTGTTTATTGCTTGGACAGCAATCAACAGACAGATCAACTACACCCAGTACTTTTGTACTCCTCTACTATCCCAACTAGTATCCATTAGCCTTTATAAATCCCCTGCTCTCCCCAGTGTTTTGTAAAGTTGCATACACCCTATTAGCTTGTATCCCTAAATAGCATTATGTATTTACATTTATATTTTGACTCCTTCTATCAAAATGGAGTATCTAGTTGACAACTCCCTATTTTTGTTGAGTAACATAGGCTGCTAGCATAGTCACATTCAAACACTGACATTAACATTATGATGTATGTTTTCTGTAATTGAAACATTTATCATCACCTTTTCAAGAATCAGACGCAGTAGATATATATTATTTTACAATGTTTAGATTTCAATCCTTTAGATTTTAAGCTCAAAAGGGCAGGGCTCTCCTTTTATGTCTTGAAATTGCTATATATCTTTGATGTATAGCTAGTTCATCATGTTACAATTGTAACTGTAATTACTATGTCCACCAATTCTGTATCAACTTATATATTCAACAGTAAGTCGAGTTATTTAGGACTGACTCAAAGCATTAACATGGGGGGGTCGACTTATACTTGAATCATCCTAAATTTTTCGACTTACAGCCTGTGTAGGGTGAGGGTGTGGGGTGGTGTTTATCTCACCATCCACCGTTGGGTGCAACTTGTGTTGGGCGAACAGTGTTCGCCACTGTTCGGGTTCTGCAGAACATCACCCTGTTCGGGTGATGTTCGAGTTCGGCCGAACACCTGATGGTGTTCGGCCTTTTAAGTTCGGGTTTGCCCCGAACTACTGAATGGCCGCCGAACAGGGCCGAACAGGGCCCCTGTTCGGCCGAACAGGGCCCTGTTCGCCCGAACATGCTGCAATACGGCCCCCCTATGGGGTCGCAGGCATAAGGGGGGAGCATGCCCCGATCGCGGGGGGGGGGGGGTCGGAAATTCTCCCCACCCTCTCCGCTAGCGCTCCCCCCTCTGCCCCCTTCCCCATAAAAAAAGTTTAAGGCAAGTTAAATAGTACTTGGTGGCTGGCCTGGCACTGGCAGTGGAGTGAGGAGGAGGAGGAGTCCGAGTAGCAGAGTGACGCGTTGAGGCCGGGCAGCGGGCGGTTCAGCGGTAGTACCCTTGTGGTACTTCCGCCCTTTCTCTGACCTCACGTCCTCTGCATACGAGGGTACGCGTCACGCGTACCCTCGTATGCGTCATCACGTAGAGGACGTGAGGTCAGAGAAAGGGCGGAAGTACCACAAGGGTACTACCACTGAACCGCCCGCTGCCCGGCCTCAACGCGTCACTCTGCTACTCGGACTCGTCCTCCTCCTCACTCCACTGCCAGCCACCAAGTACTATTTAACTTGCCTTAAACTTTTTTTATGGGGAAGCGGGCAGAGGGGGGAGCGCTAGCGGAGGGGGTGGGGGGAATTTCCGACCCCCCCCCCCCGCGATCGGGGCATGCTCCCCCCTTATGCCTGCGACCCCATAGGGCCCCCAAAATGGGCATGTTCGGGGGTCCCATTGACTTCCATTGAGTTCGGCGTTCGGGCCGAACATGCCGAACATCTGGCCCATGTTCAGCCCGAACCCGAACATCCAGGTGTTCGCCCAACACTAGGTGCAACATCCTCTCCTCTGCTCTCTCCTCACCCACAATGGTCTACCTGCTTTAGAGTAGCTCCAGCTCCCGATGTCACATGACTTTGGGAGTGGAAGTTACAGTGCGAGTGGAAGAGAAGAGAGGACACTGCACCTGACAGTGGATGGTAATGGCTGCAGCAGCAGGGAAGAGTGGGTATAGAGGTGAACAACTCACCTTCCAGTTTCTATCTTCTTCCTCTCCCAGGCATCTCTCGCATTGCTACCAGCACCCCCTGTGATGACATAACCGCAACTATACCTGGCTACCTATACTGGAGGCAACTACCTGGCTAGCCTATACATACACTTATAATTAAATAATTAAAAAATCCACCTTATGAGGGTCAAATATTGGAGTTGACTTATACATGGGGTTGACTTATATTTGAGTATATATGGTATATACCAGCATCTGTATTTTGTGTATACCACTGTATGTATTACTATGTACCCCATGTTTTGTTCTTACTTTGTACAGTGTCACAGAACATGTTGGTGCTTTATACATCAATAAATATGATTTATAAATCAATAATAATAATGTCTATTTCTTATTGTGTATTGTTAATATTATAGCAACAAAATTAAAATATATTAAAAAGTTACCCTCTTCTCCCCTCACTTATCCACCCGGACCAGACTGGCTTTGTTGCTGGGAGACAAACCACAGATAATATTCGAATGATGGTAGGACTAATAGCTGAAATGAAACAATCTCGATTGCCTTCTCTGCTCCTGTCCTTGGACGCAGAGAAGGCATTCAAAAGAGTGGATTGGAGATTCCTCCGGTTGGTCCTTCAGAAATTTGGGATCAAGAGTGAGTTCTTGAACGGAATTAGAGCCTTATACACTAACCCCATGGCTTCTGTCTGCAACATGGGTATCACTTCCCAACTTTTTTTTTCAATCAAAAATGGTACTAGACAAGGGTGTCCTCTCTCCTTTATTGTTCGCTCTCTCTCTCTCCCTTGGCAATAAGGGTTAGACTTTCTCCAGACATTTCAGGGGTCACTGTGGGAAGATTAGAGTTTAAAACCACTCTCTTTGCAGATTATACTATTTTCTCTTTAACTAACCCCACCGTTTCCCTTCTAAATCTTTTTCAAGACATTGATTGATTTAGCATTTTCTTGGGCTTTAAAATCAATCATACCACGTCTGAGGCCATAGCATTTGGTATCACTGCTGAGCAACAGACATCTTTCTCTTGTACTTTCGGCTTTAGGTTCAAACCGGCAGGAATCAGATACTTGGGAGTCATCTTATCTCAGATTCTGGGCGACCTATATAAACTAAATTACACTCCAATGTTTAAGGAGCATTTCATTTACAATTCACATTGCCTGGCTGTCCTGCTTATCCACTGCCTCCAGTACTTTTAGTCATAGACCCTGAACAAACATACAGATCAGATGTTTCTGACAAAATGCTGACAAGATTAGCTGCATGCTTGCTTCAGGTGTGTGATTCAGAAACTACTAACCAAAAAGATCAGCAGGACTGCCTGGCAACCATTTTTGTTTAAAAGGAAATACAAATAGCAGCCTTCATATCCCTCTTATCTTTTAAGCGTGTGTAAGGGTCATGTTACATTTGATGTGAATTATCAACACTAAGCAATGTTAGTGAATCATCTCCCTTGTTGAAGGAAACCTGAGGTGAGAGGGATATGGAGGCTGCCATATTCATTTCCTTGTAAATAAGGCCAGTTGCCTGGCTTTCTGTAACGATCGGTGAAGCACAGAGAGGATCTGATTATCAGTGATCTGCAGAATCACTGGGAATACAGATGTATACCAGATTATACGTGATCTGCAGTATCACTGATAATCCGATATACTAGCTAACCTCTGTTCACCTGAGTAGAGTGTAGTGTTTGGTGTAACAGTAACACTTTGAGGACTAAGCCTCAGTGCAGCAAGGAGTACTGCACAGATTCCTTCCGCAGACCTGAGCTCTCCAAGACGGGAGGAGTCAGACTGACAGTAGGAATGACAGACTGAAAGTAACCTTCAGGAGGAAGGATCACTAACAGAGCGAGGAACCGCCTCTAACAGTAAGGTCGGTTCTCGAGGTCAGACAAGCCAGGTCGTACACACACGGACAGATAAAGTACAAGATCAGAAGGCAAAGGCGGAGTCAAAGTACAGGCAGGGTTCAGCAACGGGGTATCAGAAATATCGGGGTACAAAATCAGGAGGCAGAAGCAGAGTCAAGGAACAAGCCGGGGTTCGGCAACAGAGTATCAGAAATATCAAGGTTCAAGATCAGAGTTCAGGAGGATAGTCAAGGCAGGCAAAAGTCAAAACAGATAATCACAATCAAACTAGTACTTTAGCTATCAACAGAATCTAGCTAAGTGTAGGATTACAGCTCCAGCTGGTCCCGGCACACTTGCGGATCTGACTACGGATCTGGGTGCTCCCACATATGTGATCGCACGCCAGACAAAGAGCAAGTGAACAACCAGCAGTATATATACTCTAGGACCTTTCCAGGACCTCCCTAATTGCTGGTCCAATGAGAGCAGTGGAATTTGTCAGCTGACCCAGCTGGTCAGCCGACTCCCCTTCTAACTGCTATTTAAACTCTGCCTCTGTGCTCGCGCGTGTAAGTCTGAATCTTGGTGGACTATCAGTCCCAGCCACACCAGTACTGTCATGCAATGTATCTAGTGCGGGGGCCGCCTCTGATGCAGATTCCGCCGTTACCAATGCGGATTCCGCCGTACTGCCTATGCGGCATGCGGCGTTTTTTCCGCGTTGTGACGCCATGCTGGACGCGGAAACGGCCGCTTCACCTCGAGAGACAGCGGCCTTTCCGCGTTTCCTTATAGTACCCCCCCCCCGAGGAGTGGACTCCGGACAACTCCCACCAGGTTTCTCGGGGTGTAAGGCATGAAACTCCCTCACCAACTCATCCGCATGCATACGATTCCCAGGTACCCATTGCCTCTCCTCGATGCCATACCCTTTCCAATGTACGAGGTACTGTACCGAGTTTTGTACCTTGCGAGCATCTAATATTTTTTCCACTTCATATTCGGGTTGGGTATTTACCAACACGGGAGGAGGATGAGTAGGACCCACCTGGACTGCAGGTTTAAGAAGGGACACGTGGAAGGACTTCACCCCCCGCATGCTGGTGGGAAGGTCAATGGTATACGTAACATTGTTAATCTTTTTGGTCACGGAAAATGGGCCCACAAACCTGGGACCCAGTTTGGCAGATGGCTGCTTCAGGGTCAAGTGACGTGTGGACACCCAGACTAGATCCCCTGGCTGAAACTTCCATTCCACGGACCGTCTCTTATCTGCTTGACCCTTCTGACTCTGGAACGCCTTTTGCAAATTCCCCTTAACAATTCCCCAATTGTCCCTGAGTGACCTCTGCCAATCCTCCAGTGCAGGAAATGGGGACGAGACAACTGGAAAAGGGGAGAATTTGGGTGACCTCCCTGTTACAATCTGGAATGGGGAAAACCCAGACGAGGAATTCTTTAAATTATTTTGGGCGAATTCCGCGAAGGGCAAAAATTTCACCCAGTCACTTTGTGCCTCCGCAACGTAACATCTCAGGAATTGCTCCAGAGATTGGTTAATGCGTTCTGTCTGCCCATTCGTCTGTGGGTGGTAGCCTGACGAGAACGACAATTTCATGCCCATTTGGTGACAAAATGCCCTCCAGAATCCAGACACAAACTGGACTCCCCTATCAGACACAATGTCTTCCGGAATGCCATGCAGCCGGAAGACGTGAATGATAAACAATTCGGCCAATTCTTGAGCCGAGGGGAGTCCTTTCAGGGGCACAAAATGGGCCATCTTGCTAAACCGATCGACTACCACCCAAATAACAGACATGCCTTCAGACCTGGGCAATTCCCCCACAAAATCCATGGACAGGTGGGTCCATGGCTCACTCGGGGTGGGCAAAGGCTGCAACCTTCCTACAGGTGCCAGCCGGGAGGGTTTACTCCTGGCACATACCGCACACTCCTTAACAAACTCCTTGCAATCTGTTGCCAAGGAAGGCCACCAAGCACACCTGGCAATCAGATCCTGTGTTCTGGCCGCTCCAGGATGACCAGCATTCTTGTGGGTGTGAAAGAGTTGCAGAACTTGTAACCGGAATGGCAGTGGGATAAACAAGACCCCTTCGGGTTTCCCCTCAGGAACATCCCGCTGAAAGGGACCCAAAATCTCTGTCCAATCCTCCCAAGTCTCCGTGGTGGCTAACACCAGTTTCTGCGGGATGATGGATTCAGGAGCGGGGGGCTGTGCTGTCTCAGGTTCAAAACACCTGGAGAGGGCATCTGCTTTGACGTTTTTGCTGCCTGGAGTGTACGTGATTATGAACCTGAATCTCATAAAAAATAAGGACCACCGGGCCTGACGGGGACTCAGCCTCATAGCCCCCTCGATGTATTCCAAGTTCTTGTGGTCAGTGTAAACAGTGATCGTGTGCTCTGCCCCCTCTAACCAGTGGCGCCACTCCTCAAATGCCAACTTAATAGCCAGAAGTTCCCGGTTGCCTATATCATAATTTTTTTCTGCAGGTGAAAACCTGCGGGAAAAATAAGCACATGGGTGTAATCTGCCCTGCAACCCAGACCGTTGAGACAGCACCGCCCCCACCCCAACTTCTGAGGCATCAACCTCCACAATGAAGGGAAAGGACGTGTCAACATGCCTCAAAATTGGTGCTGAGCAAAATAACTTTTTCAATAGAGCAAATGCCGCCACAGCTTCAGGAGACCAGTGGTTGGTATCCGCCCCTTTTTTCGTGAGACTGGTAAGGGGGGCAACTAACGTGGAGTATCCCTTAATGAACCTCCTGTAATAGTTCGCGAACCCTAAAAATCTCTGCAGGGCCTTCAACCCCACTGGCTGTGGCCACTCCAACACGGCTGTGACCTTGGCAGGATCCATTGAGAGGCCCGAGGTGGAAATTACGTATCCCAGAAACGTGACCGTGGTCACTTCAAATATACATTTTTCCACCTTAGCGTAGATCCTATTCTGTCTTAATTTGTTTAGGACAAATTTCACGTGGACCCTGTGTTCGGAGAGGTTATTGGAGTAAATGAGTATATCATCGAGGTATACCAGTACGAATTTACCCAATACCTCCCGGAATACCTCATTGATTAGTTCCTGGAAGACGGCTGGCGCATTGCAAAACCCGAAGGGCATCACTAAGTACTCGTAATGCCCGTCGGGTGTGTTAAAGGCCGTCTTCCATTCATCGCCCCTTCTAATGCGGATTAGGTTGTATGCCCCCCTCAGATCTAACTTAGAAAAGATCTTAGCAGTAGTGACCTGCGTGAATAAGTCGTCTATCAATGGTAACGGATAGCGATTCTTCACCGTGATTTTATTGAGACCTCGGTAATCGATACAAGGTCGAAGACCCCCGTCTTTATTCTTAACGAAAAATAAACCTTCCCCAGCAGGTGACCGAGAGGGCCGAATAAACCCCTTGGCCAAGTTGTCACGAATGTATTCCTGCATAGTCAACTTCTCGGGACCGGACAAGTTATACAGGTGACCCCTAGGGGGCATACAACCAGTACGGAGATCAATGGGGCAATCGAACGGGCGATGAGGAGGTAATTGATCAGCAGACTTGGGACAAAAAACATCAGAAAAATCGGAATATACCTCGGGAACACCCTCCACGTAAACCTTGGTCTGACCCAATGTCACCTTCCCCAGACACTGCTGATGACAATGATCGGACCATCTGGTTACCTGGCCCGTAGCCCAGTCGATTTGTGGGGAGTGGGCTTGTAACCAAGGCATGCCTAGGATAATAGTGGAGGTTGACATATGTAAAACAAAAAACTGTAGTTGTTCCCCATGCAGTACCCCTATCGTGACCTTCACCTGCGGAGTCTGTGACTGGGGACGATCCCGTTGCAGAGGAGAATCGTCTACTGCCGTGACCTGAATGGGGGGGACTTACTGGAGTGAGAGGAATACCCAACTCCTGAGCAAATTTAAGGTTCATAAAATTGGCCGCTGAGCCGGAATCAATAAAAGCCTCAGTGGCTACAGACTTATTATCCCATGTAATAGTACAGGGGAGAAGTAACTTCTTCTCTTTTTGGGGTGAGAATGATGTGCCTAGGGTGTCACCCCCCACTACTCCTAGGCAGACCCGTTTCCCGACTTGTTAGGGCAGTTTCGCACCATATGCCCTGCTTCTGCACAATACAGGCACAGTTGTTCTGTTATTCTCCGCTTACGTTCCACCTGGGTCAGTTTAGATCGACCAATTTGCATTGGTTCGGGTGGAGGTAAGACCGGAGAGGGTGACACAGTTGGAGATGCCGTTACTGAGGGTGTAGCAGAAGGTGCCACATACGAAGTCACCCTGACCCGGTGACTGCCCCTAGTCTGCCTCTGATGACGTAGTCGACGATCGACTCGGATGGCCGATGATATGGCCTCATCGACTGTCTTGGGCTCGGGTAAGGTTAACATCAAGTCAGAGACCTCCTCCGACAACCCAGACAGAAAATAATCCATCAAAGCAAAATTGTCAAATCTGGTGGTAACAGACCACCTACGAAATTCTGCCGCGTAATCCTCGACTGACCCTCTGCCTTGCCGCAAAAGTTTGAGCTTCCGCTCAGAAGTTGCCGCAAGGTCAGGGTCGTCGTATATCACGGCCATAGCCTTAAAAAATTCCTCTACTGAGGTCAGAGCTGTATCTGTGGGAGACAGGTTGTATGCCCAGGATTGGGAATCCCCAGTTAACAGTGTTTTAATAAAAATGACCCGTTGGGTCTCAGTCCCCGAGGATCGGGGTCTCAACTCAAAGTATGACAACACTCTACTCCTGAAATTCCGGAAGTCAGACTTGTGGCCGGAAAATTTATCAGGTACAGGCATACGTATGTCATCACTAGGAGGGGATCGCACTGAATCAACTGACGTCTGGAGGGTTCACACGGAGCCTGAAAGGGCGTCAATCAAGGCTTTGTGCTGGCCCAGTGCTTGATGGAGGCTATCCACCGAATTGGCAAGCACACCCAGACGATCAGTGTTTGCGTCCATTTTGTATTTTGGTCTGGCGTTCTGTAACGATCGGTGAAGCACAGAGAGGATCTGATTACCAGTGATCTGCAGAATCACTGGGAATACAGATGTATACCAGATTATACGTGATCTGCAGTATCACTGATAATCCGATATACTAGCTAACCTCTGTTCACCTGAGTAGAGTGTAGTGTTTGGTGTAACAGTAACACTTTGAGGACTAAGCCTCAGTGCAGCAAGGAGTACTGCACAGATTCCTTCCGCAGACCTGAGCTCTCCAAGACGGGAGGAGTCAGACTGACAGTAGGAAGGACAGACTGAAAGTAACCTTCAGGAGGAAGGATCACTAACAGAGCGAGGAACCACCTCTAACAGTAAGGTCGGTTCTCGAGGTCAGACAAGCCAAGTCGTACACACACGGACAGATAAAGTACAAGATCAGAAGGCAAAGGCGGAGTCAAAGTACAGGCAGGGTTCAGCAACGGGGTTTCAGAAATATCGGGGTACAAAATCAGGAGGCAGAAGCAGAGTCAAGGAACGAGCCGGGGTTCGGCAACAGAGTATCAGAAATATCGAGGTGCAAGATCAGAGTTCAGGAGGATAGTCAAGACAGGCAAAAGTCATAACAGATAATCACAATCAAACTTTAGCTATCAACAGAATCTAGCTAAGTGTAGGATTACAGCTCCAGCTGGTCCCGGCACACTTGCGGATCTGACTACGGATCTGGGTGCTCCCACATATGTGATTGCACGCCAGACAAAGAGCAAGTGAACAACCAGCAGTATATATACTCTAGGACCTTTCCAGGACCTCCCTAATTGCTGGTCCAATGAGAGCAGTGGAATTTGTCAGCTGACCCAGCTGGTCAGCCGACTCCCTTCTAACTGCTATTTCAACTCTGCCTCTGTGCTCGCGCGTGTAAGTCTGAATCTTGGTGGACTATCAGTCCCAGCCACACCAGTACTGTCATGCAATGTATCTAGTGCGGGGGCCACCTCTGATGCGGATTCTGCCGTTACCAATGCGGATTCCGCCGTACTGCCTATGCGGCATGCGGCGTTTTTTCCGCGTTGTGACGCCATGCTGGACGCGGAAACGGCCGCCTCACCTCGAGAGACAGCGGCCTTTCCGCGTTTACTTATACTTTCCTGTTGATCTTTTGGCATACGTAGTGTCTGAGTCAAAACCCTGGAACAAGCATATGGCTAATCTAGAAAAACCTGAGTCAGCTGAGTCAGAGTACCTCATCTACTGCATGCTTGTTCAGGGTCTATGGCTAAGAGTATTCAAGACACAGGATCAGGAGCACTGCCAGGCAACTGGTATAGTTTAGAAGGAAATAAATATGTCAGCCTCCATATCCCTCTCACCTCGGATTCCCTTCAAAGACTTAAGCCCTGACCATAATCAATTCACTGTTTCAATGATCAATCTATGATCTGATCTGATCTATCAGTGATATATTTGCTAGCATCTATTTATGTGTACAGTACTATTATGAAACTAATATCATTTTTGTCAACAATCATTCAATACATTGGTCAGTTCATGTAAGAAGTACCGTAGCCTGATGTGCACCATAATAACACAGGGCTCTAAAGCAATTTACAGGCCATGGCACAGTAAAGGTTAATGAATAGTGCAAGGAGAAACACATTAATAATGGTATTACAATGTTAGCTGGCATACCTGACTTGACAGAACAGTGATTTTTTTCACCACTTTGTGCTGAGAGTGGCTCCTTTTATAACTACTGGGACTTGGCTATCTCAGAGCTGTCAAAGCTTTGAGACTAGTTGAGATAAATCACTTAACAATACATTCAGGTATTTCCATTTTAACAGATTAGGTTAAGCAAATCCCTATAATGTTGAGTAAAGCCGTGCTGGAGTATTAGAATTAAAATCTTTGTTTTGTTAAAGTAAATTTAATCTAACATAGGTTGCTGTGATCTTAAAGTACCTATATATAGCACAAAGACAGATGGAAAAAACAAACATTCAAAGAACATGGTTATCATGACCTAAAACTCAAACAAAAAAAAAATCAAAACATTTGTTTGTTTATAACATTTTTCTCTTCCAATTCATTTTTCTTATACCCTTGATAAGGATGTTCTTCAGTAAAAAGGCCAAATAAACTTTGTAATCGCTTTATACCTTAGCATCAGCTATAAAAGCAATGTTCTGTTTTCTGTTATCTGACCAGAACAGAAATCTTGAGATTAATTTCAGTGTGAGCAAAGGATATCATCATACTGCTGCTTCTCTGTTACTGCTCACAACATGCTGTCAACAAAACTGAAAGCAGGCAAATTAAATAGCAATTAATGGTTTAACACTGATTTGCATCTGTGCACAGATTGCAGTTTTGTAAGATATAAAATACCAACAAAATGTCACCATAAGAACCTACCATTGTTTAAGTCCAGAGTCATGAAAAAAAAAAAAAAAAAAAAAAACCCAAACAAACAAAAAACCCTGTCCTGCCAGTGCAGGGCAACCTATTCTAGCAGTGAAAAAAAGTAAGGTGAGGATTAACCACTTGCCGACCGCACACTCATAACGTGCGTCGGCAAAGTGGCAGCTGCAGGACCAGCAACGCAGTACTGCGTCGCCAGCTGCAGCCTAATTAATCAGGAAGCAGCCGCTCGTACGAGCGGCTGCTTCCTGTCAAATCACGGCGGGGGGCTCCGTGAATAGCCTGCGGGCCGCCGATGGCGGCTCGCAGGCTAGATGTAAACACAAGCGGAAATAATCCGCTTTGTTTACATTTGTACGGCGCTGCTGCGCAGCAGCGCCGTAAGGCAGATCGGCGATCCCCGGCCAATCAGCAGCCGGGGATCCCCGCCATGTGACAGACCACATCCTGTCACTGGCTGCACAGGACGGATAGCGTCCTGTGCAGCCCGGAACACCAGGGGGAGGCAGCAGGTAGGAGAGGGAGGGGGAATTTCGCCGCGGAGGGGGGCTTTGAGGTGCCCCCCCGCCACCCACAGCAGGCAGGAGAGATCAGACCCCCCCCAGCACATCATCCCCATAGGGGGGAAAAAAGGGGGGCAATCTGATCTCCCTGCCTGCACCCTGATCTGTGCTGGGGGCTGCAGAGCCCACCCAGCACAGATCAATCAAACCAGCGCTGGTCCTTAAGGGGGGGTAAAGGGTGGGTCATCAAGTGGTTAAAAAGTACTTTTTACAACTTTCCATAACAGTAAAAACAGAAACTGTAGGAATTTGATAGATTTTAACATGTACAGTAAATTGCAGTACATTAGAAACACTGTAAATGAAATCTATAATATTATAGAAGCATTCTTTCTTTGCTTTCATAGTGTATGTATGTTTTATACAATCATTTTTGAGCTATCAATATCTATCTATCTATCTATCTATCTATCTATCTATCTCTCTCTCTCTCTCTTTCTCTCTCTCTCTCTCTCTCTCTCTCTCTCTCTCTCTCTCTCTCTCTCTCTCTCTCTCTATCTATCTATCCATCCATCCATTCATCTATCTATCTATCTATCTATCTATCTATCTATCTATCTCTATCTACTGTTTGCACAATTTGTGCGCAAATGATGGTACTACTTTTAAGAATATTTGAACATGGATCTAATACAGTATTATCAGTCAATCCACTGATAAAGCAAACCTAAACTGAGAATAAACTGATACGACTAAAGAAGCACCCTATCAACATATAGTAGATGTTAATACATTAATCATGATATACAATTTTACAGTAATTGTCCTGGTTTCAGCATCATAAATACTTCCTTTATGTATATATAGCTGTGTATTGATATGTAACCCCACCTGATCAGTGGTGTTAAAGAGACTCCGTAACAAAAATTGCATCCTGTTTTTTATCATCCTATAAATTCCAAAAGCTATTCTAATGTGTTCTGGCTAACTGCAGAACTTTATGCTATCACTGTCTCTGTAATAAATCAATGTATCTTTCCCCTGTCAGACTTGTCGGCGTGTGTCTGGAAGGCTGCCAAGTTCTTCAGTGTTGTGGTTCTGCTATGAACTCCCCCCTCTCTGCACACTGCCTGTGTATTATTTAGATTAGAGCAGCTTCTCTCTTCTCTCTTATCTTTTACAAGCTGGATAAATCGTCCTCTGAGCTGGCTGGGCTTTCACATGCTGAAGAATTACAGACAAGGGCAAAGCTGTTTGCAGGAAGAAAAGAGCAGCCTGAAACTTCAGTGCATGAGAACAGGGGGAAGAAACACACAAATGATCTCTTGAGATTCAAAAGGAATGCTGTATACAGCCTGCTTGTGTATGGATGTATTTTTCTATGTGTGGACATACTGTACATCAACCTACTTCCTGTTTTGGTGGACATTTTGTTTGTTTACAAACAAACTTTTTAAAACTGTTTTTAACCACTTTTAATGCGGTGAGGAGCGGCAAAATTGTGACAGAGGGTAATAGGAGATGTCCCCTAACGCACTGGTATGTTTACTTTTGAGCGATTTTAACAATACAGATTCTCTTTAAGCCTGCACTATGACACCACAGCATTCTGCACGGCCGTCACTGCGCAAACAGCTGCTTGCGGTGCATTACACAGTGAGTTTGGTGTGACAGTGTGAAGCAGTACTCTAATTACAAGCAAAAAAAAGAGCATTCCGCTGCACCAAGGCTGGGTAAAAACTTTTCTTCAACTTTATTGGCACATCAGTAAACACATACAAGGCTGACGCGTATCAGAGCTCTGAAAGGCTCTTAAATCATAGCCAGCATACACAAAATCACCACAAGTTTAAGTAGTCGAGTGCCCGCCCACAAGGGGCAAGGCTACCCCTCTTAAAGAGACATAGACAAATTTCACATATAAAAATATGGCAAAGCCAGTATATAAAATCCAATACATTAAAAAACCAGAGATGACATGGTTAAGCATCAGAAATGAATATACAGTCAACATAAATTCTTCAAACTGTATAATACATAGTATATAATGTATAATGTACAAATGACAGAAAGGTGAATAAAGATAGAGACGCTAATGAGAATGGAAAGGGAGAGGAGAAGTAAAAAGGGGGAGGGGGGAAGAGGGAAGGGGAGGGGGAGGAGGAAGAGCGGAGAACAAGCCTCAAAAAAGATAGTAATTACACTCCCTGATTGATGTATACACATGCAAGATGTTTTAAAGCACTTTTGGCCTGCAATTTAGCATTCAATGTGATTTCTGCCCTTAAAACGCTGCTTTGCATCAAATCCAGATTTTTCCCCGGGACTTTTGGAGTCTATCCCACTTATCCATGCCCCCCTCCAGGTGTTAGACCCCTTGAAACATCTTTTCCATCACTTTTGTGGGCAGAATAAATGTTTCTAGTTTTCAAAGTTCGCATCCCCATTGAAGTCTATTGCGGTTCGCGAAAGTTTGCGCAAACCGAACCTTTTGCGGAAGTTCGTAAACCCGGATCGCGAACCTAATATCGGAGGTTCGGGCCATCTCTATTTGAAAGTTGTGAAAATATTTACTAGGAGAAAGTTCAGGTGAAAAGTGAATTGCATATGGGCCCAGGGGTTATGTCTGCCCACTTACCAATAAGAAAACATCTACAGTAATACATCCCTGTCAGCAGTGAGGATGTTCAAGCAGAGGCGGGACAAGGTCCTCCAGCACCCAAGGCTGAGACACCAAAGTGCGCCCCTCCATCCCTCCCCCCTCAGCTGTCACACACTGATTTCTATTAGACTAAGAGGTGCCACAGGGCCCACAACCTCCCCAACACCTTAATATCTAGTTATCTGGCTTGCAATCACTGCTATGTATCCCCTTTTCTTATTTCTTTCTGCTTCAAACACAATTAGGAATGACAGCTGAATGAATTGTGCGCCCCCTCCTACACTGCGCCCTGAGGCTGGAGCCTCTCTAGCCTATGCCTCGGCCCGGCCCTGGTTCCAAGTGTGATAAATTTAAGAATGTAAATCCCGGTGAAGAAATATTTTACAATGGGCAAACCCTGACTAAATCATTTATAAAGTAATTCTGTAAAAAATAATACATTTTATTTATTAAGTTATATACACACTTTAACAAATACCCCTACTCATAAATAAGATTCAGTCATAAATGTGAGTGATAACATTTGCAATTCAGCAGATATGTGTGCAGAATTATTAGGCAACTAATAGTGTTCACAGTTATTTTGCCTTCTCACTTGTTTACATGAAGTGCAAGTGTATCTGCTAAAGTGAGAACAATGAGCTTACAACTAAAATTTACAAATGCATATTTCTAATATTTAAAAAAAAATCAGTGCCTAATATAGCCAACCTTCTTCAATAAAAACAAAGTCTTCTATTTGTGTAATCTATCAGTTTGTAGATTTTTGATGGTCTTCCTTTTGTGCAGAAGCACCCACAGCTTCCCAGACACTGTTCAGAGAGGTGTGAAATGATTCTCACATTTAGTAAGAGCCCAAACATTTTCAAAAGGGGGTTCAGATAAGGATGAGGCCAATTTAGAGGTGGGCCGAACGGTTCGCCGGCGAACAGTTCCAGGCGAACATCGGGTGGTTCGCCTTCGCCGGTGAAGGCGAACTTTCCCGGAAGTTCGATTCGCCCCATAATGCTCTATGAGGGTCAACTTTGACCCTCTGCATCACATTCAGCAGGTGCATTGTAGCCAATCAGGCTACGCTAAGCCCTGGAGCCCCACCCCCTTATATAAGGCAGGCTCCGGCGGCCATTAGCCTCACTCGTGTTCCTGCTAGAGACAGAATAGGGACAGCTGCTGCAGACTTGTTCTCCTAGGGACAGATTAGTCAGGCTCTTGCGTTCTTAGCTTGCTTAGCTGAATCTTATTGCTATAATAGTGCCCCAGAGCTCATCCTGCTGTGATCAATTTTTTTTCTGTGTTTGAAACTGACACTTGTGTGTTTAGACAGCATTGCTAATTCATACAGTGTGTCCCACTGCCAGCAGCAGCAGCAGCAGCAGCAGCACATTCAGTGACTACTACCTGTGTGTGTGATACACTTGTGTTGTTTAGATAGCATTGCTAATTCATACTGTGTGTCCCACTGCCAGCAGCAGCAGCACATTCAGTGACTACTACCTGTGTGTATGAGACACTTGTGTTTTTTAGACAGCAATGCTAATACATACTGTGTGTCCCACTGGCACTGCCAGCAGCAGCAGCACATTCAGTGACTACCTGTGTGTGTGAGACACTTGTGTTTTTTAGACAGCATTGCTAATTCATACTGTGTGTCCCACTGGCACTGCCAGCAGCAGCAGCACATTCAGTGCCTACTACCTGTGTGTGTGATACACTTGTGTTGCTTAGACAGCATTGCTAATTCATAATGTGTGTGTACCACTGCCAGCAGCCCACCAGCATTCAGCAGCATATTCAGTGACACCTGTGTGTGTGACAGGGAGCTGCACATTGTACTACCTACCCAGTACTGCATTTACCTACTACTAGTACCTGTTGTGTTTAGTTAACCCACCTCATCACTGCATACACCTACGTTTGTGTTGAGTGAACCCCACCTCGCTGCACATAACTACCTTTTGTGTTGAGTGAACTTGCGTCACTGCATATAACTACCTTTTAAGTTGAGTAAACTCACCTCACTGCATATCTACCTTTTCTGTAGAGTGAACTCACCTCACTGCACATAACTACCTTTGGGTTGAGTGAACTCACCTCACTGCATATAGCTACCTTTTGTGTTCAGTGAACTCACCTCACTGCATATATAACTACCTTTGGGTTGAGTGAACTCACCTCACTGCACATAGCTACCTTTTTTGTTCAGTGAACTCACCTCACTGCATATATAACTACCTTTGGGTTTAGTGAACTCACCTCACTGCACATAGCTACCTTCTGTGTTCAGTGAACTCACCTCACTGCATATATAACTACCTTTGGGTTGAGTGAACTCACCTCACTGCACATAGCTACCTTCTGTGTTCAGTGAACTCACCTTACTGCATATATAACTACCTTTGGGTTGAGTGAACTCACCTCACTGCATATAGCTACCTTTTGTGTTCAGTGAACTCACCTCACTGCATATATAACTACCTTTGGGTTGAGTGAACTCACCTCACTGCACATAGCTACCTTTTTTGTTCAGTGAACTCACCTCACTGCATATATAACTACCTTTGGGTTTAGTGAACTCACCTCACTGCACATAGCTACCTTCTGTGTTCAGTGAACTCACCTCACTGCATATATAACTACCTTTGGGTTGAGTGAACTCACCTCACTGCACATAGCTACCTTCTGTGTTCAGTGAACTCACCTTACTGCATATATAACTACCTTTGGGTTGAGTGAACTCACCTCACTGCATATACCTAGCTTCCCCCCGAGATGGACAAATTGGGCAAACCAGGTAGAGGAAGAGGTAGAGGCAGACCCAGAGGAAGGCCACCTGGCACTGGCAGGTCTGTGCAAGGTGGTGTTGCTGTGATTTCGTGCGGACCTGGACCAAAGTACAGTGCTCAGAAGAAGGCACGTGCCATCACTTCCCAAAATTGTGAGGACGTGCTTGAGTATTTAACACAGAAGACCTCATCTACCGCAGCCAGTGCTACCAGCGCTAGTACAAGCACCACATCCACTGCATTTGACACTTCGCAGGAGTTATTTGGTGGTGGTGGTGGTGAAATCACTGATTCACAGCCACTACTGCAACAACAAGAAGAAGGCGCAGGTACACCACCTCATACGTCTGAGTTAGGTGGCGATAATATGGACGTAATGTGTGAGGAGGGGCATGATGATCCACCTGAAATTGGTGCAGTTGAGGAGGTGTCTGAGGAAAGCGAAGCTGGGCAGGAGGATTATGATGACGATTATACGGATGTCACGTATGTTCCCAATAGAGGAGATGACCAGGGGGACAGTTCAGAGGGGGAGCCAGAGAGGAGTAGGAGGAGACGACTCCATGATAGAAGCAGAGGGAGCTCGTCCTCAGAAACAGCTGGGGGCAGTGTCCGGCGCATGTATCGCCAGCTATGGCCAGCCAGCCAACATGCCCTTCAAGGTCAGCTGTTGATGCCACTGTAGTGCCATCACCCCAGGGGGGCTCTGCGGTTTGGAAATATTTTACGGTGTGTGCCTCAGATAGGAACAAAGCCATCTGTTCTCTCTGCCTCCAAAAATTGAGCCGTGGAAAGGCCAACACTCATGTAGCGACAAGTTCCTTACGAAGGCACCTGGAGAAAAGGCACAAACAGCTATGGGAAGAACACCTGAGGAAAAGCAGCACCCCTCAAAAGACAAGCCACCCTCCTTCTCCTCTTTCTCCTTCAGGTGCATCGTCTTCATCTGCTTTCTCCCTTGAACCTTCACAGCCACCCTCCTTCACACCGCCTCTGCCCTTGAGCGGTTCCTGCTCCTCTGCCCACAGCAGTAGCCAGGGGTCCGTGAAGGAAGTCTTTGAGCGGAAGAAGCCAATTTCGGCCAGTCACCCTCTTGCCCGGCGTCTGACAGCTGGTGTGGCGGAACTATTAGCTCGCCAGCTATTACCATACAAGCTGGTGGAGTCAGAGGCTTTCCGTAAATTTGTGGCCATTGGGACACCGCAGTGGAAGATACCAGGCCGCACTTATTTTTCACGAAAGGCCATACCCAAACTGTACCGTGAAGTTCAGAGGCAAGTGGTGTCATCTATTGTAAAGAGCGTTGGGTCAAGGGTCCACCTGACCACGGATGCCTGGTCTGCCAAGCACGGGCAGGGCCGCTACATTACGTACACAGCCCATTGGGTCAACCTGGTGACCGATGGCAGCAAGCAGGGAGTACGTGGCTGCGCAGCGGACCGACTTGTCACACCTCCACGGCTTGCAGGCAGGCCTCCTGCCACCTCCTCTCCTTCTCCTCCAGCTACATCCTCTTTGCTGTCAACCTCCTCCTCCTCCTTGGCTGAGTGTCAGTTGAACTCTAGCGGTGCTGCCATCTCCTCTTCCTCTCCAGCTACATAGCCCCATCTCCCCAGAGCCTACGCTGCATGCCAGGTACGATGGTGTCACGCAATTTTAGACATGTCTTGCCTCAAAGCGGATAGTCACACTGGAGCAGCTCTCCTGGCTGTTCTTAACAAACAGATGGAGCAATGGCTGACCCCGCACCAGCTGGAGATCGGCAACGTGGTGTGTGACAACGGCAGCAATCTCCTTTCCGCTTTGAATTTGGGAAAGCTGACACATGTACCCTGCATGGCACATGTGCTGAATCTGGTCGTGCAAAGATTTGTCTCAAAGTACCCAGGCTTAGAGGACGTCCTGAAGCAGACCAGAAAGTTGTGTGGGCATTTCAGGCGGTCTTATACGGCCATGGCACGGCTTGCAGACATTCAGCGGAAAAACAACTTGCCGGTGAGACGCTTGATATGCGATAGCCCGACTCGCTGGAATTCCACCCTGCTCATATTCTCTTGCCTGCTAGACCAGGAGAAAGCCGTCACCCAGTACCTGTACAACTACAGTAGAAGGACACAATCTGGGAAGATGGGGATGTTGTGGCCCAACAGCTGGACACTGATGCGAAATGCATGCAGGACCATGCGGCCGTTTGAGGAGGTGACCAACCTGGTGAGTCGCGCTGAAGGCACCATCAGTGACTTGATCCCCTACGCTTACTTCCTGGAGCGTGCCGTGCGTAGAGTGGTGGATGAAGCTGTGGAGGAGCGTGAACAGGAACAGCTATGGCAGGAGCAGGCGTGGGACCAATTTTCAGCCGAACCACAGGTTTCCTCAACACCTGCGGCACCACAGAGGGGGGAGGAGGAGGAAGAAGAGGAGTCGTGTGGGGAAGGAGAGGAGTCAGACTCGAATGATTATGAGGAAGGTGTTTCTGTGGAGGAGGAAGAGGCGGCAGCGGCAGAAGAACAACCGCAGCAGCCATCACAGGGGGCTTCTGCTGCTCCACGTTCCCGTGGTATTGTCCGTGGCTGGGGGGAGGAAGAGGAGTTGCGTGACATCACTGTGGAAGAGCAAAAGGAGATGGAGAGTAGGTCTGGATCCGACTTTGTGCAGATGGCCTCTTTCATGTTGTCCAGCCTGTTGAGGGACCCCCGTATCAAAAAACTCAAGGGGAATGACCTGTACTGGGTGGCCATGCTACTAGACCCTCAGTACAGGCACAAAGTGGCAGACCTGTTACCAACTCCACACAAGGCGGAGAGGATGCAGCACTTGCAGAACAAGCTGTCAATGATGCTTTACAATGCATTTAAGGGTGATGTGACAGTACAACGCAATAAAGGTACCACTGGCAGTATTCCTCCACCTCCTCACCAGTCCACGCAGGCAAGGACAGGACGCTCCAGCGATCTCGGGGTGATGTCAGACATGCGGACATTCTTTAGTCCAACGCCTCGCAGTAGCCCTTCGGGATCCACCCTCCACCAACTCCTGGACCGGCAGGTAGCCGACTACCTGGCCTTAAGTGTGGATGTACACACTGTGACTGCGAGCAGCAAGGATGAACCCTTGCTCTACTGGTTGCGCATGCTTGACCTGTGGCCAGAGATGTCCCAATTTGCCATACAACTTCTCTCTTGCCCTGCCGCAAGCGTCCTGTCAGAAAGGACCTTCAGTGCAGCTGGAGGCATTGTCACTGAGAAGAGAAGTCGCCTAAGTCATGACAGTGTTCAGTACCTGACCTTTATCAAAATGAACGAGGCATGGATCCCTGAGGGCTATTGCACAACTGAAGACTAAGTCAGTCCCCACACACAGCATCTCTGCCTGCAGGCCGTTTGACTGCCTTCTCCGCCACCACCACCAGGGTCCAGGACTCTAGGCAGATTCCAGAATTTTTAAGGCTGCTGCTAGCAGCGGCCGCTATACTAATTTTTCTTGGGCATGCACATGCCTGCCTAATTTTTATGGCTGAACTGCAGGCGGCTGCAACAAAAAACAAAAGGCATGTACATGTGCTCATCCCCCTTCGTGATTATTACCTTTCCGCGGTGAAGGGGCTTGCGTATCCCAATGAAGCAATGACCGCCGGCTATATGAGTGTCTCGGGTGGGGGTGGCACACCAAAGATAATAAGGTCGTTGTTTCATTGTGGTCAGACCAAATTTGATCAGCTGGACAGTAACTGTTCTGTCATTCAGCTACATCAGCCGGGCGAGCATATGGGCTGAAAAGCCACCATCACCTGCACTCTCGTCATGGTGCGCACCAGTCCAGCACGGCCGTCACTACACAAACGGCTGTTTGCAGTCACTGCATACTTTTCACTGCATCTGTGACTGCACATTATACCTGGCAGTCAGTGCATAACTTGCACTTGAATGGATACAGTTTCAAACAATTTAAAAATACAACCATCTAAAGTTTCAAACAATTTAAAAATACAACCATCTACATTTTCAAACAATTTACAAAAATGCCAACAAATATTGCCCTCTGTAAAACATTCTTGGCAAATGCTTTCGACTTGGTTTGTCTTCCGCTGGCTCAAGGGTCCATCTGACCACAGATGCCTGGTCTGCAAAGCACGGTCAGGGCAGCTACAGCATGGGTCTCAGCAGGCTCCCACTTCGGGCCGGAATCCAACCTTCATTCCCCGCGGTGACAATGTCAGACTTGCCCTCCATAACGGATTCTCGCCGGAGACCAACCTGGTGAATCGCAGTGAAGGCACCATCAGACTTGCCCTCCATAACGGATTCCCGTTAAAGGATTTAAAAGTTGATTCATTACAATTAGGGCCTCAAAAGGTCCTCCTGAGTCCTGTATTGTTATTTTTGGCCACTACCTCGGGGCGGGCATGCATGCCTGCCTACCTGCTGCCCTCCTTGCCTGGATGTGTGGTGGTAGCCGTTGATCAGGCTCCACCTCCGGAACGCAATACAACCATCTACACTTTCAAACAATTTAGAAATACAACCATCTAAAGTTTCAAACAATTTAAAAATACAACCATCTACATTTTCAAACAATTTACAAAAATGCCAACAAAAATTGCCCTCCGTAAAACATTCTTGGCAAATGCTTTCGATTGGTTTGTCTTCCGCTGGCTCAAGAATCCATCTGACCACAGATGCCTGGTCTGCAAAGCACGGTCAGGGCAGCTACAGCATGGGTCTCAGCAGGCTCCCACTTCGGGCCGGAATCCAACCTTCATTCCCCATGGTGACAATGTCAGACTTGCCCTCCATAATGGATTCTCGCCGGAGACCAACCTCGTGAATCGCAGTGGAGGCACCATCAGACTTGCCCTCCATAACAGATTCCCGTTAAAGGATTTAACAGTTGATTCATTACAATTAGGGCCTCAAAAGGTCCTCCTGAGTCCTGTATTGTTATTTTTGGTCACTACCTCGGGGCGGGCATGCATGCCTGCCTGCCTGCTGCCCTCCTTGCCTGGATGTGTGGTGGTAGCCGTTGATCAGGCTCCACCTCCGGAACGCAATACAACCATCTACACTTTCAAACAATTTAGAAATACAACCATCTAAAGTTTCAAACAATTTAAAAATACAACCATCTACATTTTCAAACAATTTACAAAAATGCCAACAAAAATTGCCCTCCGTAAAACATTCTTGGCAAATGCTTTCGATTGGTTTGTCTTCCGCTGGCTCAAGAATCCATCTGACCACAGATGCCTGGTCTGCAAAGCACGGTCCAGGGCAGCTACAGCATGGGTCTCAGCAGGCTCCCACTTCGGGCCGGAATCCAACCTTCATTCCCCGCGGTGACAATGTCAGACTTGCCCTCCATAACGGATTCCCGTTAAAGCCCTAATCTTGGTGGAGGGCTGCTTCACTTCACTGCTGGGAATTGTGAGCACTAATTATATTACATTGCTGTTTGTATATTGTTTTTTGCTGCTGCGATATCTGGTGGATTGTCTATTGTGGTTCATCTGATATTAAGCAAGCAAGTGTCAGTTTTTAAAAGTACAATTTTTTTTCTTTTCCCTCTAGTTTGCTTTGCAGCAGGCAATTAGCTAGGGGGAGGGACTAGCTGTAACAGGAGGTATTTGGTCAGCTTCAGGACTCAGTACTGAGCTTGCTCAGTCTGTGGCTTGCTCACTAAGTGGCTTCGACACAAGTGGCATAGGCGTTAAAAACAGGCGTTACAACACAGGCACAAAGAGAGTGGTGAGAGGAAGTAGGTAAGAACAAAAAAAAAAAAAAACTTCAACCAATATTGCGTTTTTTTGCATTGGTTAGAATGTGCTAGGCACGTTGTGGTGTAGTCTTTAAATTTTGAGGACTCCACCCCAACTTCACTCACTCCACCTCCACTCCTCCACCCCTCCCGCCCCTCCTCCTAAAGCAAGGACCTCCAAGGTGGTGTTCTCTGAAATACTGCCAGTGCCACGCGCTACATCTGAGAGACAGAGGGAGCTTAGGGAGTTAAATAAGTGGCTGAGAAATTGGTGTAGGAAGGAAGGGTTTGGGTTCCTGGAGAACTGGGCAGACTTTGCAGTCGGCTACAGGTTCTACAGCAGGGATGGGCTGCACCTTAATGGGGAGGGTGCAGCTGCATTGGGGGAGAAGATGGCTAAACGGTTGGAGGAGATTTTAAACTAGGATCTGGGGGGAGGCGGGAGGATAAAGTTTCAATACGTAGACAAGATGAGGTAAAAAGACAGTGGGAGAAGGGGGTGGGGGCAGTGTAAAGATTAAGGAGGTTGGTAAAAATTCAAGTAGCCCATTTTATGTAAACAAAATTGGTAAATGTGGTGGTAAAAATATAAAGTGCATGGTAACCAATGCTCGGAGCCTTGCAAATAAAATAGACGAACTAGAGTTCATTCTGAATGACAAAGGCTATGACATTGTGGGAATAACCGAGACATGGATGGATGAAAGCCATGACTGGATAGCTAATTTAAAAGGATACAATGTGTTTAGGAGGGATAGAACAGGGAAAAAAGTTGGAGGGGTTTGTCTCTTTGTTAAGAATTCTCTTACAGCTGTCCTCAACGATGAGATGGAGGAAGATTGCGAAGATGTGGAGTCCGTTTGGGTAAATATTTATGGTGGAAATAAAAGTTGCCAATTGCTTATTGGGGTATGCTACAGGCCACCGCTTATTAATGAAGCTGCAGAACTGCGATTACTACAGCAGATTGAAAAAGCTGCAAGTAAAAATGAGGTCATAATTATTATTATTATTATTATTATTTATATATTATATATTATTATTATTAATTATATAATTATGGGCGACTTCAACTTTCCAGACATTGACTGGAGTATTGAGGCTACCCATTCTGGTAAAAGCAGCAGATTTCTGGCAGCACTACAGGACAATTACTTGACTCAAATGGTAACTGAACCAACTAGGGGGAATGCGTTACTGGATCTGATCATTTCTAATAGACCAGATAATGTATCAAATGTGCAGGTTCAAGAACATTTGGGAAATAGTGATCACAACATGATAACGTTTGATCTGGTGACTGATAGGCCACGGGGCAGCGGGACCACTAAAACTATGAATTTTAGAAAAGCAAAGTTCAATCAAATTAGGCAGGCACTAAGTTTGGTGAACTGGGATAATGTACTACAAGGGGAAGACACTGAAGGGAAATGGCAAGCTTTTAAACTTATACTCAATCAATATTGTAGTATGTATATCCCATATGGAAACAAAATATCTAGGAATAAAAAAAGGCCTCCATGGATGAATAGAAAGGTTAAAGATAAAATGAAGAGGAAAAAGAATGCCTATAAGGTCTTAAAACAGGATGGGACCGAGGCTGCACTAAGCAATTACAAGGAGTGCAATAAAAATTGTAAAAAAGAAATTAGGCAGGCAAAGATTGAAGCTGAAAAACAAATCGCTAAGGATATCAAATCTAACCCAAAAAAGTTTTACAAGTACATTAATTCTAAAAAAAGAAAGGTTGACTGTATAGGACTCCTAAAGGATGAGGGTGGGAACTCAATGGTGGATGACCAAGGTAAGGCAGAGTTATTAAATGCTTTCTTTGCTTCTGTCTTCACAAAAGAAACAGCACTGTTGCAAACTACAGAGGCGGAAGAGTCTCAATCTTCTAACTGTAATATTAAATACTTAACGCAGGAAGAAGTGAAGGCAAGACTAAATAAATTAAAAATAGACAAGGCACCTGGCCCGGATGGCATGCATCCTCGGGTCCTAAAGTTCAGTTATAGCTAAACCCCTTTATCTTATCTTTTGTGACTCTCTTGCAACTGGCAGAGTCCCAGTGGATTGGCGTACAGCCCACGTTTTCCCATTATTTAAGAAGGGCAAAAAATCAGATCCAGGAAATTATAGACCTGTAAGCTTAACATCAGTTGTATGCAAACTATTTGAGGGGTTACTAAGAGATACTATACATGATTTCATAGTAGAAAATAATCTTATTTCTCAGCATCAACATGGGTTTACTAAAGACAGGTCCTGTTTGACTAACATGCTCAGCTTTTATGAGGTAGTGAATGCTAATATGGATATTGGGAATGCTGTAGATGTGATATACTTGGACTTTGCAAAGGCCTTCGACACTGTTCCCCACAAAAGTCTGGTGCAAAAGTTGAGGATGCAAGGACTGGGGAAGAGTCTGTGTTCATGGATAGGGAACTGGCTAATGGACAGAAAACAAAGAGTTGTGGTCAATGGATCGTACTCAAAATGGGAGACGGTTAGCAGTGGGGTCCCATAGGGGTCTGTTCTGGGTCCAGTGCTCTTCAATTTATTTATTAATGACCTAGTAGATGCAGTAGTGAGCAATGTTGCTATTTTTGCAGATGATACAAAATTGTGCAGAATCATCAACTCTCAGGAAGATAGTGTCATATTGCAACAGGATCTGGATAGGATGGCTATATGGGCACATACATGGCAGATGAAATTCAATGTTGACAAATGTAAAGTCATGCATTTTGGACGTACTAATGGTCTAGCACCATACAAAATAAATGGGATACAGTTGGGGACATCAAACTTGGAGAAGGACTTAGGAGTACTCATTGACAACAAGTTAAATAATCGTACTCAATGCCAAGCCGCTGTAGCTAAAGCTAACAAAATTTTGGGATGCATTAAAAGGGAAATAAAAACTCGAGATGCTAGCATAATATTGCCCCTGTTTAACTCTCTAGTAAGGCCACATCTGGAATATGGAATTCAGTTCTGGGCACCACATTACAAAAAAGATATTGCAGTTTTAGAGCAGGTGCAGAGACGAGCAACAAAATTGTTACGTGGGATGGAAGGTCTCACTTATCAAGAAAGGTTAGATAAACTGGGTTTATTTAGTCTATTTAGTCTAGCCTTAGAGGGTATCTAATTAACATGTATAAATACATCAGAGGGCAATATAATAGCTTGGCGGATGAGCTTTTTGTCCCTAGGCCTTCTCTAAGGACTAGAGGACATGATCTGCGCATGGAGGAAAAACGTTTTAGCCATTTATTTAGGAAAGGGTTCTTTACAGTAAGAGTGATTAAGATGTGGAATGCATTGTCACAGGAAGTCGTTATGGCAAACGCTATACCTGCATTTAAAGTCGGAGTCGGGAAGGAATTTTTCCCTTTAGGGGCTAATTGGACCATGCCTTGTAAGGGTTTTTTCGCCTTCCTCTAGATCAACAGGGATATGTGAGGGAGCAGGCTGGTGTTGTACTTTATACTGGTTGAACTCGATGGACGTATGTCTTTTTTCAACGAAAATAACTATGTAACTATGTAACTATGTAACTATGATTTAAAGTTGATTCATTACAATTAGGGCCTCAAAAGGTCCTCCTGAGTCCTGTATTGTTATTTTTGGTCACTACCTCGGGGCGGGCATGCATGCCTGCCTGTCTGCTGCCATCCTTGCCTGGATGTGTGGTGGTAGCCGTTGATCAGGCTCCACCTCCGGAACGCAATACAACCATCTACACTTTCAAACAATTTAGAAATACAACCATCTAAAGTTTCAAACAATTTAAAAATACAACCATCTACATTTTCAAACAATTTACAAAAATGCCAACAAAAATTGCCCTCCGTAAAACATTCTGCACTTTATCTGATGAAGGGGACCCTCCGTGGCCCCGAAACAATTGTCATGCTGTGCAAACAATAAATTTGCTTGGAGAATTGACATGGTGTGCCAGTCGACCTCGTATCATTGACATTGGATTGATGTTGCCTTCACATCGAGACTGAGCACCCAGACTACACACGGTAAGGTGTGCCAATCTTAAACCTGCAATCACACGTAAAACATTCTTGGTAAATGCTTTTGACTTGGTTTGTCTTCCGCTGGCTCAAGGGTCCATCTGACCCCAGAGGCCTGGTCTGCAAAGCACGGTCAGGGCAGCTACAGCATGGGTCTCAGCAGGCTCCCACTTCGGGCCGGAATCCAACCTTCATTCCCCGCGGTGACAATGTCAGACTTGCCCTCCATAATGGATTCCCGTTAAAGGATTTAAAGTTGATTCATTACAATTAGGGCCTCAAAGTCCTGTATTGCATGCCTGCCTGCTGCCCTCCTTGGATGTGTAGCGTTGCTCAGGCTCCACACCGGATTCCATCCCTCATTCCCCGGCCATTACCCGGGGTCACAAATGGCAGACTTGCCCGCCTCCATATGATTCTAGTGAAAGGAATGTGGTGTCATCTTTGCCCGCCATAACTGGTTCTCGTTAAAGGATTTAAAGTACATTCATTTCAAATACACAGCAGGGCCTCGAAAGTCCTCCTCCTGTATTGTTATTTTTGGTCACTACCTCGGGGTGGGCGTGCATGCCTGCCTGATGCCCTCCTTGGATGTGTAGCGTTGCTCAGGCTCCACACCGGATTCCATCCCTCATTCCCCGGCCTTTACCCGGGGTCACAATGTCAGACTTGCCCGCCCCCATAGGATTCTCATTGTAGCGGTACTAAACAAGTACTCAGCAAGTAGAAAATGTAATTTAAAAAAAAACGTAAGCTTTTTAACAGTGCCATGGAAAGTTGAGAAGGAAGTCATACATTACCTGACATCACTGCGTAAGGAAGAGCAATCTCGCCATGTTGCGCAGTAGTTCAGCACGGCCGTCACAACTAGTGTTGGGCGAACACCTGGATGTTCGGGTTCGTGAACGTTCGCCGAACATGGCCGCGATGTTCGGGTGTTCGCGCCGAACTCCGAACATAATGGAAGTCAATGGGGACCCGAACTTTCGTGCTTTGTAAAGCTTCCTTTCATGCTACATACCCAAATTTGCAGGGTATGTGCACCTTGGGAGTGGGTACAAGAGGAAAAAAATATTTGAAAAAGAGCTTATAGTTTTTGAGAAAATTGATTGTAAAGTTTCAAAGGAAAAAATGTCTTTTAAATGCGGAAAATGTCATTTTTCTTTGCACAGGTAACATGCTTTTTGTCGCCATGCAGTCATAAATGTAATACAGATAAGAGGTTCCAGGAAAAGGGAGCGGTAACGCTAACCCAGCAGCAGCACACGTGATGGAACAGGAGGAGGGCGGCGCAGGAGGAGAAGGCCACGCTTTGAGACACAACAACCCAGGCCTTGCATGAGGACAAGAAGCGTGCGGATAGCAATGCATTTTGTCGCCATGCAGTCATAAATGTAATACAGATGAGAGGTTCAATAAACAGGGACCGGAAATGCTAGCCCATCACAGATGTTCATTGTTCATGTTACTTGGTTGGGGTCCGGGAGTGTTGCGTAGTGGTTTCCAATCCAGGATTGATTCATTTTAATTTGAGTCAGACGGTCTGCATTTTCTGAAGAGAGGCGGATACGCCAATCTGTGACGATGCCTCCGGCAGCACTGAAACAGCGTTCCGACATAACGCTGGCTGCCGGGCAAGCCAGCACCTCTATTGCGTACATTGCCAGTTCATGCCAGGTGTCTAGCTTCGATACCCAATAGTTGAAGGGTGCAGATGGATTGTTCAATAGAGTTGGGCCGAACCTCCGATTTTAGGTTCGCGAACCGGGTTCGCGAACTTTCACGGAAGGTTCGGTTCGCGTTAAAGTTCGCGAACCGCAATAGACTTCAATGGGGATGCGAACTTTGAAAAAAAAAAAAAATTATGCTGGCCACAAAAGTGATGGAAAAGATGTTTCAAGGGGTCTAACACCTGGAGGGGGGCATGGCGGAGTGGGATAGATGCCAAAAGTCCCCGGGAAAAATCTGGATTTGACGCAAAGCAGCGTTTTAAGGGCAGAAATCACATTGAATGCTAAATGACAGGCCTAAAGTGCTTTAAAACATCTTGCATGTGTATACATCAATCAGGTAGTGTAATTAAGGTACTGCTTCACACTGACACACCAAACTGTTCACTGAACAGAACAGGTATGCAGTGGCGGGTTCACTGAACAGGTATGCAGTGGCAGGATCAATGAACAGGTATGCACTGGCAGGATCACTGAACAGGTATGCAGTGGCAGGATCAATGAACAGGTATGCACTGGCAGGATCACTGAACAGGTATGCAGTGGCAGGATCAATGAACAGGTATGCACTGGCAGGATCACTGAACAGGTATGCAGTGGCAGGATCAATGAACAGGTATGCACTGGCAGGATCACTGAACAGGTATGCAGTGGCAGGATCAATGAACAGGTATGCACTGGCAGGATCACTGAACAGGTATGCAGTGGCAGGATCAATGAACAGGTATGCACTGGCAGGATCACTGAACAGGTATGCAGTGGCAGGATCAATGAACAGGTATGCAGTGGCAGGATCACAGTACAGGTATGCAGTGGGCTGAGGGCTCACTGAACAGAACAGGTATGCAGCCAGGAAGAAGTTAAGCCTAACTAATCTTTCCCTATGAGAGACTGCAGCAGCTCGCCCTACTCTCACTAATGCAGGCACACGAGTGGCCATAACGGCCGCCGCTGCCTGCCTTATATAAGGGGGGGTGGGGCTCCAGGGGCTAGTGTAGCCTAATTGGCTACACTGGGCCTGCTGACTGTGATGTAGAGGGTCAAAGTTGACCCTCAGGTGCATTATGGGGTGAACCGATTTTTTGCGAACTTTTGCCGCAAAACGTTCGCGTGCGACACCCGCACGCGAACCACCTAAGTTCGCGCGAACCACGTTCGCCGGCGAACCGTTCGGCCCAACTCTATTGTTCAACACAGCTACGCCATCTGACATGTAGTCCTTGACCATCTTCTCCAGGCGGTGTTGGAGGTGGATCTGCACGCTTGCTGTTCTGTGGGCTGCTGCATAGGTGTCAGAAAATTTTCCCACTCCAAGGACACTGCCGATACCATTCCCTTTTGGGCACTAGCTGCGGCTTGTGTTGTTTGCTGCCCTCCTGGTCGTCCTGGGTTTGCGGAAGTCAGTCTGTCGGCGTACAACTGGCTAGAGGAGGGGGAGGATGTCAATCTCCTCTCTAAAGTCTCCACAAGGGCCTGCTGGTATTCTTCCATTTGGACCTGTCTGACTCTTTCTTCAAGCAGTTTTGGAACATTGTGTTTGTACCATGGATCCAGAAGGGTATAAACCCAGTAATTGGTGTTGTCCAGAATGCGCACAATGCGTGGGTCGCGTTCAATGCAGTCTAGCATGAATTGAGCCATGTGTGCCAGAGTCCTGCCAGAATCCTCATCATCCTCTTGTGAGCGTTGTGATAGTTGTGATGCATCATAGTCGTCACCTTCTTCCTGGTCTGCTTCTGCTGACCATTCGCGCTGAATTGTGGAAGTCCAACGTGCACCGCTCTGACCCTCGTCAGTGGTGGCATGAAATTCCTGCTCCAACTCCAGCTGTTCCTCCTCCTCTTCTTCGTCATAGCTGCTGGGGCCAGCGTTTCCTGAGGCAGATGGCCTGATGTTGGTATCATCACGCTGATCGTTTTCTCCTTCAGATTCCCCCAGTTGCATCATGACAGCTGTTTCCTTGATTTTCAACATTGACTTCTTCAGTAAACACAGCAGTGGTATGGTAATGCTGACTGAAGAGTTGTCACTGCTCACAAGCAACGTGGATTGCTCAAAATTTTGGAGGACTTGGCAGAGGTCCAACATGTTGGCCCAATCGGATCCACAGAAGCTTGGCAGCTGTCCGGATGCGCCTCGGTACTGCGCCATCATGTACTGGACCACTGCACTCTTCTGCTCGCAAAAGCGGGCTAGCATGTGCAGCGTAGAATTCCAGCGCGTAGGGACATCACACAGCAAGTGATGGTGGGGGAGATTGAAGCGCTCCTGCATCTTGGCGAGTGCCCCCGAAGCAGTACTGGAATTTCTACAATGTTTGGCCACTCATCGCACCTTCAACAGAAGATCGGCCATGCCTGGGTATGTCCTCAGGAACCGCTGAACTACTAGGTTCATCACGTGCGCCAGGCAAGGGATGTGTGTCAGCTTAGCCAACCTTAAAGCGCGAATGAGATTACTCCCATTATCACACACAACCATGCCCGGTTTCAGGTCCAGCGGTGCCAGCCACAAATCCGTCTGTTCCTTTATTCCCCTCCAAATTTCCTCCCCTGTGTGCTGCTTATTCCCAAGGCAGATCAGCTTCAGCAACGCTTGCTGACGCATGCCAACAGCTGTGCTGCACTGCTTCCACGATCCTACTGCTGCTGGTTTAGTGTTTCCGGATGAGGTACAGCTTTGAGATGCGTTGGAGGAGAAGGAGTCAGAGAGGTAGGTGCTGCTGTTGTTATCCAGTGGGAGGGACGGCGGTGCAGCTGTTTGTGGCGTGGGCAACACCTGCGCCGTAGCAGGTGAGGAATCGCTGCCAGGCTCCACAAGGTTCACCCAGTGCGCGGTAAGGGAGATGTATCGACCCTGGCCGAACGCACTCGTCCAGGTGTCAGTGGTGAGGTGAACCTTGCAGGCAACGGCATTCTTCAAACTTCGGGTTATTTTGCTGACCACGTGCTCATGCAGAGCGCGCAAAGTGGTGCCACTGACATCATGCCCTTGAAGCTGTTTGTCTCCACCACTCGATATGGCAGCATTTCGCAGGCCAGAAGCTTGGCTATGCTGGCTGTTAGTGCCACGGCCCGGGGGTCATTTGCTGGCAATTTCCTCTTGCGCTCCAACATCTCCGAGACAGACAACTGAACTGTAGGGCTGCACACCGAAGGGCTGTTGGTTGTTGTGTTTGATGAAGACTGGGAGACCTCAAGAGCACTATTCCGGAAAGTGACAGTGTCAGCGTCGTCTGATGTTTGTGAATGTTGTTGTGAACCACGCAATGGCTGGGCTACTGCTGCTGCTGAGGAGGGTCTGGTGGTGAGTCTGGTCACCCCAAGGGAGGCAGTGTTGCTGGTACCCTGTCCTACCGTGTTTGCCCACAGAGTGGGATGTTTGGATACCATGTGGCGGGTCATGCTGGTGGTGGAGAGGTTGTTAATATTTTTCCCCCCCTCAAGCGGGTCTTGCACACCTTGCAAATCACCATGGTACCATCCTCACTGCAGTCTTTAAAGAAAGGCCAGACTTTGGAGCACCTGCCTTGCTGGCGATTTCTGTTTGCGCCTCTTTTGCGTCTCACTTGAACTTCCACGCTTGTGGTGCCTGAAATTTCGCGCCGCCTACCTTGTGGCATAAGGCGAACTCGTGCAGCAGTGGGTTCTTCAACAGACTCATCTGTGCTGCTACGACGGCGATGTTCTCCTTCACATACAAAATCTGGGTCTGTGTCCACATTGTCCAATCCCTCCTCTTCCATATCCTCAAACTCGTCATATGTGATTGTGGGCCGCCGCCGTGGAGTAGAGCTCCCCAGAACAACCTCTGCGCAGCTCACTCCAACGTCATCTTCCAGATCTTCTCGGCCGACCTCCTGCAATTGAAACCCCTCCTGCCCAACTTGCTCTGGGATTTGGGTTTCAAAGTCCTCGGACTCGCCTTGCATTTCAGTGCGCGGTGCATTTCCCACAGTAAATGGTTGTGAATCCGGGCACAACATTTCTGGCTGTTCCATGTTCTATTCGCTCCTGCGAATACCCCATTGTGTCCTGAGGAAATTCTTCGGACTGGTTATTTTGCAGTTGTGTGCGTGGTGTCGCTGCCGGTTGTGTCAGCTTTGTGCTCACTGGCTCCTTGTAACTGGCTGAGGACTCGGACCTCGTGCGTGATGTGCTGGTGCTGCTTAGCCCACTGCTGGACGCTTGAGAGGTCATCCAATTAATTATCTGGTCCTGTTCTTTTGGATTTGTGAGGGTTGATTTCCTGGACAACATGGGCGGTATTGAGTGGGTTTTCTTCGGTGCTCCACTGTGGCCTGTACGTGAACCGTCAGGGGAAACACCTCTTCCCTTGCCCCTCCCTCTTTCACAGGATTTCTTCTTCATTTCACTTATCCTTAAAGTACACGCTGACTGGCAGCAGTACAGTGGCAGTACAGAAATGCTATACAGTGGTGGGTGAGCGGTGTACTACTATTCCCAGCAGCGACACAGAGCACAATGCTATACAGTGGTGGGTGAGCGGTGTACTACTATTCCCAGCAGCGACACAGAGCATAATGCTATACAGTGGTGGGTGAGCGGTGTACTACTGTTCCCAGCAGCAACACAGAGCACAATGCTATACAGTGGTGGGTGAGCAGTGTACTACTATTCCCAGCAGCGACACAGAGCACAATGCTATACAGTGGTGGGTGAGCGGTGTACTACTATTCCCAGCAGCGACACAGAGCACAATGCTATACAGTGGTGGGTGAGAGGTGTACTACTGTTCCCAGCAGCGACACAGAGTACAATGCTATACAGTGGTGGGTGAGCGGTGTACTACTATTCCCAGCAGTGACACAGAGCACAATGCTATACAGTGGTGGGTGAGCGGTGTACTACTATTCCCAGCAGCGACCCAGAGCACAATGCTATACAGTGTTGGGTGAGCGGTGTACTACTATTCCCAGCAGCGACACAGAGCACAATGCTATACAGTGGTGGGTGAGCGGTGTACTACTGTTCCCAGCAGCGACACAGAGCACAATGCTATACAGTGGTGGGTGAGCGGTGTACTACTATTCCCAGCAGTGACACAGAGCACAATGCTATACAGTGGTGGGTGAGTGGTGTACTACTATTCCCAGCAGCGACACAGAGCACAATGCTATACAGTGGTGGGTGAGCGGTGTACTACTGTTTCCAGCAGCGACACAGAGCCCAATGCTTTACAGTGGCGGGTGAGCAGTGTACTACTGTTCCCAGCAGAGACACAGAGTGGCAGTAAACACAATGCTATACAGTGGTGGGTGAGCGGTGTACACAGAGTGGCAGTAAACACAATGCTATATAGTGTGGGTGAGCGGTGTACTACTGTTCCCAGCAGCGACACAATGACTGGGGGGACCCTGGCTAGCCTGGCTGGAGAGAGAACTATCACAGCGCTAGCCGAACGTTCGGGGAACGTTCGGCCATGCGCTCTTAGTTCGGCCATAAGGCCGAACGGTTTGGCCGAACACCATCAGGTGTTCGGTCGAACTCGAACATCACCCGAACAGGGTGATGTTCTGCAGAACCCGAACAGTGGCGAACACTGTTCGCCCAACACTAGTCACAACACACAACAAACAGCTATTTGCGGTGCGTTACACAGTGAGTTTGGTGTGTCAGTGTGAAGCAGTACTTTAATTACACTCCCTGATTGATGTATACACATGCAAGATGTTTGAAAGCACGTTAGGCCTGCAATTTAGCATTCAATGTGATTTCTGCCCTTAAAACGCTGCTTTGCGTCACATCCAGATTTTTCCCCGGGACTTTTGGCCTGTATCCCACTCCGCCATGCCCTCCTCCAGGTGTTAGTCCCCTTGAAACATCTTTTCCATCACTTTTGTGGCCAGCATAATTTTTTCTATTTTTTAAAGTTTGCCTCCCCATTGAAGTCTATTGCGGTTCGCGAACTTTTCCGCGAACCGAACCTTCCGCGGAAGTTCGTGAACCCGGTTCGCGAACCTAAAATCAGAGGTTCGGTCCATCTCTAGAGGCCATGTCATTAGTTTTTTTTATCAATAAGGTTTTTATGTACTTTGATTCTGTGATTCTACCCAATATCTTAGCAATTACAAAAAAAAAACCAGCATATCCTGAAAGACATTTTACATTTTTTTTACTTTTCAGGTTTTTTTTGTTTTGTTTACCCATTTTGCATTCAAATGTATACATCTCTGAGTTGGTTTATATTCATAAAGATGATGTTTGGTCTTTAGTAAATGTATCTTCTTATTTGCCATCGCACACTCTATCTATCTATCTATCTATCTATCTATCTATCTATCTATCTATCTATCTATCTGCCTTCCAATTCTTCGTGACAAAAGTGCAGTTTTAAAATGGAGTTCTGATAATAGGTATCTGTTTGTCACAGGTTTACTTTTTCACTTGGTTTCACAGTTGTCACTAGCGTTCAACCCCAATGCCTCTTCAAAAAATAATCAGCTCTGAAAATGTTTAGATCATTACTAGAGCTGTTGAGCTCGCCAAAAGAAGATAAAATATGTAATTTTCAAGTTCCCATTATGAAGACATTCCACATTCCCCTCTAAAGAATTGTGTCTGCTCCAGTCAGAGGAATGTGCAAGCAGTGACATCATTGTAGCAATATACAGAGGACAGCACTCTGTCCAATATGAAAAGTCAAGTAAACTGCACTATTGTTCTGTGCGCATCTAAATGCTATGCCATAGGTTCAAAACAGAATTTCAACTTGCTTGTGAAATACATGCTGTCTATGGACTCTCTTTCGGATTTGTGTTAATTTGATAAATCCACAGATTTAATTGGGTTTACTTTCAACAATATGCAACATTTTTAGAGAAGAATATAGAGCTTGATGGCAGACCAGACAGGCTGTTGTAACTTGGAAATTCATTTTCCCAGGGTCCAAGCAGTACTAGCCTCCATTTGGGAAAAAGGGATGATGCTCAAACCTAGGAAGTAGTCATGAGCTTTGCAGTGCTCCGCCATTCATATACTGCATCTCTGAAAGTTGGGTCCATACTGTCTTTGGAGTCTTTGTAAAATCTTGCTTAAAGAGTTCTCCAATGCCCCTTCAAAATGTTTATAATTAACTCCTGTACGTTTTTGGCAGGAATAGGTATGCAGTGGAATAAATAAGGCATTTGGTGCACATTTACTGCTTGCAATCTTCATTAGTCCCACTTAAAGGGATACTGTAGGGGGGTCGGGGGAAAATGAGCTGAACTTACCCGGGGCTTCTAATGGTCCCCCGCAGACATCCTGTGCCCGTGCAGCCAGTCACCGATGCTCCGGCCCCGCCTCCGGTTCACTTCTGAAATTTCTGACTTTAAAGTCAGAAAACCACTGCGTCTGCGTTGCCGTGTCCTCGATCCCGCTGATGTCATCAAGAGCGCACAGCGCAGGCCCAGTATGGTCTGTGTCTGCGCAGTACACTTCTGGTGACATCAGCGGGAGCGAGGACACGGCAACGCAGGCGCAGTGGTTTTCTGACTTTAAAGTCAGAAATTTCAGAAGTGAACCGGAGGCGGGGCCGGAGCATTGGGGAGTGGCTGCGCCAACACAGGATGTCTGCGGGGGACCATTAGAAGCCCCGGGTAAGTTCAGCTCATTTTCCCCCGACCCCCCTACAGTATCCCTTTAAGGACCAGGGGATTTTGTTCTGATCGGTGCTGCGTGGACTCTCCAGCCCGCAGCACCGATCAGGAAATAGCCAGGGCAATCAGACTTACCCCCTTTTTTCCCCACTAGGGGGATGTCCTCCTGGGGGGGTCTGATCGCTGCCGGCTTGCTGCGCTTTGTGGGGGGAGCTCTTCAAAGACCCCCTCCGCAGCGTTTTTGGCGCCCTCTCCCTCTCCCTCCCCCTGTGAGCAGCGCAGGACGGATATCCATCCTGCGCATTGTAGGATAGGCTTCAGCCTATAAAATGACGGTGATCCCCGGCCAATCAGAGGCCGGGGATCGCCGATCTGCTCTACGGCGCTGCTGCACAGCAGCGCCGTATGATGTAAACAGCAGGGATTTCTTCCCCGCGTGTTTACATTTTTCCGGTGAGCCGTGATCGGCGGCTCTCCGGCTGTTCACGGAGACACCCTCCATGAACTGACATCGTCATTCGAGCGGCCGTTTCCATGGTAACCCACTTAAGACCTGCTGACGCCTATGGGCGTTAGCTGGTCCTTAAGTGGTTTTTAAATTTTGTTTTGCAGGCTTGTTTACAGCCCATCAGGCCTTTCCCCCTGCCTCCAGTTCTTTAAATGTAATTATTTAAGTTAGCCTGCAGATTCATCAACTCTAGGCACTCCCCCATATTATTGTGTGTGTACAGCATGTCATATTAATAATTAAGTAACCACATCACGATTTAGATCCAGTGGTCAGTTGCTAGCTATGCATGTCATGTGTGAAACTGCAAGGACCCCAGTCCATTCTTATGGAACAATAGAAATACTCAGATGCAAACCAAATGACTGAATTTGCCTGATGGAAGTTTTATTTCATTTTCACAACATTTTTCTAACATTTCTATTGAAGCCCCATCAGGAAATTCAAGTGTCTACTGGAAGGCTCCTAATCAGTTTGATAGGAGGTAACTTGGGGCCAGCAATTTCCTGTCAAGATAACAGAAGAACAGAAAGAATAGAAATAGAAGAACAGAAATACAGGAGGCAGAAGACTAGAATGACCTGCAGGGTTAATGGATATTTATTTTAGATGTTACAGTTTGTTTAAACTCATTGTAAATGCGATTTGTACTCAACATAAAAGTATGCTTAAATATATTTGCTAAATAATCTTTAGAAGGATAGAACAAAAGATAGTTTTTAGTGTCTGTCTATGTAACTCCGCAGAGGATTTCACAGAGGATTTTGCCATGGCTTACAGTTCCTAAAACCTAGCTGGTACCCAAGCTTGTTTATCTTAGCTAGATGTCAGCCCAAGGACATTGGAATATCAACAAGCATGCATAATGTACTAAAAGTATAATTTATCTGTTTACATGCTATCTATTTCTCAAAACTGCAAGATGTATTTTAATTGACTTTAACACTGTTAAGACACAAAACTAACAGCACCTCCCATACGACCTTACCTTACCTTAACCTCCCTGGCGGTCTGTTAGGAACTGCCAGGGGGCAGCGCAACACTATTTTTTAAATATTTTTTTTATATCATGTAGCGAGCCTAGGGATCTTTAATCAGGAGATCCCGTTCAACGACGTCATGGACGTCGTGACGTCTAAGGGAGTCCCGATCCACCCCTCAGCGCTGTCTGGCACTGATTGGCCAGGCAGCGCACGGGGTCTGGGGGGGGGGGGGGGGGCGGCACGGCGAACAGCGGCGATCGAGCGCGGAGCGGCAGCGATCGGAATGCACACACAGCTAGCAAAGTGCTAGCTGCGTGTTGCAAAAAAAAAGTGAGTAAATCGGCCCAGCAGGGCCTGAGAAATCCTCCTGCGCGGCATAGCCCGAGCTCAGCTCGGGCTTACCGCCAGGGAGGTTAACCTTCCCCTTGATGTTGACTCCTTCCTAATGCTTAACTCTGCACTCCCCTAGGTGTAAACTCCTAACTAACAGCTAACTAACCTCCTGCACTAAAGATTAAAACTGATCTTCCCTAACTAAGTCCCCCGACAATGCCAGAACTGTGGAACTAATCATGCCAAGAGCAGGCATCACACACAGTGAAAATATTTTTCTTTCTGAACACTATCCATATATGCATCCTAATGCTTTAGGACCCCAACTAGTGTCTTACTGGGAACAAACTTTGGAGAGGCTGAAGTTAGATGAAGACAGTATATTATTGCTAGCTTGGGTTATCCTATGGAGACATTTGGAAAGTACCTTGGTGCAATTTATATTTTACTTTCAAGCTTATTAATGATTTTTATGGATATTTGTTTTAAATTAAGCACTTATGAGACATTCTACATAGTGATGAGCAGAAATTACGCCCGTGCATAATTACGCATTGTAATATGCAATTACGCATCGTATCGAAATGTAACATTTTGGGTGGAACACCGTAATGAATTTCATAGTTAATTGTTCCTATTCGTAATTACGAATGAATTTACACGTAATTTTGTGGCGACTTTGGCAGTAAATAGCAAAGCCCCCATACATGCCATTGCTACCAAAATTGCAACATATGTCAAGAAGAATAGTACAAGTTACAAAAATAATTGTTCAAAAAGTCCTTGTAGTTTTTGAGAACATTGATTTTAAAAATACAAAAAAATGGTTTTTAAACTGTCATTTTTCTGGGTTTAAAAAACATTTTTCTTTGCATTTCAAAATCGATTTTCTCACAAACTACAAGGTCTTTTTAAAAATGTTCTGACTTGTACCCAATATGCTCCTTAACATATGTAGCAATAGCATGTATGGGGGCTTTGCTATTCACCACCAAAGTCAGCACAAAAATATGCATAAATTATGCGTAACTTCATGCTTAATTATGAATGATTATGCAAGGTCAATTGAATTACGAATTTGTAATTACATGTATGTGTAATTGCAAAAAATTATGCGCAATTTTGTGTAATCGTAATTTGTAGATTATGATCATCACTACATGTATGTTCTACTTGTGTGAGAGGGCTGAGGGCCAGATTTATCAAGAGTGTCTGAGACAAAATATTAGTAGGTTTTTAGAAATCCGTGCAGAACTGTCTCAGACATCCTAAGAAATCACTAGATAGTGCAGATTCCTTCTTAAGGTGGCCACTAATGATCCAATCTTTTTCATCCAATCTTACCATTTCTATGTAATATAAGGTAACTGCCTGAAGTATCTATTCAGTATAATCACTCAATTTACCCCTATACTACATAGATTTGGTAAGATTGGATGAAAAAGATTGGATCATTAGTGGCCACCATTAAACTGTAAGGACTAGAAGGAGTCAGGAAGGTCTCAGGCAGTGTAGTGTGTGAGGAGAATTGCTGTTGCTGAGGTAACCAACACACCTGCTGTCAGCAAGCTCTGAGTGAGGGGGTTAGGAGCCCTTCACAAATCACATCTAGCCTGTTCATCTATAGAACTGCTAATGAGCACTTCTTAATCTGCAGCAGCTAAGGAATGGATTTGCACTTTTCTTAACTGTAGTGCAGCTCTAGAAATCCACGCTAAACTGCTGCTATTACATAGGCTTTGGGAAGTTTCTTACTATCATGCAGAACTGTTCTTCTGCTGGTTAGAATAGTTTTAGAAAGCAAAACTGTTGGTAATGCTTTGATAAATCTGGCCCAGAGACTCTGGGTTCAAAAAGACGAGGAACTAAAGTACTGTAGTATCAAAACTTCGTAGAAAAACTTTATTAACACGTATTACAAAAACATTAAAAAAGGTTTCTTCAATTCCACATAATTGGTTTCCATATAGTAAATGGTACATCAAAATACATCCAAAGAGCTGAAGCTGATGGAACTGATAAGAATTGTATTCTGGCTTGACTTGGTTGTAACCTTAAATTAGCATTGTGTCTTTAAAGGCAACGACACATGTTCGTTTCGGGCTTTTTATATAATACATATGCCCTTCATCAGGCCGTAACACAAAGTTCTGTATGGCTCAGTCAAGGGGTATAAAGACCAGAAAAAATATGAAAAAGGCATCTGACCCACCAGATGCACAATATGGCTTTTCCAAGGCGTGATATAAAGAGAAAGGGCTTCCATCATAGCAGCGTTCTCTTTATATCATGCCTTGGAAAAGCCATATTGTGCATCTGGTGGGTTCCATCAGTTTCAGCTCTTTGGATGTATTTTGATGTACCATTTACTATATGGAAACCAATTATGTGGAATTGAAGAAACCTTTTTTATTGTTTTTGTAATACGTCTTAATAAAGTTTTTCTACGAAGTTTTGACACTACAGTACTTTAGTTCCTCGTCTTTTTGAACTAAAGTCCTTTTCCGTAAAGTAATTAAGGTCTATATAGGCAAGGTGGATTGCCTTTTAAGAGGACTGTGTTTTTTGATCCTTCACTTTAAAAAGGACAGTACCCTATTAAATATATACATATAACCAGAGACTCTGGGAACAGTTTCTTTGTGTACTGTTTCATTGCCTTTCCTTTCTGTCACACTTATGGCCTTTTGCAGTTCAGAAGCAGAACACACAGGTGCTTTAAACGATAAGAGTCCATACATGGTAGGACACCACCTGCTGGTGAATAGTGTTGGGCGAACAGTGTTCGCCACTGTTCGGGTTCTGCAGAACATCACCCTGTTCGGGTGATGTTCGAGTTCGGCCGAACACCTGACGGTGCTCGGCCAAACCGTTCGGCCATATGGCCGAACTAAGAGCGCATGGCCGAACGTTCCCCGAACGTTCGGCTAGCGCTGTGATTGGCCGAACGGGTCACGTGGTTCGGACCCGAACGCGCTCTGATTGGCCGAACTGTCACGTGGTTCGGGTAAATAAATACCCGAACCACGTCATATCTCCGCCATTTGTCTGTGGGTTTAGCTTTGGGTAGGCAGGCAGGGTAGTTCGCGCTCCAGCCACGCTAGCCAGGGTCCCCCCCAGTCATTGTGTGTCGCTGCTGGGAACAGTAGTACACCGCTCGTTCAGCCACACTATATAGCATTCTGTGTACTGTTCTGTGTCTGCTGGGAACAGTAGTACACCGCTCGTTCAGCCACACTATATAGCATTCTGTGTACTGTTCTGTGTCTGCTGGGAACAGTAGTACACCGCTCGTTCAGCCACACTATATAGCATTCTGTGTACTGTTCTGTGTCTGCTGGGAACAGTAGTACACCGCTCGTTCAGCCACACTATATAGCATTCTGTGTACTGTTCTGTGTCTGCTGGGAACAGTAGTACACCGCTCGTTCAGCCACACTATATAGCATTCTGTGTACTGTTCTGTGTCTGCTGGGAACAGTAGTACACCGCTCGTTCAGCCACACTATATAGCATTCTGTGTACTGTTCTGTGTCTGCTGGGAACAGTAGTACACCGCTCGTTCAGCCACACTATATAGCATTCTGTGTACTGTTCTGTGTCTGCTGGGAACAGTGGTACACCGCTCGTTCAGCCACACTATATAGCATTCTGTGTACTGTTCTGTGTCTGCTGGGAACAGTGGTACACCGCTCGTTCAGCCACACTATATAGCATTCTGTGTACTGTTCTGTGTCTGCTGGGAACAGTAGTACACCGCTCGTTCAGCCAGACTATATACCATTGTTTACTGACACTATATAGCAGACTATATAGCATTGTGTGTACACCGCTCAGCCAGACTATATACCATTGTTTACTGACACTCTGTGTACACCGCTCAGCCAGACTATATACCATTGTTTACTGCCACTCTGATTCTGCTGGGAACAGTAGTACACCGCTCGCTCAGCCAGACTATATACCATTGTTTACTGACACTATATAGCAGACTATATAGCATTGTGTGTACACCGCTCAGCCAGACTATATACCATTGTTTACTGACACTCTGTGTACACCGCTCAGCCAGACTATATACCATTGTTTACTGCCACTCTGATTCTGCTGGGAACAGTAGTACACCGCTCGCTCAGCCAGACTATATACCATTGTTTACTGACACTCTGTGTACACCGCTCAGCCAGACTATATACCATTGTTTACTGCCACTCTGATTCTGCTGGGAACAGTAGTACACCGCTCGCTCAGCCAGACTATATAGCATTGTGTTTACTGCCACTCTGTGTACACCGCTCAGCCACACTATATAGCATTGCGTACTCTGCCAGTCAGTGTGTATATTGCTGGGATCAGTAATACTCCACTCACCGTCAACCACTATATGAGCTCAACATGAGTTCCCCAGAGACCTCCGCTGTGAGCAGCACTCCCAACAACAGCAACAGCCAACGCCCCACGCAAGCTATAACATCCACCCCAGCAGCCAGTGGTCAGCAGCAGCCCTCCCCGGAGGAGAACGTTGTGTCCATCAGTCCGTCGCCAGAGCGATTAATGAGGGCTGCCATTGAGGAGATGATGGGGCCTGATGTGGAGGAGGAGGTCTGGCTCAGGCCAGCATCCCAAGTTAATGTTGAGGACGATGAGGGGTCTGTGTCTGGGGATGTTGGGGTGGCAGAGGTGGTGGGTGGGTCAGACTCAGGAGAAGAGTTGTATGATGAGGATGATGATCGGGACCATCTGTATGTGCCTCAGAGTCCGACCCCGGAAAACATGTTGTATCGTGTGTTTAGGTACTAAAATCTGCGATCCCTCCCAGTAGTGTTGGGCGAACAGTGTTTGCCACTGTTCGGGTTCTGCAGAACATCACCCTGTTCGGGGTGACCAGCGTTATGTCGGAACGCTGTTTCAGTGCTGCCGGAGGCATCATCACAGATCGGCGTATCCGCCTCTCCACAGAAAATGCAGACCGTCTGACTCAAATTAAAATGAATCAATCCTGGATTGGAAACGACTACGCAACACTCCTGGACCCCAACCAAGTAACATGACCGATGAACATCTGGGATGGTTTAGCGTTTCCGGTCCCTGTTTATTGAACCTCTCATCTGTATTACATTTATGACTGCATGGCGGCAAAAAGCATTGCTGCTATATCCGCACGCTTTTTGTCCTCATGCAAGGCCTGGGTTGTTGTGTCTCACAAAGCGTGGCCTTCTCCTCCTGCGCCTCCTCCTGTTCCATCACGTGTGCTGCTGCTGCTGCTGCTGCTGCTGGGTTACCGTTGCCGGTCCCTGTTTATGGAACCTCTTATCTTTATTACATTTATGACTACATGGCGGTACAAAGCATGCTATCCGCACGCTTTTTGTCCTCATGCAAGGCCTGGGTTGTTGTGTCTCACAAAGCGTGGCCTTCTCCTCCTGCGCCTCCTCCTGTTCCATCACGTGTGCTGCTGCTGGGTTAGCGTTGCCGCGTGGTCCCTGTTTATTGAACCACTTATCTTTATTACATTTATGACTGCATGGTGGTACAAAGCATGCTATCCGCACGCTTCTTGTCCTCATGCAAGGCCTGGGTTGTTGTGTCTCAAAGCGTGGCCTTCTCCTCCTGCGCCACCCTCCTCCTGTTCCATCACGTGTGCTGCTGCTGGGTTAGCATTACCGGTCCCTTTTCCTGGAACCTCTTATATGTATTACATTTATGACTGCATGCCGACAAAAAGCATGTTACCTGTGCAAAGAAAACAGACATTTCCCGCATTTAAAAGACAGTTTTCCCTTTGAAACTTTAAAATCGATTTTCTCAAAAACTATAAGCTCTTTTTGCTAAATTTTTTTTCCTCTTGTACCCACTCCCAATGTGCACATACCCTGTAAATTTGGGGTATGTAGCATGTAAGGAGGCTTTACAAACCACAAAAGTTTGGGTCCCCATTGACTTCCATTATGTTCGGAGTTCGGGTCGAACACCCGAACATCGCGGCCATGTTCGGCCTGTTCGGCCCGAACCCGAACATCTAGATGTTCGCCCAACACTACTGGTGAACAGAGAATGTTTATGTTAATACCGGTAATACCGGCACACAGGCATAACAGGATTACAAAAAGGATTATAAATGAAAGATTATAAAAATTGGTGATCAGAATTTGAAAAGTGGAAAACAATTAAGTGGGGATCTTTTTTCTTATTATTTTACAAACGGATCCCATGGATTCTTACTCATTGCCATGTTTGCAGCATCCTTCACTTTGCTTCTTGTCCTGTTTCATTGATTAAATTATGAAGAATACTTAAAGAAATACTATCGATCTACATATTTTTTTCAATTGAGATAAGAATTGTTTGGGAAGTGCTGCTAAGTACTGGTGTATACATTTCACTGGCAACCTCTTTGTTTACTGTTATCAAAATACTTTCAAACTTTACTGACGCCAAAACTGATGGCAGAATGAGCCATGAAGGGAGAGGAAATTCCCTTCACACTTCATCAGTTAACCCTGTGTGTAACTCTGTGTGTGAGAGATAGAAAGCTCACAGCTTTTGTCACAGCTTTTCATTCTGTTTTTGCTTTCTGAGAAAAATACTCTGTAGTCTGATATGCAACACTGGCTGAAGCAGACACCCCTTCTGCAATTGATTTGTCCCAATATAGCTAAATCCTACTCTCAATAAATTAAAGCTTTTGCCTCTGATATTTAACATGAAAAGTAGGAAAATGTTTACACAGCTACTTAGACATTATCTGTACATTGTAATTTTAGAACACCTGGGCATTGATAGTATTCCTTTAACAAACAAATGTCTTTGCTTGATGGAGAGTTTGGTAATTCACATTAAATAAGCATCAGAATAATTTTATTTTTGCCAAATAAGTTTACACTTCAAGGAATTTGAGCAGTTCCTTAATCTATACAGACAATATTATTCAGGACAGACAATATAGCTTATTACAGATCAAGGACAGTATAGGAATTAAAATAATTGAAAAACAGGATGAAAAGTTCATTTCAAGTTTCAGTTCTGTGCAATAATGTTTTCTAGTCCTAGCAGTTTTGTTCATGCCAAAATTTAAGATGGTAACATTTATTTCTGATTGTTTGAATCCTTAAAAAAACCTTCAGGTTTGGATTTTTACCATGTTGGTTTGAGCTACTGTATAAAAAGTACTTGCTGGACTGAAAATGAGTCAGTTATGAAATGATACAAATTTGACCTTTAAATTATTAAATATTTGAATGCGTTCTAAAGATGATTTTTCAGTCTTTTTCCTGCTTTAATAATTTGAGCATTCCATCTGTTCTTCTTGGCACAAATATTAAGGAAAAAGATGAGGATGCATGTATCCAAAGTAGCGAAGAACCCCTACTGATAATGCTCATCTCCACCTGCTGCTTTTCAGATGGGTCTCACCTTACATCTGTTGTAGCAGTGTGGAAATAGCTATGTTCTAACATGGATGTAGAGCTTGGACATACATACAAGTAAATAGTTTAAGGCACATAGTTAACAACTAGATTGAATAATCATAATTTAACTGAAAGTAACTTTACTTGAATTCAGACTTGGAGAGGAAAGAAAAACACATAGGGACACCGGGAGCCCAATCTCATGTAATATAGTAAGATACACAAGGATATATAGAGAACAGTATTAAGTTATACTTTTCATGAATGTTTTTCTTTAAAGGATACCAAGTGCATAGCATACAAATAACTATGCCGTGTTTCTTTTTTTCTTTCTCTGCCTGAAAGAGTTAAACATCAGGCATGTAAGTGGCAGTTCTTCTCAGTCAGAACTGATAAGAAATTACAACTATAAAACCCTTTCCTATCAGAAAAGGGCTTCTGAAAGCAGCAAAGAGATAAAAAGGGTCAACTGTTCATAGATTTTTAGCTCTGGCACACTTCAATGAATGTGTCATTGAGCAAAAACAATAAAACAGAAAAACTTAAAAGGAGCTTGCTGGTTAGTCTGTACCTCTCGGTGTTGCAAGCCCTACTCCATAGAGACAAATTAATCGGTGCCATGCACTGATGAGGATCAAACAATCCGAAACAGTCTGTATGCATATTGGATTATTATGGTTCTGTACAAGCTGACACATCATTGCATTCCAGCGGTTCTGGAGGTGTGTTTAGCTTCTAAGGGTAACAATGGTTAATTTGCATATATTCAGCAGTGATGCACTGGGAGACATCTCAAGCTCACTCCAACCTGAATTATCACAAATTCTTTCTGTTTTAAGAAAGCACACTTTTGTTTTTCTTAAAAAATAGATTTAAATATAAAATAAAACTGTGGAATATCTTAAAAAGTCATTTTTAGGAGAAGGAGGATAGATACAATTGTTTATTTCATTAGTTTATTTTTACCTTTGGTGTCCTTTAAAAATGTGTGAGTAATCCATATAGCAGGGAAGTTGAAAGGACCCCTGAATTAATGTTTCTGCAATTCATGTTTCTGTCTTAAAATGCTTTAGCAGTTACAATGTTATTGTATGGAGAGCCCTGTTTGTATGTTATTAAACCTTTTCTAAAAAGTTTGGAATCATTTTTAAAGTAGTTTTAATGGGTAAATGCAACAAACAAATATATATGTCATAGTGTCAGGTTTCTCTGTAAATCTGAAGACATTTATGCTTTAATGTTTATTCAATAAATGCAATGTTAGAAATCTATACAAATGAATTTATGGTTGTTCTCGTACTGCATATTGTTATACATTGCAGATTAAAAAAGGATTCTGGAAGCACTGGGTATGTATTTTAAGATATATCTTTCACCATGGGAAGTTATGAAACTTAACAGAGAAGGTACTTTAAAATTAATGTGAACTTATATGGGCTTAATGTTCCATGGCTAAATAGTTCATCTATCAGAGATAGCAGTGAGGCCTCTGATCATTTTCTCTAAATACCGTCAAATATCTTAAAGTAGGTTCAGTGGTAAATGATTAATATGTTTTTCTTAAGATGGTAACTTTTTTTTAATTTCCACTCTTACATTAAATGTATGTGGCAAGGTTTTTCTCCAGTCACTGGCTAGTGGCTACACACAAAGCTTTCTAAAGTGTTCTTAACCACTTGCTGACTGTGCACTCATAACGCGCGTCGGCAAAGTGGTAGCTGCAGGACCAGCGACGCACATCTGCGTCGCCGGCTGCAGGCTAATTAATCAGGAAACAGCCGCTCGCGTGAGCGGCTGCTTCCTGTCAATTCACGGCGGGGGGCTCCGTGAATAGCCTGCGGGCCGCCGATCGCGGCTCGCAGGCTAAATGTAACCGCAAGCGGAAATAATCCACTTTGTCTACATTTTTACAACGCTACTAACAGTAGCAGCGTTGTACTGGATCAGCGATCCCCGGCCAATCAGCGGCCGGGGATCGCTGTCACATGACAGGCAGGAGCCTGTTAGAGGCTGCACAGGACAGATCCGTTCCTGTGCAGCCTCCGATCTCCGGGGCAGGGAGGAAGGAGAGGGAGAGGGGGAATCCTGCGGTGGAGGGGGCTTTGAGGTGCCCCCCCCCGCCACCCACACGCATGCAGGAGCGATCAGACCCCCCCAGCACATCATCCTCCTAGTGGGGAAAAAAGGGGGGCGATCTGGTCGCTCTGCCTGTTGTTTGATCTGTGCTGGGGGCTGTAGAGCCCACCCAGCACAGATCTTCTAAATCAGCGCTGGTCCTTAAGGGGGGGTAAAGGCTGGGTCCTCAAGTGGTTAATAGATCTTCTACCACCCAGAGGTCAGAAGCCACTATATAAACTTTAGGACCCCTGAGTCCCTTTCACACTTATTAAATAGCAAATTTCAGCAGTTTTTACTTATAAACCATAGCTATTTGTGAAGCACATATAATTATGTTACTTTCGGTGCACAATTTAAAAATTACCTTATCTCAAACCTAACACAGTGCATCTAAGGAAATGGTCGCATTCATTTAACCAAAAAAGCTACAGAGAGCTCTGACAGGAGAAGGCAACTGTATTTGTGACTGTAACTATGCACCCAACCCACATGGTCACAGATTATACATCAATCTCTGAACTGAAGAAGTGTCTGTTTTACAGTTAAGTGTGTGGACAGAAGGTATTGCTGTTACATGCAAATGCATGTCCCATGCATGAATATTGAACTGGAATTCCGCCTTTGTACCTGACATTGGTGTATTGTTAGCTGGGTGAGTGTATAGTTTACACAGTCATGGCTATTCCTCTTAGATATACATTATGTATAAGTTATTCACTCAAATATAAAACTCTCTATAAATATAAAGTTAAACATTGAGATATCACATTAATTGTAAGTGCAATTTTTATTCACCTACTAGCTTTAAAGACAGGATAAAAACATATCTCGTCTTAAAAGGTATGTAAAATATTTTCAATACAAAATTCATGTTTTAAAAATATTAAATTATAAAATTAATTATTATTACTTGTAGCCTAGCTATCTTAAGGCGGTCCCCTACTTACAAATAGGTTACGTTTCAGGGCATTGTTTGCAAGTTGAATTTGTTTGTAAGCTGTGTCATATGTTTTACATAGTGAAAAGTGGATAAATAGTTTACTTTTGGACGACTCTGGATTTTGACATATAGTATAAACAATTTGTTTTGGTTGTTTTCAATGTATTTGTAATGTGTTTTAAACTACTTACAACAGTTTATACAATACTTTAACCTCCTTAGCGGTATGCCTGACACTGTGTCGGGCATACTGCTCTGTGGCCCCAGGAGTCCCCCATAATACATTTTTTTCCCAAATGAGTATAAAGTTACCCTCCCCCCTGGATCCAGCGATCGCGCAGCCTCCCGGCACTGCTCCGGTCTCTCTATGGGGAGGATCATGTTTGCGCATGACGTCATGACGTCATATGCGAATCTCCCCATAGTGAAGACCGGAGCTGTCCGGGAAGGCTGCACCGATCACTGGATCCAGGCTGGGTAAAGTATAAACGGGGGGAGCGGCGGGATTGGGGGGTGCCAGGCATTTGTACTAGCTAGCCTAGTGCAAGCTACAGGGTTTTTGGCCGCGGGAGCTCTGGGGGGGGGGGGGGGGGGACAGGCGGGCAAAAAATTGCAAAACTTTCTGTGCGGCGTAACGCTCAGGAGGTTAACATGTAACAACACAAATATGTAATAACAAACACAGCACTGTATATTTTGTACAAGAAGACAACTTTGTTTGTTATATGAAATTGTGTAACTCAAGTCATTTGTAAGTAGGTCACTTTCCATATTTCAATTATTGTATTTAACATTTGTACTACATTTTTAGTCATTTATTGTTATTCAGTTTGGATATTTAAAAAGTTAAATATTCTTTTCCACACTTGGAAAATGTTATATCAATAAAGTTTTAACGTCCTAGAACATATTTTCCTGCTATCATTTGATAACATCACCTTTCCACAGCACTGTGTATTTTCCATGTTTTACTGAAAGGATCCACATGAAGCCTGTATTATTTTTGTTTTCTAACTGTACTACTTTTATCTCCACTCCTGCACCGATTAATGGTTGGCAGGCAATTTTTACAAAACTGTATTTATATTTATTTACATATTTATGAAAACAGCTAACATTATCACAATATACAGCTGATGGGGGCGAGAGGATAACAGCCACTGGTGATTAGCATGCCCCACTGTGAACAATTAGAAACCTTCTTACAATGCCTTGTACAACACAACAACACTGTTTTTAGCCAAGTCTTTGATGGACTCTAAAATGGCTTCCCCAGCCCATAGCTCTTTTTATACAATTATGGCTGGGTGAGACCTGGTGATCAGCAGGTCAGATGACTTCCACCAATACGATGGAGATAATAAAACCCAATGTATCCCTGCCCTGATTGATGGACTAGGGCAGCATGGTAGAGCCACAGTATTAGGGAGAAGCAGCCATTGCAGCCATGTTCTCATAACTACAAGTTTGTAGGTTTGGAATTTTGGAACACTCTTTGTATCACAGTTATCTATCATTTGATGCCTGGTAACTACCAATGTCATTCAAGTGAAAGTGTACTAAGCACAGCTTTTGGTGGATTGATATACTGTTGTTTTCTTGATATTATTGACATATAACAATTTAAGTTGCATTATATTATTTAAGATCACTCAATAATATAAAGTAATAAGGACTTTGTGAATTACCCCAGGGATCATATTAGTGTGTTTGTGATATATGATAGTTTCATTTCCCTTATTTATTATTGGGAAGTCCACTCAATGCCCACTGAACACACACAGCTGAACAATGTTGGCAATGTCTGGCTTTGTTTGCTTCAGCCAGGCTTGAATGGCTGGTGTGCAGGTCAAATTTGTAATTGAACCAATGCCAAACACCAAAGTCTACATTGTACTAGATATCATAACTACCAAGAAGAACGATAGAAAGTTTTCATCAGCAGAGGCTACAAGCAGCTCCATCAAGTCTGGAGTGCTGAATTCTTGTGCATAATGTGAGCTTAGTTCAACTTTATCATTTCATTACTTGCTGTAATAGTGTTAATATTTCATTATTACGTTTATTATTGCAGTGCTTTCTTATACAGGCATGCTTCCAACTCACATAACACATATTCAGTCTTTGCCAAGCAGCAACAGGGTCTATTTTGTTTTCAATAATAATTCTCTTTAAAATTGTAAACAATGCTCACTCGTTCCATTCAATGCATACATCATATTCAAGGTGGGTCTCCATATTAATTCATACAGGAATAGAATATGAACATATCCATGAGGTAATAGACTCCGAGGGTAGGTATGTAATAATACATGTAAAATTTTACAAGAGAGAGTGTATTGTGATCGAGATATATATCCCCCCTGCTTCCTCCTTCAATACAATTAAACTTCTACTCCCATATTTAAACGATAAAAGTAATCTGCCTCTCGTGATATTTGTAGATTTCAACTGTTGTTTAGACTTAGAGTTAGATAAATTGGGATTTAAGGGAGACATCCCACGATATACACATTTATGTAAAACGTTAGGCGAATTAGGCCTAACTGAAGTATGGAGATCCAGAAACCCTGGCCTAACTGAGTTTTCTTGTTGTAACAAAACACATATGACATTATCTAGAATAGACTTCACTGTAGCTAACCAGGCTATGCTGCCATGCCTCAAAGAAATACACTATGAGGCGAGGGGTCTATCAGATCACTCCCCTATGGTGGTTAATATGCAAATGAGCGAGATGTCTCGTATAAATAGGCCTCCCTGGAAGATGAACACCTTCTGGTTTCCACTTATTACCTCTCACATTAAAATAATGAAAAAACTATGAGAATTCTTCAATTTAAATGAGTCCCTTCTTGAATCCCAGTGGACGTGGGAGGCATATAAAGCATTTATACGCGGGTTGTTTATCCAAGCAATCAATAGAGTTAAAACAGACTCCACTGAATGGGTAAAGGCAAGCTCCATATGCTGGCGGTATCTGAGGCTGAAAAACGATATATTAGCGATCCCTCGGATAAGCATAAAGTAGAGTGGCTGGCAACTCAAGAGCAGTACCCAAAAATTGATTCTTAGTAAGGCTAATCAGAAAAGATTCTTCATAAAACAGGCGTTCTTCGACCAGGGAGACCAGACGGGACATCTTTTGTCAACTATTGCAAGAGCACAGCAGGGTTCGAATTTTACCTCGCTTCTTAAAACCCCCTCGAGAAATGTGGTAGAAGACCCAGTAGATGTCTTGAGGGAACTTCAAAGATTCTATGCAAATCTCTACGCATCTAAAATTACGCACTCCACTGAGGAGATTAACGAGTTCTTAAGTAATATTCCTATGACCAAACTGTCGGAGAAAGACAGGCAATTATTAGAGGCTCCTTTAACTTTAGAGGAGTTACAAATAGCTGTAGCTTCTATGGCCAATAATAAAGCCCCAGGGACAGATGGACTTCCATCTGAAACATATAAACAGTACTCACATATATTACTGCCTAAATTGTTAGAAATGGCCAATAGGGCACAGGAAATGGGAAGCTTGCCTCCCTCCTTGGATGTAACTGCAATTGTACTTATACCCAAATCTGATAAAGACCCATTGTTGGCGGAATCCTACCGTCCGATATCACTCCTGAATACGGATGTTAAGATTATATCGAAGGCCTTGGCTAATAGACTATCCAAAGTGATTACATCGGTGATCTCGCCAGATCAGACGGGCTTCATGCCTCAAAAAGCTACCGCAAACAATATCCGTAGGCTTTACTTAAACCTCCAAGTCCAAGCGGACAATGCGGGTAACAGGGCAATTCTTGCTCTAGATATAGCCAAGGCCTTCGATAGTGTGGAGTGGAAGTATTTATGGGGGGTACTGGAGCATCTGGGATTTGGTCCATACTTTATTGGCTGGGTGAAGACATTGTATCGGTCTCCGTCTGCTATTATAAGGGCTAATGGCTCTGTCTCATCCTTATTCAGTTTGCAGCGAGGTACGAGACAGGGGTGCCCCCTGCCGCCGCTGTTATTTGCAATTGCCATCGAGCCTTTGGCAGAATGCGTACGGGGCTCCTCACATATCTCAGGGTTCCAATATGGCAAAATTGAAGAAAAAATATCTCTTTTACGCGGATGACACATTGTTATATTTGGCAGATATACAGTCTTCACTAGAGGCCACTATTAACTTACTGCAAAAATTTAAAGAGTACTCCGGTCTCTCTGTAAATTGGGACAAGTCCTGTATAATGCCAGTAGACCCCTTTGTAATACCCCCTCTTTAACCCCCCAAATTAAAAGTAGTAGAGACCTTTAAATATCTGGGAATAGTCATATCCAGAGAACCCACTCAATTTGAGCAATTAAATATTGCCCCTCTAATAGACAGATCCAGATCTAAAATCAAAGCATGGCTGAAGCTACCTCTATCATTGGTAGCTAGAGTCAATCTTATAAAGATGGTATTAATGCCTCAAATTTTATATTTTCTGCATAATTCTCCTGTATGGCTACCCAAAAAAATATTTAAAATATTCGATAAGATGTTCAGAGATTTGGTGTGGAATAAGAAACAGCCCCGAATTAAACTTGAACTTTTGCAGCGCTCCAAGGAGGAAGGCGGGCTAGCAGTCCCTAACCCATGGATATATTTCCTTTCGGCTCAGATGCAACATCTGGGGGGGTGGGAACAAAAAGATCTGTCAGAATCAACTAGGAATCTCTTAAATCACTGGCTGAGCTCTAAAACAATTTATGAAGCATTAGAGGGAGGTAGAGTTAACATGTTACAACCCAAAATGCCTACCTTCGCTCTTATGCACAAGGTATGGCATAAAGTTAGGTTCATTCAACAAGTCACTGGTTTCACAATATACACTCCGATCTGGCGAAACTCTGAGCTATCGGAATCAGGGATGCTCAGCAGAGCTCGAATATTCGAGTAGCTCTAATATTCAAGCTCTTTTTCAGCTATTCGAGGTCGAATACCGAGCTCGAATAGCTGCAGCTATTCGAATGGGCTATTCGAGTGAACTCGAATAGCCCACTCACTATTCGAGCTATTCGAGCAAACAGCGCTATTCGAGCTCGAATACCGAGCTCGAATAGCGTCATAGCCCAGATTGATGTCCTTAGAGCCAATCAGAGGGCTCCTAGGCCCTCTGACGGCAGCCAATCACGGAGGGGGACCCTGGCCAGCCCCTACCCTATAAATAGCGGCCGCCATGTTCGGTTTTTCTGTCCTTGCCTGAGACTTGTACAGAGAGAGATCTGCTCCTTTGTGCTTTGGCTTAGCAAGTGCTCTATAGTGGTCAATTACCTAGCGTTTTTGCTCACATACACCTGCTATATACACCTATATTGTTGTTAGCTAGATAGAGATTGTATTTTAGTTAGTAGCTTGTGTGTTACATAGAGACAGCTGCTGCTGCAGGCAAGCTTACACAGCTTTAGGCCTCAGGGCCTTGCCTGTGTGGGCAGCTGTCCTCCTGTCCTCTGTTAGTTTATTTCTCATCTATACCAGTCAGTGTTTCTGCTGTGTATTCTACCCTGTCTTGTCCTTTACTTACTGAGTGATTATTGTATTTTGTAGTTATTATACTACTGTACTAGGGACACTCACTGTTACTGTTCATAGCTCCTGCGTGTGTGTGTGTGTGCACTGTCTGTAGTGTACACAGTACATAGTATTCCCTTCTACTGAGTCATCTGATTATTACTACTGAATCTTATTATTGTATTTTCTAGTTGTACTTACTGTACTAGGGACACTCAGTCACTGTTCATAGGCTAGCTCCTGCGTGTGTGTGTGTGTGTGTGCACTGTCTGTAGTGTACACACACACTCTATTTCCTTCTACTGAATCTGATTACTACTGATTATTGTATTTTCTAGTTAGTGTACTAGGGGACACACTCACTGTTCACTGTTCACACTTACTGATTACTGAATTATTGTATTTTGTATTTGTACTGTACTAGTAATCACTTAGCAATCTAATCACTTAGTGATTAGTGTCACCTCACCCACTAACCCACTCCATTAAAGTACCCCACTTTTTCACCCGCCCTTTTAAAAAACTTTTTTGTTTACGCCCAAAACATCTAAGATGTCTGGAAGTGGCATCCAGCGCGGTTTGGGCAAGGGGAAGGGCAGCAAGGGAATCAGGAGGAGAGGGAGCAGCATTGTGGCAAGCCGCAGCCGCGCCACCATGCACAGTTCGGCAGCAGCAGCAGCTGCGTCAGTGGCTAACATTCCGCCTATAGCCACTGGCCGTGGATGCCTTGGGCACCGCCCAGCAGGAGCATCTGCAACTCACGCTGCAGAGACACAGCAGCAGCAGCAGCGTGTAGTACCTGCTCCTATTTTCCTCCAGCCGGGTCGGAAACGTCCCATTGAGGAAAAGGATGCAGCCACTGTGGTGCAACTGATGACGGACGATGAGCAGCCCACCATCAGCTCTGCATCCGAGGCCTCCACCCTCACCACCACCACCACCCCTGTTCACAGCAGCCGCCCAGCAGGGCCTGGGGAGGAGGCCAGTTTGCCGTCAGTTGGCGATCTGTCATTCAGCAGTCTTTTGACCCCAGGCATCATGAGTAAATTGTCTGCTGTTGTTGGCGATTTTGAGGAGGAGATGCTGATGGGCACTTTGGGGGAGGAGGAATTGGACAGCAAGACTGTGGCGACAGTCAAGCAGCCCATCCATGCATCAGGAGAGGAGTTTGGGGGGTCATCATCCCAGCAGGACATGTTTCAGGAGGGGGAGGATGATGATGATGATGATGACGGGGTGACAGACAAAGACTGGGTGCCGCCACCACCAGCACCTGGGGGTGTCATCATCAGCAGCTCTGAGGAGGAGGAGGAGGATGCGCTTGTGGGCCTTGCAAGGAGGCGCATAATTGCAAGCATTGGCAGCAGTAGGCAGGTCCCACAGCCTGCTGGTGTCTCAGGCTCAGCAGCAGCAGCAGCAGCAGCAGCAACATCTGCCAGTACCACCACCAGCCGCACCCAACACCCCCCCCCAACCACCACAGGGAGACAGGCAGCAGCGGCTCCAGGCCATAGGGGGGTTTTCTTGTCACCAATCTGGCAATTTTTCACCTTGCCCACAGTTTACAGCAAGTACGCCACTTGCAACCACTGTCAGCGGAAGTTGAGCAGAGGTGCAGACCCCTTAAAGTTCAGCACCAGCTCTCTGATCAACCATCTTGCTGCTAAACATTACCACCAGCATGAGGAGTTCCAGAGGCTGAAGGCATCTGGTGCTGGCAGTGGCACCACACCCATCACTGCACAGCCTTCAGCAGCAGCAGCAGCAACAGCAGCCACCCGCCCTCCTGCTCCTCCAGCACCACCAGCAGGAGTGCGGAAACGCACTGCTCCTCCCCCCTCTGCAACTCCTGCCGCCGACACTGAGGCCTGTTCTGGCAGCCAGTCCTCAGTGGCCTCCTCTGCTGTCTCCGCTGATTCCCGTGCTAGCAAAAGGCAACGCCAGAGCCTTTTGAGCGAGTCCTTCCAGGGGGTGGTTAGGGCTCTGCCTCCCAGCAGCTGTCGCGTGCGGCAGCTGAACGGCTTGCTGGCATGGGCCATGTGCTCCCAACTCCTGCCGTACACGCTCGTGCAGGAGGGGAGTGACATGCGTGCGCTGCTTGCTTGTGCAGCCCCAGACTGGCAGCTCCCCAGCAGACACTTCTTCGCCCGCCAGGTCATGCCTGCACTGCACCGCTTTGTCATGGCCAATGTGGAGCGAGGGCTGGAGCACGCGGTTGGTGAAAGGGTCCACGTCACCATGGACTCCTGGAGCAGCCGCTTCGGGACAGGCCGCTACCTGTCCTTCACTGTCCACTGGGTCAGCTTGGTGGAAGGGGGTGAGGATGGGAGAGCAGCAGCGGGCACAGCAGCAGCAGCAACACAGTGGGTGGTGCCACCCCGCAGGGTCAGGGGAACTGCAGCAGGTTCCTCTGATCCTCTGCCATCCTCCGGCACACCTGGCCAAACCCCCCGCCTCAGCAGCAGCGTGAAGCCACGCCACTGCCAAGCGCTGCTGCAGTTGGTCAGCTTTGGGAAGACCAAACTGACGGCAACCCATGTGTTGGCCAAACTCCAGGAGCAGGAGAGGATTTGGCTGACCCCCAGAGGCCTCAGAGTCGGAGAGGTGGTGGCCGACAATGGGGCCAATCTGGTTGCCGCAATCGACAGGGGAAACCTGAACCACATCCCCTGTCTTGCCCACGTGCTGAACCTGGTGGTGCAGAAGTTCTTGCGCACCTACCTGGGGATGGGCGAACTGCTGGAAACAGCAAGGAATGTTGTGCGTCACTTCCGGTACTCAGCTGCAGCCTCTGAGAGCCTGGAAGACGTGCAAAAGGAGCTAGAGCTGCCACGCCATCGGCTGATCCTTGACGTTCCAACTCGCTGGAACTCCACCCTGGCGATGTTGGAGCATCTGGTTGAACAGAAGCACGCTGTCAACCAGTACCTTGCCTTGGCCACTGTGTCCGCCACTCAGAAAAGGGACAAGACCAGCAACATCCCATCCATCATCCCCGATGACGACTGGGGGCACATGCAGCAGGTGTGCTTAGTGCTGGCTCCCTTTCTGCAGGCCACCAACATGGTGAGCAGGGACCATGCTATGGTGTGTGAGTGGGTGCCCCTGGTTTGTCTGCTGAACAGGGCCCTCGATGCTTTGCTGGAACAGGGAGCGGCAGCCTTGGCCCAGCAGGAGCGGCATGCAGCTACACAGTCCACCTCTGAGTGGGAGGAGGAGGAGGACTTGGTGGAGGTCCCTGACCTCGCTGCTGATGAGGGGATCAGCACAGTGCAGCTGAGTTGGTGCGGGGGTGGAGAGAGGATGAGGCGGCAGAGGAGGAGGATGAGGACAGCACTGCCATCGATGTGCCAGCACACGTGGCCCGCCTCTTCCCAATGGCAGCGCACATGCTGACGTGCCTGCCCAAGGACCCCAGGGTGATCCAGATGAAGCAGAGGGAGGACATCTGGATCAGCATGATGTTGGACCCGCGCCTCAAGGGGAAGTTGAGCCAGTTCCTGCCTCCTGCAGAAGGAGAACCAGCGCAACAAATAAGGAGCTTGCAGCAGGCCCTTGTTGAGCGCTTGGAGGAAGCCTTCCCCCAGCCTTCCACCCCCACTGTCCAGCCAGCACAGAGGCAGCAGCAGGTGCCTGCATCCAGCAGCAAGCGCCCCACAGACCTGCTGTCTCTCAGCAATGAGCTCTACAGGACTGTAGAGGCTCCAGCAGTGACTAGAGAGGAGGTGCATGCAGTAGCATCCTCCTCCGGTCACAGCCAGCGCCTGACCCGCATGGTGGCTGACTACATGGGGTCCTACAGCGGGCTTGACAGCGATGCCCCTGTTGATCCCATGGAGTATTGGGTCAAGCGCCTGGAGATCTGGAGCGAGCTGGCGCAGTACGCCCTGGAAGTGCTGTCCTGTCCCCCTTCCAGCGTGCTGTCCGAGCGCTGCTTTAGTGCAGCTGGTGGTGTGGTCACCGAGAAACGCTCACGTCTGTCTCACAAGTCTGTGGACAGACTGACGTTTCTCAAGATGAACCAGGCGTGGGTGGAAGGCGAGTTCCTGGCCCCTGTTGTCGGCGAGAGGGGGACATGAACTGGCTGCCGGAACCATCGTTAATATGCCTTACCACCCTTTACCACCTCCTGGCTCCTGCTCACTACTAAGCCAGCCTGGTTCAGTTTGACTATTACGTCGCCTGTAGCCACCCATTTTACACCCACAGTGGGCTGCTGTGTACTGCCCTTCTGCTGTCTGTCTGTGTTTCCCACTTCCAGGGTACACAGATTTACCTTCTGCTGCCACTCTGCCACCAGCTATTACGTCCAACAATAGCTATATCTGTGTAATTTGCTGTAAAAAAAAAAAAAAAAACATTAAAAAAAAAAAAAGGTTTAATTTTTCTGAGGTGCCCGGGTTGAAAACTGTGTTGTCCCAGTTGTGTATTGGACACGATGTGGGCTGCACGACCACTGTCTGGGACCTCCTGTTGTGTTTATTTACAGCCCTGGTATCACCGCTAGGTACCAGGGCTATTATGTCACGCTGCCTACCTACCTGCTGCCACACTCACACTACTCCCCATTCCTCCTGCTGCTGCTGCTGTCTGTCTGCTGTGTTTCCCACTGCCAGGGTACACAGATTTACCTTCTGCTGCTGCCACTCTGCCACCAGCTATTACGTCCAACAATAGCTATATGTGTAATTTGCTGTAAAAAACAACAGCAAATAAACCATTAAAAAATTTTTTTTAATTTTGCTGAGGTGCCCGGGTTGAAAACTGTGTTGTCCCAGTTGTGTATTGGACACGATGTGGGCTGCACGACCGCTGTCTGGGACCTCCTGTTGTGTTTATTTACAGCCCTGGTATCACCGCTAGGTACCAGGGCTATTATGTCACGCTGCCTACCTACCTGCTGCCACACTCACACTACTCCTCCATTCCTCCTGCTGCTGCTGCTGTCTGTCTGTCTGTGTTTCCCACTGCCAGGGTACACAGATTTACCTTCTGCTGCCACTCTGCCACCAGCTATTACGTCCAACAATAGCTATATGTGTAATTTGCTGTAAAAAAAATAAATAAACCATTAAAAAAAAAAAAGGTTTAATTTTTCTGAGGTGTCCGGGATGAAAACTGTGTTGTCCCAGTTGTGTATTGGACATGATGTGGGCTTCACGACCGCTGTCTGGAACCTCATGCTGTGTATTTAAGGCCTGGTACCACCGCTAGGTACCAGGGCTATTATGTCACGCTGCCTACCTACCTGCTGCCACACTCACACTACTCCTCCATTCCTCCTGCTGCTGCTGCTGTCTGTCTGCTGTTTTTCCCACTGCCAGGGTACACAGATTTACCTTCTGCTGCTGCCACTCTGCCACCAGCTATTACGTCCAACAATAGCTATATGTGTAATTTGCTGTAAAAAAAAAAAAAAAAAACATTAAAAAAAAAAAAAGGTTTAATTTTGCTGAGGTGCCCGGGTTGAAAACTGTGTTGTCCCAGTTGTGTATTGGACACGATGTGGGCTGCACGACCACTGTCTGGGACCTCCTGTTGTGTTTATTTACAGCCCTGGTATCACCGCTAGGTACCAGGGCTATTATGTCACGCTGCCTACCTACCTGCTGCCGCACTCACACTACTCCTCCATTCCTCCTGCTGCTGCTGCTGTCTGTCTGACTGTGTTTCCCACTGCCAGGGTACACAGATTTACCTTCTGCTGCCACTCTGCCACTAGCTATTACGTCCAACAATAGCTATATGTGTAATTTGCTGTAAAAAAAAAAAAATAAACCATTAAAAAAAAAATGTTTAATTTTGCTGAGGTGCCCGGGTTGAAAACTGTGTTGTCCCAGTTGTGTATTGGACATGATGTGGGCTGCACAACCGCTGTCTGGGACCTCCTGTTGTGTTTATTTACAGCCCTGGTATCACCGCTAGGTACCAGGGCTATTATGTCACGCTGCGTACCTACCTGCTGCCACACTCACACTACTCCTCCATTCCTTCTGCTGCTGCTGCTGTCTGTCTGCTGTTTTTCCCACTGCCAGGGTACACAGATTTACCTTCTGCTGCTGCCACTCTGCCACCAGCTATTACGTCCAACAATAGCTATATGTGTAATTTGCTGTAAAAAACAAAACAAAAAAAAAAACATTAAAAAAAAAAAAGGTTTAATTTTGCTGAGGTGCCCGGGTTGAAAACTGTGTTGTCCCAGTTGTGTATTGGACACGATGTGGGCTGCACGACTGCTGTCTGGGACCTCCTGTTGTGTTTATTTACAGCCCTGGTATCACCGCTAGGTACCAGGGCTATTATGTCACGCTGCCTACCTACCTGCTGCCACACTCACACTACTCCTCCATTTCTCCTGCTGCTGCTGCTGTCTGTCTGTCTGTGTTTCCCACTGCCAGGGTACACAGATTTACCTTCTGTTGCCACTCTGCCACCAGCTATTACGTCCAACAATAGCTATATGTGTAATTTGCTGTAAAAAAAAAAAATAAACCATTAAAAAAAAAAGGTTTAATTTTTCTGAGGTGTCTTGGTTGAAAACTGTGTTGTCCCAGTTGTGTATTGGACACGATGTGGGCTTCACGACCACTGTCTGGAACCTCATGCTGTGTATTTACGGCCTGGTACCACCGCTAGGTACCACAGCCTATTATGTCTCGCTGCCTGCCTCATTGACTGCCTGCTGCCACACAATCATCCTCCTCCTGCTGCTGAATTTACCTCCTGCTGTCTGTGTGTTTCCACTGCCAGGGAGCACATACAATGGCGCTTCCACCATGCGCCACCAGCTTTTTATTACGCTCAAAAATAGCTGCATTTCTTTAAAAAAAAAATAAACCATTAAAAAAAAAAGGTTTAATTTTTCTGAGGTGTCCGGGTTGAAAACTGTGTTGTCCCAGTTGTGTATTGGACACGATGTGGGCTTCACGACTGCTGTCTGGAACCTCATGCTGTGTATTTACGGCCTGGTACCAACGCTAGGTACCACAGCCTATTATGTCTCGCTGCCTGCCTCATTGACTGCCTGCTGCCACACAATCTTCCTCCTCCTGCTGCTGCTGCTGAATTTACCTCCTGCTGTCTGTGTGTTTCCACTGCCAGGGAGCACATACAATGGCGCTTCCACCATGCGCCACCAGCTATTTATTACGCTCAAAAATAGCTGCATTTCTTTAAAAAAAAAATAGAAGAGAAATAAGTGAAGAAGAAGAAGACGATATAGAAGAAGAAGAAGATATAGAAAAAGAAGAAGAAGAAGAAGAAGGAGAAGAAGATATAGAAAAAGAAGAAGAAGAAATAGAAAAATAGTAATAAGAAGAAGCTATAGAAAAAGAAGAAGAAGAAATAGAAAAATAATAATAAGAAGAAGATATAGAAAGAGAAGAAGAAGAAATAGAAAAATAATAATAAGAAGAAGATATAGAAAAAGAAGATGAAGAAGAAGATGAAGAAGAAGAAGATGAAGAAGAAGAAGAAGAAGATGAAGAAGAAGAAGATGAAGAAGAAGATGAAGAAGAAGAAGAATAAGAAGAAGAAGAAGAAGAAGAAGAAGAAGAAGAAGAAGAAGAAGAAGAAGAAGAAGAAGAAGAAGAAGAAGAAGAAGAAGAAGATGATGATGATGAAGAAGAAGGAGAAGATGATGAAGAAGAAGAAGATATAGAAGAAGAAGAAGAAGAAAATATAGAAGAAGAAGAAGAAGAAGATATAAAAGAAGAAGAAGAAGAAGAAGAAGATATATAAGAAGATATAGAAGAAGAAGATATAGAAGAAGAAGAAGAAGAAGAAGAAGAAGATATAGAAGAAGAAGATATAGAAGAAGAAGAAGAAGAAGATACAGAATAATAAGAAGAAGATATAGAAGATAAAGAAGAAGAAGAAGAAGTATATACAGTACTGAACAGAATTTTGGACACAACTTCTCTTTCCACCTTTTGTTTTTTTTAAAGGAACATCCCCACATAATCACTTGCTGTTGTTACTTGGAAAAAAAGATGTTTCTTGCATCATTCACCCCCAAAACAAGTGTTGGAAGCTATTTAAGGCCAATTCGAATAGTCAGCTCGAATAATGAGCTCAAATCCCGACTCGAATAGTGAGCTCGAATTTCGAGGTTGAATCGAATAGTAAAAAATATTCGACTCGAATATTCGACCGAACTCGAATAATTCACTATTCGAATTCGACCGAACTCGAATAATAAAAAGGGGTATCCGAGCATCACTGATCGGAAATGACAGGGTTAGATTTTGGGAAAATTTGGGAAGAAGCAGGAGTTGATAAATTGTCAATGATATGGAGTGGTGAGGGGCTTGTGCCTCTCAATTCAATTATACATAGGTGCCATTCTGTTCCTAAGGACGCTCTTCAATTTCAGTATGTACGACTTAAGCATGCAATTAGGAAACAGGCAGAGACGTATAAGTTCAGATCGCAATCGTCCCCTGTCCTAAATATGGTGGCCCAAGCAACGACTAAACAAGGCCTTATATCCCAATGCTATCTTATGCTACTCGAAGACTTTCACCAGAAATTCCCGCTGAAATGCAGAGACCTGTGGACTAAGGATATTCCGACTATATCAGATCAAGATTGGATGGAGGCCCTTCAGGCTATTCCCCTGTTATCAGTAAATGCTACTCAAAAGTTTACGCAGCTTCAGATAATTCACAGATCCCACTATACACCTAAAAGATTATTTAAATTCGGCTTACTTCCCTCGCCAGCCTGCCCCAGATGTGCTAGAGATCACGAAGACCTGCTACACATGATTTGGAATTGTCCCAAGTTAAGAAGATATTGGAATAGTATTTTGAGTGCTATAGATCAAATATTCAATATAAAAATTCCACGTACTGAGATGGTCTGTGCGTTGGGGGCATTTGAGGATGGTACTATATCCGATTACACTAGAATTGCGATTTTAAGAGTGTTATTTGTGGCTAGAAAATTGATCCTTCAAATGTGGAAAAATCCCAACCCCCCCACTATAAATATGTGGATAGTGCAGGTAAACACCTCTCTAAAATTGGAAAAAATAATTTACAAACATAGGGGAGCGGTGGGTAAATTTGAAAAAATATGGGGCAACTGGTTGGCTGCACAGGATTATGTAGATCCAGAGCTTATTAGAGATCAGATTTTGGCAAATATTGGAGTATAATGCAGAGCAGGGACAAGGTCCTCCGGCACCCAAGGCTGAGACACCAAAGTGCGCCCCTCCATCCCTCCCACCCCAGCCGTCCCACACTGATTGCTATTAGACTAAGAGGGCCACAGGGCCCACAACCTCCCCAACACCTTAATATATAGTTATCTGGCTTGCAGTCACTGCTATGTATCCCCTTTTCTTTTTCTGCTTAATACACAATTAGGAATGACAACTGAATGAATTGTGCGCCCCCTCCTACACTGCGCCCTGAGGCTGGAGCCTCTCCAGCCTATGCCTCGGCCCGGCCCTGGTATCATGAACTCCGACTGTTAACAGTAGATAGGATGTGTTTAAATTCACTGTATCTCTATGTATTTTATTCTTGATGTACGAAAGCTTCTACCTGTTACTGTTTTATGTGACCTGTAAGACCTCAATAAACTGAGTTTTGTTGATCAAAAAATTGTAAACAATCTTTTAATGTGCATTTTTAATGTAATAATGTTAATGTTTCAGAATATATTTTAATATAGCACTTTTTTCTTTTATAAACATGCTACAATTTTAAACTCAAAAACCAGATTAATTAATCTCAGATGTCGAGGTGCTGCATTTTACTATGTACTTTTATTTAAAGACAACACTGATGGCTATTTAGAAAAAAATAAGAATAAATAACTATTTCACTACAGAAATGTCCTAAAAACTCCTAACCAGTCAGTTGTTTTTTAATTTTTGCAGCAGCTGGTCATATGTGTTTGTGGTGTAGGTAAATTATAATTTTCTTTAATGTAATGTTGTAAGCATCTTTTGATATTTTTTTGGGGGATTTTTTAAAGTAAAACCAGCAATTGACATATATATGTATATATATATATATATATATATATATATATATATATATATATATATATATATATATATACACTGTATATATATATATATATATATATATATATATATATTTTCCATCATGGATGGTAGAAAGCTATGTTTATATGAAAGATCCTAGTTGGTGGCAGGAGCCTGGTGTCATTTTGAGAAGTGTCCCTGAGATAAAAAGAGCTTTAGTTCTTTGGTTTCTTTACTTTTTCTCTGACTGTCTATGTGATGAGTAGAGATGGCCCAAACCTCAGATTTTCGGTTCGCAAACCAGGTTCGCGAACCTCCCATGAAAGTTCAGTTTGCGCGAACTTTTGCAAACCGCAATAGACTTCAAAATCAGGATTGGACGCAAAGCAGCGTTTTAAGGGCAGAAATCACATTGAATGCTAAATTGCAGGCCTAAAGTGCTTTAAAACATCTTGCATGTGTATACATCAATCAGGGAGTATAATTAGAGTACTGCTTCACACTGACACACCAAACTCACTGTGTAACGCACCGCAAACATCTGTTTGTGTAGTGACGGCCGTGCTGGACTGATGAGCACCATGGCCAGAGTGCAGGCGATAGCGGCTTTCAAACCCATATGGTAGTTAGGCATAGGTAGGTGTCCCAGTAGTTAGCTAGGCATAAGTAGGTGTCCCAGGCCAGTAGTTAGCTAGGCATAGGTAGGTGTTCCCACGTATAGGTAGGTGCGTGCCCCAGTAGTTAGCTAGGCATAGGTAGGTGTTCCCGTATAGGTAGGTAGGTGCCCCAGTAGTTAGCTAGGCATAGGTAGGTGTTCCCATATAGGTAGGTGGGTGCCGCAGTAGTTAGCTAGGCATAGGTAGGTGTCCCAGTATAGATAGTTAGACAGGGCCTGGCACAGTATAGCGATTACCAAGGTCAGCTGCAACAGATAGGGCTGTATAATGCAGTGTCAGTGGGCAAAACAAAACAAAAATAGACCACAAGAACAAGATTATCTCTCAAAAGAGCTGTTGTGGGGTGCTATTTTAGCAATAAGAAATCAGCAAGGGGCAAGCTAACAAGCCTACAAGAGCCTAACTAATCTTTCCCTATGAGAGAGTCTACAGCAGCTGTCCCTTCTCTATTTACTGCAGGCACACAAGTGAGTCCAAAGCCTGATGCTGCCTGCCTTTTATAAGGGGGGAGTGGCTCCAGGAGAGAGTGTAGCTTTATTGGCTACAATGTGCCTGCTGACTGTGATGTAGAGGGTCAGAGTTGACCCTAATGGTGCATTATGGGGGCGAACCGAACTTCAGCAAAAGTTTGCGGTTCTCCGCAAACGCGAACCACCGGAAGTTCGCTGGGAACCGTTCGCCGGCGAACCGTTTGGGCATCTCTAGTGATGAGAAGACTAACTAATTCTTGCAATGTAGTGAAGAAGAAAGTGATGTGCACCAGAGCGTTGCTTGCAAAATGTATTTACCAGGAACACATACAGACAGCAAAAGCAAGGGGGGTAACTGGTGGCCTAACAGCCGTTTTGTGGGATAAGCAGCCCGCTTCTTCAGAGCTCCTGGTAAATAAATTTTCAAGCAACGCTCTGGTGTACAGCGCTTTCTTATTCACTACATTCCTGGAATCTGCAAGCTGGGAGCATATTGCGGCTGAGCAATCCAGGTCACACTGCACCAAGCCAACATCGAGTGCCAGCTCCATCTCTCCTCTTTCCTCTGGTTTAACTCATTTTTTGCATTAGCAAGATATTGTACACAAGAAAAAAGAGGGGGACTGGAAACAAATTGTGCTCCCTGTATACAAATGTCCCAGTGTTGGCCTTCACCAATGTTGATTACAAGTTTTTGCCAAAGTCATTTTTGCATCGAAAATCCTATTTTCATTTTGAAATTTTTTTTGTGAAAAAGTGCTTGTTTCTCACAGAAAATCAACATTTTTCCAGCAAAAAAGCGATAAAATGATATTTTTACCATGACATTTAACATTATTTTCGCAAAAATGAATGTGAAAATAATATATTATCAGCAAAAAACGGGCGTTTTAGCACAGTACACTGAGGTGGATTGAAGTTCTGCTGTCTGCAGGCCACCCTGTTCGAATAGAGGGTGGTGTGGCATTTAGAAGTCTGGATGTCGATTTACCTTGTGTTAACAAGAGGTAATTTCAGCTATTTATTTGTTTGACGACCAACACTGTGACATTTACACACACGGAGCACTATTTTCTTCCCCACCCTCCTCTTTTGTCTTATGTATTAGATGTGATACACATCTTCTGGAAACAGCTGCACACCTTTGTTACTATAGACAAGTATTGCTTGTGATTTTTTACCAAAGTAATTTTCACATCAAAAATGCTATTTTTGATTTTGAGAAAAAACTCCCAAAAATGCATAAAATGTTCACTACATGGTGAATGAAAACAAATTTTACTTTATGATGTGAAAATTTGTGAAACCGTGAAAAACTTTTTACCACTACATTTGCAAAAATTACAAACTTATTAAAAAAATGTAAATGGCATCTTCACTCAAAAAACAGGTTTTACATTATTTTTGCAAAACATTTATGCAAAAAGCATATCAGCATTTTTTTTTTGCTTTGATCATTTTGTGCACAGGCATTTTTAAAACATCTAAGAAAGTGACCCTTCTTGCCCACAGTCAATCAATATGTTTTTAAAGAGTGGTGGGGTGTGGGTGTCGGGGCACCCTCTAGAAAAAGGCACAGGAGACAAAAGGGGAGCCCAATGGTGCAGTACGTCAAAGTAAAATGGTAAATGTAAAGTAAAGAAACTATTCACAAAGGTGGGTTGCAGAGGGGCAAACGACCACAGGAAGCAGGTGGAGACAATGAACCCGACTCCACTCAGGGAGGTTGCCGGGGAAAGGGAAACAGATCTCCACCATGGTGAAACCATGGGTACTCTGTCTCCACCCCTCAAATGGGTGGAGTATGGGGGTATGGAATGCACTAATTAGGTAGAAGAGGCGCCCTGGTGTATAATAAAAGCATTTAACAACAGTTTAAAATCGACAAAAGATTGAGGTAGCTTACCTCACAGATGAAAAATCTATGTGTAAACAAAAGATTTTATTAGTGGTAGCACAGGCAACACATTTCGCGGGTCTGAGCCTCAGGCCAATATCAGTGCCAAAGTAAGCAAAAGGTTTAGCATAGGGAGCCTCTCCTATGTTTTTAAAGAAAAGGAGGCTCCCAGGTGATATAGTTAGAAGCATAAAAAGGAGTGCAATGTCTTTTTGCATTTAGCCATGATGCAAAGACCAGCCTTACTGGTGAAAAAAAAACAGCTTATATTGAAAACCAAATACAATGCATTTTGCTGGACTATTTACTCGTGGAAGCAGTGCCACAAAGAAGTGGAATGAGGACAGGTACAATATACTGCCTATTGTACAGTGATCCAAGGAGCTGTAAAGCCACATGCTGCAGCCTTACATAAGTTAGGTACTTTTCGGTATCAGCACATTTTGCTTATAGTTTATGTAATTCATAGTGGTAAGCACAAATTTTGCATAGTCAAAATTTTGCATCGTAATTAACAATTACAATGCAAAATTTTAATGTAAGATTTTGGGAACATCTTATACTATTAAATCCCTGTGTCGCTGCGTCCGTCCGTCCGTCAGTGCTTTTTAGCACTGTGCATGTGCAGGGACAAGACGCAGAGACACTGCAGCGAGCCGGAGGAGGACGGGGCCAGGAGGGGCGGGCGTGTGTACGCACGCGCGACGGGCACGCACGACAGGTGCCCGGCGCAGTACATTAGAAACAGACCTAGTCCGTTTTTAAACGGGCTTAGGCCACTAGTTAATAATAAATTGCACATGCAAACATAATCTATCCGTAATTTCATGAAATTTTGTGTAATTTAATGCCCACTTTGGCGGTTAATAGCAAAACCCCCATTTATACTAGTAGAAAAGGAAAGTTCCGCTACACCAATGGCTGGGTGAAAAAGTTTTCCATTTATTGTTACATCAGTGGGTACAAAAAGTTAAAAAAGCTCACGCGTATCGGAGCTCATGGCCCCTTAATCATAGCTTACATTTTGTTTAAATAGTCTAGTGCCGTCCCACCACAAGAGGGGAAGCGTGGCCAAAGGCCTTAAAGTAACACACATATATGTCTCCACATTAAAATGGCAGAAGCCTAAATATGAAATTGCATAAAACCAATAACGTTACATACACAGCAACAAGCGCAAAAGTACAATGTCAAGTTATCGAGTAACACTGAAAGACAAACATGGCAAAAAATTGTTACAGCATGATTCTAGCCAAAGTACTGGTAAAGATCCAGAAATGCAGTAATATTACAAACTGGAGTCATATGTTAAACTGACATCCATTCTGGAATTTAACCCCTTAGGGATACATGTACCCAGTCTCCATATCCAGAATACCTCTCTCTTTTGTAAAATCCTATACATGTCTCCCCCTCACTGGAAATTCAGAAACAAAAAAGGAAACGCAGAAGGAGGGCGGGTAGGAAACACAAGAGACTAGGCCATTCCAATGTCATCAATCTTTCTAGAGTTTGAATCGCGAGAAAACTAAAAGGCGTAGGGCGACGATTTAGGTGTCGCCAGAAAGAGGAGAAAGAGAGCTTTAAAATGATATCCATCTTTCCATAGTTACATTGTATTACACAGGACGACTTTTTCTGCTGAATGGAGCTGCTGACACTGGGGAAAGTGTCGTCCTGTGTAATACAATGTAACTATGGAAAGATGGATATCATTTTAAAGCTCTCTTTCTCATCTTTCTGGCGACACCTAAATCGTCGCCCTACGCCTTTTAGTTTTCTCTATTTTCGCGATTCAAATCGCGGCCGCGGCAATTTCAATCGTGAAAATAGCGAAAACTAAAAGGCCCAGGGCTGTGGTTTATATATAATTAGAAAGAGGAGAAAGAGAGCTTTAAAATGATATGCATCTTTCCATAGTTTCTGCACTGCTCGGAGTCCCTTTAACAAATTTGTTCGTAATCTTATGGTGAGGAAGCATTTTACGGAGGTGGAAGACTCGTCGGATCCAGAGGTGGGTGAGGGACCAGCCGCGGGGCCCGTTGTTTCTTCCGCCCCAGCGCCCGGGGGTACTTCCTTTCAGGGGGGCCTCTACCGCCCTCTCTCTGAAATTGAGTTCCAGACAGAGTGGCGGCCCGTGTCCGTTTCCAATCCATCCTTCTATCCTGTACAGGTCAGGACCGGGGTCGTGGACACATTCCAAGATATGATTGAAATTGAACTCATGCGGGTACAAAAGGTGTCCAGGGCCAGGTCGGACCTGTCTGTGCAGGAACAGGAAGCACTACGGTCCCTCCAAAATGATCAATCTATTGTAATATGCAATGCCGATAAAGGAGGGGCCGTGGTTGTTCTGGATGCTGACTCTTACAGAGCAGAGGCCCTGCAGCAGTTGGGTGATGTTAACACTTATCGGAAATTAAGTGGAGATCCCACCGCAAGTTTCCAGGCTGAGCTCAAACAATTGTTAAATATGGGGGTCTCTTTGGGAGTATTTACTGAAAGAGATCGAGACTATCTTATGTTATCCCTATATTTCATCACCTACCCAAGGTGCACAAACCGGACGTTCCCCCAAAGGGCCGCCCGATTGTTGCGGGTATTGGCTCTTTGGGCGAGCATCTGGGCCAATGGGTCGATGGCTGTCTTCAGTCTTTGGTCCAGAGACTCCCCGGTTATTTACATGATACGACGCACTTGTTGAACAGCCTGGATCCTTTGCGAAGGGAAAATCATTATTCATGGGTTACCATGGATGTGACTTCACTTTATTCATCTATTCCCCATGACAGGGCCCTTCAGGCTTTGGACTTCCATATCCGTAGATACAGCTCCTTCTCTGCGGATCTTGGGGGCTTCCTCATGTTGGTGGTAGATAATCTATTGACCCATAATTATTTTATGTTTGATCGGGCTTTCTATCTCCAAAGATGCGGAGCTTCTATGGGAGCCAAGTTCTCCCCATCCCTAGCAAATCTATATATGGGATGGTGGGAGGAGCTCCTCATCTTTGGAGCAGAAACCCCCTTCAGTGAGTTTATTTTTTGGTATGGTCGCTACATAGATGATCTGCTGCTGATTAGGAAGGGGGGGGGGGGCGCCCCGGACCTTGTAACACATTTCTCACTTATTGCTATGACAATAATCTCAATCTGTCATTCCCCATTTGCTGTGACCCCACAGTGGTCAATTATTTGAATTTGACTTTGTGTGGCTCACCCACATCATATAGAATAGTTACAAAAACCTATTGTAAGGCTTGTGCAGGGAATTCCTTACTCCTGGCAACCAGCTGCCATCCTAAACACACTTTGAGGGCGATTCCCTATGGTGAACTATTGAGAGCAGCCAGAAATTGTTATGATTCTAGGGATATGGATAGGGAGCTGGAATTGGTGGAGAAACTACTGCAGGATAGGGGCTATGACAATAGTTTAATTAAAAGAGCTAAAGAACAAGTGTATAACAAAAATTGCATGGAGTTGTTGCACAAAGGTTCTGACTGCAGAATGGGACATAAAAGGAGGGGATTGACTTTCACAACCCCATATAGCTTAGAATACAATCAAATTATTAATATAGTTAACCAGTTCACCCCCAAGGGTTTTTATCCTAACGGACCAGAGCAATTTTCAGTTGTCAGTTCTCCTCCCTTTTATTCCCTAATAACTTTATTACTACTTATAACAAGAAAATGATCTATACCTCGTTTTTTTCGCCACCAATTAGGCTTTCTGTGGATAGTACATTTTGCTAAGAATTGTTTTATTCTAAATGCGTTTTAATGAGAAAAACAGAAAAAAAAGAAGAAAAATCATTATTTCTCAGTTTTCAACCATTATAGTTTTAAAATTAAACATTCTCCTGTGGATAAAACAAACACGTTTTATTTGCCCAGTCGTCCCGATTATTAAACAGTTTAAATTATGTCCCTATCACAATGTATGGCGACAGTATATTATTTTGAAATATAAGTGTTATTTTTCTGTTCTGTTTTTTTTTATTCTGGCCATAATTACAAGCCCCTATGTAATAAATTAAAATTAATTTCCCCCCATAAAATATAAATTAACAAAGCTGAGTCCCTAAGGCAACTATTTATTTATTTTTTTTAGCGGATTTTTTTTACAAGTGTTTTTTTTTTTGGGGGGGGGGGGGGGGGGGAGGGTTGGAAGTGTAATTTTATTAAGATCTGTATGTACTTGAAAATGAATGTATTTTGTAGGTGTAATATACTTTTTGGCTACAAGATGGCGGAAATGTTCATGTACACTCATAGGAAATGTTCACTTTTTTTTTTTTCCTTCACTTTATTTAATTGTTACATTTCCTGTTATTGTGAATGGACGTAGCCGCTGTTCGCGGTCACGTCCATTCACTCCAGGCACTGCAATTGGGTAGAGGACCGTTCGGTCCTCTTCCCCAATCACCCAGCACGGAAGCCCGATGGTAATGGCGGTGGTAGCAGTGCACACACGGCGGTAGCAGCGGCGGGAACGCGGGACGTATTAAAACGTCATGTTGCTGTTAATAGCGGTAAGCATGACGTTTTAATACGTTAGAATGTCAGTAAATGGTTAAGAAATACTTACCTATTCTGCACTCAGACCCAAAACTCCATGAGATTTTGGAACAAGGCTGCAGTTTTTCTGCGCGCCGGGCTCCTACGCTGAGGTCTCAGCTCTCCCCAAGCCTTTTTACCAGCTCAGATAAAAAGGTCCCCACTTGGCTAACCTATACAGGTTCTTTTAAATGTGGGTACAATACCTGCAGGTACTGTAGTGTGCACGGTGCAACCCGAGAGATAGTCTCCACCTCTAATGGGGTGAAATTCCAGATTAAACAGTATATAAACTGCAACACAAATTATGTAGTTTACCTCGTTGGTTGCACCGTTTGCAGACTGCAGTATGTGGGTTGTACCACACAACCTTTATGCCAACGTATTTCCGAACATTATAACGGACCCTCCAGATGCCTCAGGAATAGGTCCTATATCTCCCAGGTTTCTAGCATGTCCAAACATTTTTTATGAATGTACACCAGGGAAACATGAGGGGTTTTGTTTTTCAAGGGGAGGAGAGGGTCATGCGTTCTATTAGAGGGGGAGACAAGTTAAGGATTTTACGAAAGAGAGAATCTTTCTAGATATGGAGACTGGCTACACACATCCCTAAGGGGTTAAATTCCAGAATGGATGTCAGTTTAACATATGACCCCAGTTTGTAATATTACTGCATTTCTGGATCTTTACCAGTACTTTGGCTAGAATCATGCTGTAACATTTTTTTGCCATGTTTGTCTTTAAGTGTTACTGGATAACCTGACATTGTACTTTTGCGCTTGTTGCTGTGTATGTAATATTATTGGTTTTATGCAATTTTATATTTAGGCTTCTGCCATTTTAATGTGGAGACATATATGAGTGTTACTTTAAGGCCTTTGGCCACGCCTCCCCCCCCCTTGTGGTGTGACGGCACTAGACTATTTAAACTAGTGCATAGTAACAAAATGTAAGCTATGATTAAGGGGCCATGAGCTCCGATATGCGTGAGCTTTTTTAACTTTTTGTACCCACTGATGTAACAATAAATGGGGAACTTTTTCACCCAGCCATTGGTGTAGCGGAACTTTCCTTTTCTACTGGTTGCTGAGCTTTACAAGTTCCTGGCTCCCTCTGGCTTACCTGTGTGTGGATGTTGTGGGTCCTCTCCTGTCTTGCTTTCTCCCCATATATACTATCATCACCAATATTGTTACGTATGTTAAGGGGAATACTGAGAACAAGTCTTTTTTTACTTGTTCCCAGTATTCTCCTTAACTTATGTAGCAATTTTGGTGTCAATGGGGTGTATGGGGGCTTTGCTATTCACTGCTAAAGTCGGCACAAAAGTATGCGAAAATTACGCATAAATGTATGCAAAATTACAAATGTGTGTACGAAATGACTTGAATTTACAAATCGTAATGACCTCTAGGCATAATTGCGAAAATTGATGCAAAATTTCATGTAATTGTAATTAGCTGATTACAATTAGTGTTGGGCAAACACCTAGATGTTCGGGTTCGCGAACGTTCGCCGAACATCGCCGCGATGTTCGGGTGTTCGCGCCGAACTCCGAACATAATGGAAGTCAATGGGGACCCGAACTTTCGTGCTTTGTAAAGCTTCCTTACATGCTACATACCCCAAATTTGCAGGGTATGTGCACCTTGGGAGTGGGTACAAGAGGGAAAAAAATATTTGAAAAAGCGTTTATAGTTTTTGAGAAAATTGATTGTAAAGTTTCAAAGGAAAAACTGTCTTTCAAATGTGGAAAATGTCATGTTTCTTTGCACAGGTAACATGCTTTTTTTCGCCATGCAGTCATAAATGTAATACAGAGAAGAGGTTCCAGGAAAAGGGACCGGTAACGCTAACCCAGCACCAGCAGCAGCACACGTGATGGAACAGGAGGAGGAGGCGTAGGAGGAGAAGGCCACGCTTTTTGAGACACAACAACCCAGGCTTTGCATGAGGACAAGAAGCGTGCGGATAGCATGCTTTTTACCGCCATGCAGTCATAAATGTAATAAAGATGAGAGGTTCCATAAACAGGGACCGGCAACGCTAACCCAGCAGCAGCAGCAGCACACGTGATGGAACAATAGGAGGCGCAGGAGGAGAAGGCCACGCTTTGAGACACAACAACCCAGGCCTTGCAGGAGGACAAGAAGCATGCGGATAGCATGCTTTTTACCGCTATGCAGTCATAAATGTAATAAAGATGAGAGGTTCCATAAACAGGGACCGGCAACGCTAACCCAGCAGCAGCAGCAGCACACGTGATGGAACAGGAGGAGGCGCAGGAGGAGAAGGCCACGCTTTCAGGCGCAACTTAGGCCTTGCATGAGGACAAGAAGCGTGCGGATAGCATGCTTTGTACCGCCATGCAGTCATAAATGTAATAAAGATAAGAGGTTCAATAAACAGGGACCGGGCGGCAATGCTAACCCAGCAGCAGCAGACGTGATGGAACAGGAGGAGGCGCAGGAGGAGAAGGCCACGCTTTCATGCGCAATTCAGGCCTTGCATGAGGACAAAAAAATGCGTGCGCAAAGCAATGCAATGAGTAGTTTTCAGGACACAATGGGCTATTCGGAGGAGCTATTCCCACCCCCACAATCTTCTACCTGTGAAAGGTCAATGGAACAGCCACAAATGTTGTGCCCGGATTCACAACCTTTTTCTGTGGAAAATGCACCTCGCACTGAAATGCAAGGCGAGGCCGAGGATGAACATGACGTCAACAACTCAACATGACGCAAAATGGGGGCGGAACAGAAAGCTGCTTTCAATGTTTTGAAGGCCTTAATTGCCTCCGGTGGCCAGTTAGATGCATCATTTATCACACCCAAATCCCAGAGCAATGTGTGCAGGAATTTGAATCGCAGGAGGTGTACCGAGATCATCTGGACAAGTGACCAAGTGACCAAGTGACAAGTGACCAAGTGACAAGTGACAAAGTGACAAAGTGACCAGTGACAAAGTGACTGACAAAGTGACTGACAAAGTGACAAAGTGACAAGTGACAAGTGACAAAGTGACAAGTGACAAGTGACAAAGTGACAAAGTGACAAAATGACAGAGTGACAAAGTGACAAAGTGACAAGTGACAAAGTGACAAGTGAGAGGTTGTTCTGGGGAGCTCTACTCCACTGCACACAGTCACATATGAGGAGAGGTCTCGTCGGGACTGCTGATCCTCCTCAGCTTGCTCAAAGCCTTGAGGGTTCCTGAAGATCCTCTGCTTGGAGTTCGCCGGGGTTCAGCTTGGTGTCGGGGTTGGCGGCGTCCTCCTCACTCCAACGTGGCAGATCTTCTGTTGAAGGAAAAAAAAAACATTTTTTAAAGTCCAGTACCGCTTCTGAAGGACTCACCAAGAGATGCAGGAGCGCTTCAATGTAGCGCACCATCGCTCGCTGGGTGATGTCCCTCCCTACGTGCTGGAATTCTACGCTGCACATGCTAGCACGCTTTTGCGCAGTGCCGAGGCGCATTCCAGCAGCTAGCTACCAAGCTTCTGTGGATCTGATTGGGCCACCATGTTGGATCTCTGCCAAGTCCTCCAAAATTTTGAGCAATCCACGTTGCTTGTGACTGAGCAGTGACAACTCTACAGTCAGCATTACAATACCACTGCTGTGTTTACTGAAGAAATCAATGTTGAAGATGGAAACCGCTGGCATGATGCAAGTGGGGGAATCTGAAGATGAAAACGATCAGCGTGATAATACCGACATCAGGCAACCTGCCTCAGGAAACGCTGGTCCCAGCTATGACAAAGAACAGGACGAGGAACAGCTGGAGTTGGAGCAGGAATTGGATGCCCCCACTGCCGAGGGACAGAGCGGTGCACGTTGGACTTCCACAATTTAGCGGGAATGGACAGCAGAAGAGGAAGAAAGTGATGCTGGTGACGAATATGGTGCATCACAACAATCACAACGCTCACAAGAACATGAAGACAGAGGAGTCTGGCAGGATTCTCTGGCACACATGGCTCAATTCATGCTAGACTGCATTGAACGCGGCCCGCGCATTATTCACTTTTCATTATTATTCCTTATTCTGGACAACACCAATTACTGGGTTTATACCCAGTTTATACAAACACAATGTTAAAAAACTGATTGAAGAAAGTGTCAGACAGGTCAAAAATGGAACAATTCCAGCAGGCCCTTGAGGATGGAGACTTTAGAGAGGAGATTGACATCCTCCTCCTTCTCTAGCCAGTTGTACGCCGACAGACTGACTTCAGCAAACCCAGGAGGACCAGGAGGGCAGCAAAGAACACAAGCTGCTGCTAGTGCCCAAAAGGGAATGGTATTGGCAGTGTCCTTGGAGTGGGAACATTTTCTGACACCCATGCAGCAGCCCACAGAACAGCAATTGGGCAGTTCCACGTCCTCCAACACCAATCGCCTGGAGAAGATGGTCAAGGACTACATGTCAGATGGCGTAGCTGTGTTGAACAATCCATCTGCAGACAGATGGTGAGTGTGACAGCACAGAAGGACCATGGCAACTCACTCATAGTACCACAGTTTGATAGTGCTGCCCAAAAAATTATATGGATCCGTGGACCCGGGCAGTACTGGGAAGTGGGAACGCAGATTTTAGTAATAAACACACGATACAACATGTTTTCCGGGGTCGGACTCTGAGGCACATACAGATGGTCCCGATCATCATCCTCATCATACAACTCTTCTCCTGAGTCTGACCCACCCACCACCTCTGCCACCCCAACATCCCCAGACACAGACCCCTCATCGTCCTCAACATTAACTTGGGATGCTGGCCTGAGCCCGACCTCCTCCTCCACATCAGGCCCCATCATCTCCTCAATGGCAGCCATCAATAATCACTCTGGCGCCCGACCGATGGACACAACGTTCTCCTCCGGGGAGGGCTGCTGCTGACCACTGGCTGCTGGGGTGGATGTTATAGCTTGCGTGGGGCGTTGGCTGTTGCTGTTGTTGGGAGTGCTGCTCACAGTGGAGGTCTCTGAGGAACTCATGGTGAGCTCATATAGTGGTTGACGTTGAGTGGAGTATTACTGATCCCAGCAATATACACACTGACTGGCAGAGTACGCAATGCTATATAGTGGTTGACGGTGAGGGAAGTACTACAGATCCCTGCAATATACACAGTGACTGGCAGTACAATGGTATGGGTGGGTGAGCAGAGTACTACAGATCCCAGCAATGCTATATAGTAATGGGGTGACTGAGTGAGCGGCAGTGTACTACTGTTCCCAGCAGACACAGAGTGGCAGTAAACAGAATGCTATATAGTGTGGCTGAGCGAGGTACACAGAGTGGCAGTAAACACAATGCTATATAGTGTGGCTGAGCGAGCGGTGTAGTACTGTTCCCAGCAGACACAGAGTGGCAGTAAACACAATGCTATATAGTGTGGCTGAGCGAGGTACACAGAGTGGCAGTAAACACAATGCTATATAGTGTGGCTGAGCGAGGTACACAGAGTGGCAGTAAACACAATGCTATATAGTGTGGCTGAGCGAGTGGTGTACTACTATTCCCAGCAGACACAAAGTGGCAGTAAACACAATGCTATATAGTGTGGCTGAGCGAGGTACACAGAGTGGCAGTAAACAGAATGCTATATAGTGTGGCTGAGCGAGCGGTGTACTACTATTCCCAGCAGACACAGAGTGGCAGTAAACACAATGCTATATAGTGTGGCTGAGCGAGGTACACAGAGTGGCAGTAAACAGAATGCTATATAGTGTGGCTGAGCGAGCGGTGTACTACTATTCCCAGCAGACACAGAGTGGCAGTAAACACAATGCTATATAGTGTGGCTGAGCGAGCGGTGTACTACTATTCCCAGCAGCCATACAAAAGGAGAGTCAGAAGAAGGTGTATTACTTTTTTTTCTTTTACTTTAGCCAATAAATGGCACCATCCCAAGTCAAAACTTCTAAGCTTTTTACCGATGGCTAATACAGTACAATACTCTACTGCTACTAGTGTGATATTTATATCATCTATATAAGGTTGCTGAAAGATTCATAGTTAATGACAAGAGCAAAACTCACATCAATATACATGTTTTGTCATTTGCACCTTGATACAAAAAATAACTTACTTGAATCTAAGGTTGATAAAGAACCGCATAATTTTTCTTGCTACTGTAGTTCTAAACTGTGTTAAAGTAGCAGCAGTGTTAGCAGCAAGAGATCAAATGAAAAAAGCAGAAAAAATATGGCAAAAATAGTACTTAAATCAAAACATCAGTGATAAAATTAAGTTTACATGCTGATGTATGTTAGCTGCCATCTGCTCCAGTGTAACATGAATTCATATTTTTTTATGTTATTCAGAAGTATGATTTATGGAATCTGTAAAAATATTTTCTGCAACAATTATCATCACTGCATTTAGCATTAATTATTCCATTAAATGCAAGCTACAGGCAAACAATACAATTATGATCTGCCATATTATGCAAAACAAAACAAAAAAAAACCCAAAAAACCCACAAAGGTTAAAGATACAGTGTAAAACAACACACATTCTTTATACAATGATGAATGTTCCATTTCTACTGCTGCTGGGCTTAAATGGAGACAGCATACATGTCAGAAATAGACACGCTGCGAGGTGATCTTTCTCACACTCCTCTGCTCTCCATTTAGCCAAGGGGCAAAAAAGAGGGAGCAATCCTTCATTACCCTACAAAGAACAAGTTGTGTGTGTGTGTGTGTGTGTGTGTGTGTGTGTGTGTGTGTGTGTGTGTGTGTGTGTGTGTGTGTGTGTGTGTGTGTGTGTGTGTGTGTGTGTGTGTGTGTGTGTGTGTGTGTGTGTGTGTGTGTGTGTGTGTGTGTGTGTGTGTGCGTGTTCAGTGTGCGTGTACAGTGTGTGTGCGTGTGTGTGTACAGTGTGTATGTGTGTGTGTGTGTGTGTGTGTGTGTGTGTGTGTGTGTGCAGCAGGTGTCACTATACAATGCAGAAATGCTTAGGTTTAATTATTGCTCATTGACTTTTAACAGTTGAGATAGTTTCCATGTTGGGACACTCACACACACACAAAAGTTGATTTTTCCCAATCTCTGGAAGAGTGGAAAAGCTGTTTTCTTTATTGAATTTATCTTACCTGAAATGCCAGCTAATTTCTTATAGCAGCATTAATCTCTGTTAAGCCAGTTTAACAATTCAAATGCAGAGTATAGTAATATTATGAGTAAAGTAAAACTATGCTTGGACCAAACTGGAAGTTGGAAACATTACTAGGTTAGATATTTAGGCTATTCTGCTTGATTGCATCGGAATAAATTTGATCATGGAAGCTAAGAGTCAGTATGATGTTCTTCAGAGCCTGCAATGGTCTGGGTGTTGTGCTGCAAGCCCTCACTAGTTGTGGCCCTGAATACATGTTTTAGCTTGGATAGGTGAATAATTACTCACAGAACTGGAGACACGGGAGGTGTGTGGACTAGAGAAGTGGAAGCTGTGTGATGCACAAAGCACAAAGAACTAGGAAGAATGGTCAGTGACTGGCAGACGTACGAGAGGAATCGGCGCAGGAGACTTGGGCACAGGACACAGCCAGTATATGGCTGATCCTACTCCTGCACAGTTCCCGGCCGTGATACCGGCCAGGAACAGGCCTCCAGAAATGCAATCATCCAGCATGGATGGCAGGATTTAGTAGCCTTATTGGTACTGTATACCTATGAGCATCACCTGACTGTCACATGCACACCACCGTACATGAGCAGGCATATGCAACCACCTTCCTGTGCACAGGCACATCCATGTCAGTGAATATGGTCCTGCACCTGCAAGTGCATGCATGGTCAACAGAGTGTAGAATATAAGGATACATGGTAAATATCCACATATAGCACTGCAACCTAAATATCAGGCATCCTGGGCCATATCCTACTAAATTTTCTCTTGAGTTTTCTCCAAGTCGATATTTTTATACCTTATCAATAAAATACTTTTAAAACTACCACCAAGCAATACATTATTCAAAATGAGTTTGATATTTCTTTTTTTACCTAATTTTTTAGTGCTTTTTAAATTTCTAAAAAAAATTCTGAAAAATTACTTTTTAGATAAGATGAAAAATGATCTCCTTGGAGAAAACTCTGGGCAAGGCCAACCTTAACCACTTAAGGACCTAGGGCTTTCTACCCCTTAAGGACCGGCCACTTTTTTTCCATTCAGACCACTGCAGCTTTCACGGTTTATTGCTCACTCATACAACCTACCACCTAAATGAATTTTGGCTCCTTTTCTTGTCACTAATAAAGCTTTCTTTTGGTGCCATTTGATTGCTCCTGCGATTTTTACTTTTTATTATATTCAGCAAAAAATACATGAATTTTGGCAAAAAAATGATTTTTTTAACTTTCTGTGCTGACAGTTTTCAAATAAAGTAAAATTTCTGTATACATGCAGCGCGAAAAATGTGGTCAAACATGTTTTTGATAAAAAAAAACCATTCAGCGTATATTTATTGGTTTGGGTAAAAGTTATAGCGTTTACAAACTATGGTGCAAAAAGTGAATTTTCCCATTTTCAAGCATCTATGACTTTTCTGACCCCCTGTCATGTTTCATGAGGGGCTAGAATTCCAGGATAGTATAAATACCCCCCAAATGACCCCATTTTGGAAAGAAGACATCCCAAAGTATTCACTGAGAGGCATAGTGAGTTCATAGAAGATATTATTTTTTGTCACAAGTAAGCGGAAAATGACACTTTGTGACCAAAAAAAAAAAAAAAGTTTCCATTTCTTCTAACTTGCGACAAAAAAAAATGAAATCTGCCACGGACTCACCATGCCCCTCTCTGAATACCTTGAAGGGCCTACTTTCCAAAATGGGGTCATTTGTGGGGTGTGTTTACTGTCCTGACATTTTGGGGGGTGCTAAATTGTAAGCACCCCTGTAAAGCCTAAAGGTGCTCATTGGACTTTGGGCCCCTTAGCGCAGTTAGGCTGCAAAAAAGTGCCACACATGTGGTATTGCCGTACTCAGGAGAAGTAGTATAATGTGTTTTGGGGTGTATTTTTACACATACCCATGCTGGGTGGGAGAAATATCTCTGTAAATGACAATTTTTTATTTTTTTTTACACACAATTGTCCATTTACAGAGTTATTTCTCCCACCCAGCATGGGTATGTGTAAAAATACACCCCAAAACACATTATACTACTTCTCCCGAGTACGGCGGTACCACATGTGTGGCACTTTTTTACACCCCAAGTACGCTAAGGGGCCCAAAGTCCAATGAGTACCTTTAGGATTTCACAGGTCATTTTGCGGAATTTGATTTCCAGACTACTCCTCACGGTTTAGGGCCCCTAAAATGCCAGGGCAGTATGGGAACCCCACAAATGACCCCATTTTAGAAAGAAGACACCCCAAGGTATTCCGTTAGGAGTATGGTGAGTTCATAGAAGATTTTATTTTTTGTCAAAAGTTAGCGGAAAATTGATTTTTATTGTTTTTTTCACAAAGTGTCATTTTCCACTAACTTGTGACAAAAAATACAATTTTCTATGAACTCACCATACTCCTAACAGAATACCTTGGGGTGTCTTCTTTCTAAAATGGGGTCATTTGTGGGGTTCCTATACTGCCCTGGCATTTTAGGGGCCCTAAACCGTGAGGAGTAGTCTGGAAATCAAATTCCGCAAAATGACCTGTGAAATCCTAAAGGTACTCATTGGACTTTGGGCCCTTTAGCGCAGTTAGGGTGCAAAAAAGTGCCACACATGTGGTATCGCCGTACTCGGGAGAAGTAGTACAATGTGTTTTGGGGTGTATTTTTACACATACCCATGCTGGGTGGGAGAAATATCTCTATAAATGGACAATTGTGTGTAAAAAAATCAAAAGATTGTCATTTACAGAGGTATTTCTCCCACCCAGCATGGGTATGTGTAAAAATACACCCTAAAACACATTGTACTACTTCTCCCGAGTACGGCAATACCACATGTGTGGCACTTTTTTGCACCCTAACTGCGCTAAAGGGCCCAAAGTCCAATGAGTACCTTTAGGATTTCACAGGTCATTTTGCGGAATTTGATTTCCAGACTACTCATCACGGTTTAGGGCCCCTAAAATGCCAGGGCAGTATAGGAACCCCACAAATGACCCCATTTTAGAAAGAAGACACCCCAAGGTATTCCGTTAGGAGTATGGTGAGTTCATAGAAGATTTTATTTTTTGTCACAAGTTAGTGGAAAATGACACTTTGTGAAAAAAACAATAAAAATCAATTTTCCTCTAACTTTTGACAAAAAATAAAATCTTCTATGAACTTACCATACTCCTAACAAAATACCTTGGGGTGTCTTCTTTCTAAAATGGGGTCATTTGTGGGGTTCCTATACTGCCCTGGCATTTTAGGGGCCCTAAACCGTGATGAGTAGTCTGGAAATCAAATTCCGCAAAATGACCTGTGAAATCCTAAAGGTACTCATTGGACTTTGGGCCCTTTAGCGCAGTTAGGGTGCAAAAAAGTGCCACACATGTGGTATTGCCGTACTCGGGAGAAGTAGTACAATGTGTTTTGGGGTGTATTTTTACACATACCCATGCTGGGTGGGAGAAATACCTCTGTAAATGACAATTTTTTGATTTTTTTACACACAATTGTCCATTTACAGAGTTATTTCTCCCACCCAGCATGGGTATGTGTAAAAATACACCCCAAAACACATTGTACTACTTCTCCCGAGTACGGCGATACCACATGTGTGGCACTTTTTTGCACCCTAACTGCGCTAAAGGGCCCAAAGTCCAATGAGTACCTTTAGGATTTCACAGGTCATTTTGCGGAATTTGATTTCCAGACTACTCCTCACGGTTTAGGGCCCCTAAAATGCCAGGGCAGTATAGGAACCCCACAAATGACCCCATTTTAGAAAGAAGACACCCCAAGGTATGCCGTTAGGAGTATGGTGAGTTCATAGAAGATTTTATTTTTTGTCAAAAGTTAGCGGAAAATTGATTTTTATTGTTTTTTTCACAAAGTGTCATTTTCCACTAACTTGTGACAAAAAATAAAATCTTCTATGAACTCACCATACTCCTAACGGCATACCTTGGGGTGTCTTCTTTCTAAAATGGGGTCATTTGTGGGGTTCCTATACTGCCCTGGCATTTTAGGGGCCCTAAACCGTGAGGAGTAGTCTGGAAATGAAATTCCGCAAAATGACCTGTGAAATCCTAAAGGTACTCATTGGACTTTGGGCCCTTTAGCGCAGTTAGGGTGCAAAAAAGTGCCACACATGTGGTATCGCCGTACTCGGGAGAAGTAGTACAATGTGTTTTGGGGTGTATTTTTACACATACCCATGCTGGGTGGGAGAAATAACTCTGTAAATGGACAATTGTGTGTAAAAAAATCAAAAGATTGTCATTTACAGAGGTATTTCTCCCACCCAGCATGGGTATGTGTAAAAATACACCCCAAAACACATAATACTACTTCTCCCGAGTACGGCGATACCACATGTGTGGCACTTTTTTGCACCCTAACTGCGCTAAGGGGCCCAGAGTCCAATGAGTACCTTTAGGCTTTACAGGGGTGCTCACAATGTAGCACCCCGCCCACTTGCCAGGACAAACCCCACAAATGACCCCATTTTGGAAAGAATACACAACAAGGTATTCCATGAGGGTAATGGTGAGGTCATTGAAAATTTTATTTTTTGTCACAAGTAAACGGAAAATGACACTTTGTTAAAAAAAAAATTTAAAAAAAATTCTGCTAACTTGTGACAAAAACTAAAATCTTTTATGAACTCACCGTGCACCTCACATAATACTTTAGGGTGTCCTCTTTCCAAAATGGGGTCATTTGTGGAGTCTGTCCTGGCATTTTAGGGTCTCTGCAATCATTACATGTATGGTCAGTATTAGGAGTTTCTGCTATACTCCTTATATTGGGTATACAAGTAATGCACTCTGGGCTGAAAGGAAAAATGAACGGCAAACATACCTTGCTCCACATCAATGGCAGATCTTCCTCCACATCAATGGCAGTGATAACCTCAGGAGAGAGACACCCCGTGCCACCCTGCACTCAGGGTGAGCCACCAACTTATGTGACTGGGCCTCAGAACTTTAGTATACAGCATTATGCCTGTAGGATACAGCAATATGCCTGCCAATAGAGATGACTCTGTGTGGCATTAAAGCATCATCATAGGCCCAAATCACATATAAACCGGGGGTGTCCACACTCAAGGGAAATTCAAACATGCCGTCTTATATCGCCAACCCAGGACAGATCAGCAATATCAAGCATGGAAACCGATCCTTCTTCCCACTTTTATGCTTACCCGTTTGGTCTTCAAGCTTACCTCTCCTCTCCCTGTGACAATGTGCGAAAGACCACTGAGTGTGTGCCTACTCCTGTGTCTGGAGTTCCCTAGGTTCTAATAGTGTACCTGCTCGTGGTACCTCTCAAAACACGGCCCTACGCATAGACCAGGCTGGTCAGGACAGCGGGGACAATAAAAACTGGTGTCATTCCTTCTTCCAGTCCTGCTGCAGACACGACAACGTTTTCTTCGGATGCGTTGACCTGGGGCACACGGAATCTGATAGGCGTAATGCCTACCATGCAGTCGGCTAGTTGCATCTGGGGGGAGGGGCCTGGCACCTCCTGGATACAGGATGTCCAGAATGATCTGTTCCTGAAATTGGAGGAAAGAGTCCAGTTCTCCCAGCCTTACTGTAGAGACAAAGCTGTTGGTAAACTGCCAATTGAATCAGATAAAAAGACACTTTCTTATACCAGCGTCTTGTTTTCTGGGTCATTAAATAGGGCGCTAACCTCTGGTCATTGAAGTCCACCCCTCCCATGTTGACATTATATTCGTGGACGACAAGGGGCTTTTCAATGACCGCAGTTGCCCGTTGAATTTGGACTGTCGTGTCTGTGTGAATGGTGGACAGAAAGTAAACATCCCTCTTGTCCCTCCATTTCACCGCGAGCAGGTCTTTAGTACGCAAGGCGGCCCTCTGCCCCCGTTCAAGTCTGGTGGTAATGAGCGTTGGGGGAAGCCCTGGCGACTAGGCCGCGCAGTGCCACAGCATCGGATTCCTTCTAACTTTAAGTGCTGAAAGAGGGCCACACTTGTGTAATAATTGTCCACAAAAAGATGGTACCCCTTCTGGAACAAGGTTGACACCAAGTCCCACACAACCTTTCCACTGCTCCCCAGGTAGTCAGGGCATCCGACCGGCTCCAATTTTGAGTCTTTTCCCTCATAGACCCTAAAACGACATGTATAGCCTGTGGCCCTTTCACAGAGCTTATACAGTTTCACCCCATACCGGGCGCGCTTGCTTGGGATGTACTGTTTGATGCCAAGGCGCCCGGTTAAAGCTCCAATCACAGCACAATCAAATCTGATGCACTCGGAAGGTGATGGGGGGAGGGTGGGATTGGGTGTGGCGGGAAGTGGGGTCTCAGGCAATCAAACAATCACGGGGCAATCGAAGCCGATCACTGGACAATCAAATACAATTACAGCACAATCGACTCCAATCACAGCACAATCAAATCTGATGCACTCGGATGGTGATGGGTGGAGGGTGGGATTGGGTTGTTGTGGGCGGGAAGTGGGGGTCTCAGGCAATCAAACAATCACGGGGCAATCGAAGCCGATCACGGGACAATTAAATACAATTACAGCACAATCGACTCCAATCACAGCACAATCAAATCTGATGCACTCGGAAGGTGATGGGGGGAGGGTGGGATTGGGTGTGGCGGGGGAAGTGGGGTCTCAGGCAATCAAACAATCATGGGGCAATCGAAGCCGATCACGGGACAATCAAATACAATTACAGCACAATCGAATCCAATCACAGCCCAATCAAATCTGATGCACTCGGAAGGTGATGGGGGGAGGGTGGGATTGGGTGTGGCGGGAAGTGGGGGTCTCAGGCAATCAAACAATCACGGGGCAATCGAAGTCGATCACGGGACAATCAAATACAATTACAGCACAATCGACTCCAATCACAGCACAAGCAAATCTGATGCACTCGGAAGGTGGTGGTTGAAGGTGGTGGGGGGGGGGGGGGGGGGGGGGGGGGAGTTGGGGGGGGGGGGGGGGGGTTTGGTGTGGTGGGAAGTGGGGTCTCAGGCAATCAAACAATCACGGGACAATCGAAGCAGATCACGGGACAATCAAATACAATCGCAGCACAATTAAATACAAGCGCAGCACAATCGAATACAAGCGCAGCACAGTCAAATACAATGCACTTGGACGGTGATTAGGGGGGGGGGGGGTTCTGAGGGCGATTTGAGGGGGTGGGGGGTTGATCAGGAGCCCGCACGGGGCAGACTGAGTCCTGATCTGATGAGAGGCAGACACAGGGGGTTACTGATCAAAGATCAGTTAGTGATCGCTGGGGAGGACAGATGTAAACAAAGAGCAGGGGATGTAATCAGAAGGTGGGTATGAGGGCAATCGAGGGCCTGGGCAGGTGATCGGTTACCCCCGCGGGGCAGTTAGGGTCTGGTCTGATGGGTGGGGGTGCTGAGGGGTGATGGACAGGTGATAGACAGGTGATCAGAGGGGGATCAGAGGGGGATCAGGGGGTAAGGTAGCTGTATACAGATGTATACAGTATACAGGGGGGTAGTCTGGGATGGGGTCTGGGGGTGATCTAAAGGTAGGGGGGGGATCAGGGGTGACTAGGAGGCAGTTAGGGACCTAAACTAAGGGGCAGCGTCGCTAGTTAGTGGCAGGTGGGGGGGGGTGGGGGTTTTGCAGGGGTGCAAGGGTGCTAGGCAGGGGTCTGCTGGGGTGATCAGGGGGGGTATGAGGCCTGGGGTGGGTGATCAGGGGGCTGTAAGGCAAAAAAAACGGCTGTGTGCTGATACTTACAAAGTGCTTCCTCCTCGCTAGTGGTCTCTGCAACAATGAGACCACGAGGCGAGGAGGAAGCACGTATAAGGCACTTTGTTTATTTAACAAAGTGCCTTATACTACCTGATTGGCTACATTGTTGGATTCCTCTGCTCGCCGGCTCTGCTAAGTGGCCGGCGAGCAGAGGCAAAATGCCGGGCTTCCGACTCCCGGCAGAGGATCGCGTCACTGATGACGCGATCGCTCCGCCCATGCCCCTACAAGGACCGCCGCCATTTGTCAATACGGCGGTCCTTGCGGGGTGCACTTCCCGGCCGCCAATTGTACATACGGCGGTCGGGAAGTGGTTAAGACTAGGAGCACACTAGACAGAATTGCTCACTTTATAGAAAACACATGTGTTTGTGCCCATAATGAAAGCCTATAGGCTGCACACAAAAAATGCACAACTTGCTGCATATTTCCCAAAAATGCATGTACAACACATATATTTTATGTGTATTTCAGTGGGCGTCTATTTGAAAAGGGCGTCTAAAAAAAAAAAAGGGCTCCTGGTGTAGCCCATATATACCACATTAGGCTACAAAAAGGGTACCTGGTGTAGCCCATATGCCAACTTTAGCTACAAAGGGCACATGGTGTAGCCCATATGCCAACCTAAGACCCCCCAGGTGGTGCCTAACCATAAGACCCCCAGGTGGTGCCTAACTCTAAACCCCCCAGGTGGTGCCTAACCATAAGACTCCCCTGGTGATGCCTAATCCTAAGACTCCCCAGGTGGTGCTTAACCTTAAGACCCCCCAGGTGGTGCCTAACCCTAAGACCCCCAGGTGGTGCCTAACCCTAAGACACCCCAGGTAGTACCTAACCTTAAGACCCCCCCCCCCCCGCTTGTGATGCCTAATCCTAACCTCCCCTGCACCCTCAAATCAAAAATATCAGCTATCAAAGGGATCCCTTTTGTAGCAGAATCAAAAATCTTGTAGCCTAAAACCTTGTAGCTGAATAAAAAATATGGGCTACAAAGGGGTGCCCTACTGTAGGTGAAAACATTGTAGCCGGAAAAAAAATATGGGCTACAAAAGGGCACCCGCTTGTAGCCTATATCAAAACTCGGGCTCCCTTTTCACCACCTTGTAGCCCATATTTGCAGAAATAACATTGATGTCTGTGGAGGCACCCTTTTCATACAAGCAGTTTAGGAGCCCTTTTCAATGGATCCCTTCAGTGGAGATGGAGAGGATGTGCCTTTTAGGGCTCTTTCACACTATAGGCAGCGTTAAAAGGCCAAAACGCTGCCTTTGGCTGTGAGCGCTTTTGATTTTTTTTGCTGGCGTTTTGGAGCTTTTAAGCGCCAAAACCTAGCTTTTTCAAAGCGCTTTGAAAGCGTTTTCAAAGCGTTTTACAGCTTGAAAACGTCCTCTTTTTTTTTTTTTTTCAAAGAAGTAAACAATGCAGTTTTTAAATCATAATTTTAAAGAAATCTGATTGGTTTCATTTGAAATGCAAGTGATTGGTCACAAGAAGTCCTGTGATGTGTTGTTGTTTTGCATTTCAAGTGACAGGATTGGGTAGTATAATATCATGTCTGTGATTGGTTTTTGAAAAGTGTATATAAGGTGCTGTCACATGGAAACTTATTGTGGGTTGAGATAGGAGTTTGAGCAGCTATAGCAGTGTTGTATTGTTTTAGTTCATTGCTTGTCTTTGGAACAATGTATGCATATATTGGAATAGCTTTAATAATTATTACAGCTATTATTCAACTGAGGAGGAGCTCCAAAAAGCGAAGGTACTGGATTCATCCGCTGTTAATGGAGAGACAAGAGAAGGGTGGATTCTCAACCCTTTTTTCTGATATCAGGAATCATCCAGAAAAATTCTACAATTATACTCGAATGACAACTAGCAGGTACATTTTTTTTATGTTTTTAAAACTAAATAGCTTTCTTTTTTGTTTGGTTGGTAAGATTTTTTTTTTTATTTTATCTGTAGTTTTGACTATCTCCTGGAATTGATTTATGAAGACTTGGTTCAACAAACTACAAAGTTTCGGAAGCCCATTGCTCCAGCGGAAAGATTGTTGATCACTTTGAGGTGAGTTGAACATTTAATTTATAATGTACATGTGTTTGTTTCTGTGTTTGTTTCCAGGTTGTTTTGCGGGTTTGTGGCCCACTTGTTAGCAAGTGAGATGTACTCTGCAGTGCACTGATGACTTCACTAGTGCTCCACAGAGTACATACCACTGTTCTGCAGTGTTTCCAGGTTGTTTTGCATGTTTGTGGCCCACTTGTTAGCAAGTGAGATGTACTCTGCAGTGCACTGATGACTTCACTAGTGCTCCACAGAGTACATACCACTGTTCTGCAGTGTTTCCAGGTTGTTTTGCATGTTTGTGGCCCACTTGTTAGCAAGTGAGATGTACTCTGCAGTGCACTGATGACTTCACTAGTGCTCCACAGAGTACATACCACTGTTCTGCAGTGTTTCCAGGTTGTTTTGCGGGTTTGTGGCCCACTTGTTAGCAAGTGAGATGTACTCTGCAGTGCACTGATGACTTCATTAGTGCTCCACAGAGTACATACCACTGTTCTGCAGTGTTTCCAGGTTGTTTTGCGGGTTTGTGGCCCACTTGTTAGCAAGTGAGATGTACTCTGCAGTGCACTGATGGCTTCACTAGTGCTCCACAGAGTACATACCACTGTTCTGCAGTGTTTCCAGGTTGTTTTGCGGGTTTGTGGCCCACTTGTTAGCAAGTGAGATGTATTCTGCAGTGCACTGATGACTTCACTAGTGCTCCTCAGAGTACATACCACTTTTCTGCAGTGTTGAATAGATTTTTTAAAACAACTGTATGATTAGTTTGTTCAAACATACATGTATGTGAACTTTTTTTTTCTTGTTTTTTTTTTAGGTTTCTTGCAACTGGAAACAGTTACACAACCTTGCATTATGAATTTAGAGTTGGAATTTCAACAATACACAAAATTGTGATAACAACATGCCGTGTTCTTTGGGATAAATTACAACCAAAGCACATGGTCTTTCCTGACAGAGAAAAGTGGATCGAAATCGCTGACAACTTCTGGGTAAAGCACAAGTTTCCCAACTGTATCGGTGCAGTGGATGGGAAGCATATTAGGCTGATTTGTCCACCTTGCAGCGGTAGCAAGTATCATAATTATAAAAAGTTTTTTTCAATTACTTTAATGGCTGTAGTGGATGCTGATTACAGGTTCACTTACATTGATGTTGGAAATTATGGGAGTAGCAATGACGCAAGTATATTTGAACGTTGCAAATTAGGGATGAGGCTACGACATGGACAATTGGACTTGCCACCTCCAAGACCTTGGCCTGGCACTGTTGAACCTCAACCGTTTACTTTCGTAGCCGATGAGGGTTTTGGACTTTCCATTCATGTTTTGAGGCCATATTCCCAGAAAAAAATGGATGAAGAAAAGCAGATATTTAATACTAGACTTACGGTTGCCAGGCGTGTAGTTGAATGCAGTTTCGGAATCCTAGCAAACAAGTGGAGAGTTTTGCACACTGCCATGCAATTGCACCCTGATAATGCTGTTCAGGTTGTAAAGGCAGCATGTGTGCTACATAACTTTTTAAGGGACAAAGAGGGAGGAATTGTTACGGAAACTTTGGAACAGCCTTTTGAACACCTTACTGGGAGTGTACCTCGCGGTTCATCTAGTGCACTAAATTTACGTGATGAACTTAAATTGTATTTTGTAAAAACACGTTACGGTTAATAGGTTAATTGGTTCTGACTATTTTGTTCCTGTATTGTACTATGAAAGTAGATTTCTGTTTGTTGTACTAAATTTTAACAGTTTGTAACAAATACAATTTTACATACTACATCTGCAATAAATCCACACGTTTGTTTCAAATAAGAACTTTTTATTTGAAAAATAAAATTGAAAAAATAAACTTTATTTTTCCAGAACAATATTGAAATTAACCAGTATTTTAACAATGGTCAAAGTTTTTTACTGTTTCACAGTGGTAATGCTCAAGTGAGAATGTCAATTACGCTATATATTTACCTGGACAAGATGCAGTGGGGCAACGAAATATGTAATCTGGTTTGGAACATTGTGAAATAGCCAAACCTTTTTTTTGTCCAGTACATTGCACAAGCAAACTTCAATGAAGCATGTGTAATGTGAAGGTCAAAGTGTTTGGCTAGAACAAAATAGTTCATTGAAATGATGGTATTGTGCCTACACTGTAAATGTAAAGGTAAATATATACATACCCGTATCTAAGCTTTGATTACACACAACCATGGTATGTTCAAGTATAGACAATGCTCCCCTACATAATCCAGTGTCTTCAAATAGTTAAGAAGATTACCCGTCGTCATTTCTGCAATATTACAGATTATCAAAAAATTGCATTTTGCAAAACACAAAATAGAATACTACTTTACAAATCAAAGTGTAAACAAACTTTTGCATAGTAAACTTTTGTATACATGGAAAACAAGTATACATTTTACAAATAATACTATTGAGTATTGGTCACTGCACAAAGTGGAAAATGAAAAGTTTTTCAACTTACTCAAAATTCTTACAGAGACCCTGTAACATCAAAAAGATCCACAGAGTGGGGTGGGGGGGTACTCACCTCGGGTGCGGGAAGCCTCATGATTAGTCTTCCCCCGCCGTCCTCTGTCCCATGGGGGGGGGGGGGCTCGCTGTAGCCCTCAGAACATCCGCTGACAGAAGCCTCTGTTGATTGTAAAATTTTCCTTTCCAGGCTCCAGCTGGGGCGCTGTGGTGGCTAACGACTTCAAAGAACATGGAAGTACTAGATCTCAGTCAGTACACTATACTGTGTATGCGCCGTTTACTTGCGCCTGCGCACTACAGCAGTCTTGAGTGAGATCCGGTACTTGTGCCTACTTTGGAGCCGCCACCTGGTCGAGCGCCTGTGCAGGAGCCGGGAATGTAAATATTTACATCCACGCTGTACTGAGTGCTGCAGCCAGACCCCAGAGGGACAGAGGGCAGTGTGGGAAGCCTTATTAGGATCCTGAGGCTACCCCGTCCGGAAGTGACTACCCCCCAGGGTAATTTCAGAGGTGACAGATTTGCTGGAACTGTTGGTTTTTGACATTAATGGCATATGTCCTGTGTCATTGTTTTTCAAACACCAACCATCTTTATTGATGGTATGGAAAATACACACAACAAATGGAAAGTGCTTTAGTAATAGGTAACTAGTGCAAACTACACTTGGTAACATAAATAGGGTAAACTAGTACACACATTTTTAAGTGCTTTTACTATTCTTCTAAAATAAGATGTTTGTATCCAAATTCCTGTTTGGTAAAATAATAGAAAATTTGTGCAATATCTTTTTATCCTTGGCACTCCAGCAGTCGACAAAACTGTAAATCTCACCATACATGTACATCAATTGATGCTTACAGTTAAAGTGAGAGTTTACCATTTTAAAAATAAAAAAGTCGGATACTTACCTAAGGAGAAGGAAGGCTCGGTCTTAATGAGCCTTCCCTCTCCTCTCCCGGTGCCCGGTCCCGCGCAGGATCCACCGTGGCAGTATTCGACCAGTTTGGTCAAATACTGCCACTTAAGCATGCCGAAGGGAGTTTTCGGATGCCTTTGGGAGCACTTGGGCTCCCGAAGACGGGCCGCTCCATACTACGCATGCATAAGTGTCCTCTAAGGCGCATTCGCGCGTGCGTAGTATGAAGCGGCTCGTGTTTGGGAGCCCGAGTGCTCCCAAAGGCATCCGAAGTCCCTGCGGCGCCGGATGCAAACAGGGGAGCCAGCGCAGCACCGAGGGCACCGGGAGAGGAGATGGAAGGCTCATTAGGACCGAGTGTTCCCTCTCATTATAGGTGAGTATCTGACTTTTTTATTTTGAATGCGGTACCCATTGGCTTCAATAGAACTTTCAGTTTTTGACACTACTGGAGTGGAAAGATTAGCCAGCACTATATTGCACAATACATACAGCTAGTGATGGATTTTTTCCATTTAGATATTATCTGGATAATTAGTACGGATGTGTGGGAAGGGTGATAGAATTGTAACATACCTGTCCTTTTAGCTTAATCACTTTATTGAAGGATGTACATGACGTTGCAAAATTGTTGGTAAAGTTATTAGTACACTTCCACAGTTACTCCTTCCATTATTGAAGGAGGAATTGCAATAGGCATGTGATTTTGAATACTGGAGATTGGTTGTTGGAAGAATGTATTTACCTGGCAAAAGGTATGTTAAAAGACTGAAACCGATCCCACCTTACCTACACACACTGTGCGTGTGTAAACTACATGAAACACAGCCATACGTCATCCATCGCATCCCTGTTCACTTGTGCTTTGCAGTCATTGTGCAATTATTGAACATTCAGATGCACATGGAAATATTTGTTGTGTATGTATTTTTTTTACCAACTTTACAAAATTGCTACATATACGTAGAACCAAAAGCGAAAATTCCTACAACAAAAGGAAAAGACAAAAAAAGCAAACAAAGTGCAACATGTTACAAACTTGTAGTGGAATTCTTGTAATGGTAATCTACAGATCTGCATAGAACTCTCTTTCTGTGACAGAATTGCCTGCATTAGTATTTGTTTCAAGGGGAGTAAATCCTTGTTGAGATGTATTATAATCGGTGTGTGAATCTCTATTTCTGTCACCACTTGTATCTGGACAATTTCGTGGACATGGAGATCCTGACCTTAATTCATTAATAAATGAGGTAGGCAGTGCTGTGTCGTTGAATGTTTTGGTAGTTTCTGGGTTGTTAGAAAAACCATAGGTGGACATGTATGGAAAATTAGCATCATCACTTTGATGATCCTCGCGTTGTGTCACATACTTATAAGGACGCACAGGTCCAGTTTGCACAGTACGAGCCTGTGTTTGCTGAGGTACATGTTCAAAAGACTGCAGTTGGTGTTGCTGATATGTACGCTGAAGTTCTGTATGTGGTGGTACATTGAATTGGGCAGGTGTAAGAGAATATTTTTTTAAATATTCTACATGCATAGAAGATCGAAAATTGCCACTAGATGGCATTCCACTATTCATTTGTTTAATTGAAGGGTCTACTGATTGCTGGCGAAAATTTGGAGGTGAATATTCAGCTTGACAGGGAGATTGAACTTCAACAACATGTCTACCAGTGGCGGAAGGTATTTGGCCATAAATAGCATCTAACAAGGCATGTCTGAGTGTAAACATGTTTTCCTGTGGTACTCTTGCTATTAGGGGAACTAAACTTTGTGCTAAGGATTGAGCTTCTGAAAGTGGTTGGTCCTTCTCCTTAATTACTGTCATACAGGTTTTTAGAGATGACATGAGGTCCTCCTCTTTATTTTTTTTGTTCGCTTTTTTGGGTTTTGCATCTGCACCAGCAAATTTTTTGGCAGTAGTCTTACCACCACTATATTCAGAAGTTCCTTCAGAAACCGTGTCCTCTGCAATGTCCTGTGTCAGGTCGACTTCAGAATTTCTGTCTTCAGAATTCATTTCACGTTCTGATGTATCCATGGACAGATTGGATTCTTCATCAGTTGAGCAAGGGAGATTATCCTCAGTACTGCAAGAAGAAAAAAATTAAATATGTACTCACTCGTGCATTATACTATTTCACTGGGATAGAATCTGCTGTCAAATTCTTAAAGTTAACGCTAAATTTCGATCTATTTCATCCCGAAACAGATCGGTTCCGTCGCTCGCTTCGTGCATGAAATTACCGTCGATCGGCCACGGGTGAGGAACGCGCCGCTTGCGGCGTTCATGTGCCAGACGGCCGAGGCAATACAGCTGCAGCTACAATACATTACCTGCTACGCTGGCGCAACTCCACAGGTCTCCGCTGTCTTATTCTCCGCACTGGTCTCTGGGTCTTCAATTCTTCCTGTCCCGGCAATAAGTTTAAACCGTAGAGGGCGCTCTACTGTTTAAACTACCCCCAGACAGGAAGAAATGAAACATGAAGGACCCAGACACCAGACCCATCGGAGAAGAAGACATCGGAGACCAGGGGGAGTCGCGCCGGCATGGAACGTATGGGGGGGGGGTGAACGGCGGCAACGCCACCACCACCACTGATTGTGATCGGTTTCAGGCTGAAATCGATTCACAATCTGTTTGCAGTAAAGGCAGCCACACGATCCCTCTCTGATCAGATTCGATCAGAGAGGGATCTATCTGTTGGTGGAATGTGATGGAAAATCTACCAGTGTATGGCTACCTTAAGTATTGATTTTGTTCCAAAATCAATCGTTGTAACAGTGTTTACACAACAATGTCACAACAGATTCGAACACAGTGACCGATACCGCTGTATAGCTACAGGAAAATCTACAGGAATATACATTCCTTCACAGAAAAAGCACTTTACTTACTTCCGCATATCCAGGCATGGTCTTAGGAAAGCCAAGATTCCAGTATGTTTGTAGGGCTTCCGTTTAGAACGGCCAGAACCACTTCGTTGCTCAGCTATTTCCAATTTCACTTCTCTTGCAAAATTGTCTCGTATATGTTTCCACTTTGATTTCATTTCTTGTACTTTAATAAAAAAAAAAAAATCATTTAATATATATATTTAAACATATATACAAATATATCTGCTTCCCCCATCCTCCTCGGTCACACAGAACCAGAGATACAGTACAATATTCCCAGTGGCGTAGCTAGAAACCTCTGGGCCCCGATGCGGAATCTGGATGTGGCCCCCCCCCCCCCCCCGGCGACAACAGCCCCCCCTCCCCCGGCAACACCCGACGCACACACATATCCGAATCCCTATAGCCAGCTATAGGTCCCCCCAGTATAGGTAGCCAGGCATAGGTAAGCCAGTATAGTTGCCCCCGGTATAGGTTAGCCAGGTAGGTGCCTCCAGCATAGGTAGCCAGTATAGTTGCCCCCCAGTATAGGTTAGATAGGCAGGCGCCGCCAGCATTGGTTAGATAGGTAGGTGCCCCCAGTATAGGTTAGTTAGGTAGGTAGGTGCCTCCAATATAGGTAGCCAGTATAGTTGCCACCTGTATAGGCTAGCTAGGTGCCCCCAATACAGGTTAGATAAGTAAGTGCCCCCAGTATAGGTTAGATAGGTAGGTGCCCCCAAGTATAGGTTATAATAGGTAGCTGCCCCCCAGTATAGGTTAGATGAGGTAGGTGCCCCCCAGTATAGGTTAGATGAGGTAGGTGCCCCCCAGTATAAGGTTAGATGAGGTAGGTGCCCCCCAGTATAAGGTTAGATTAGGTAGGTGCCCCCAGTATAAGGTTAGATTAGGTAGGTGCCCCCCAGTATAGGTTAGATGAGGTAGGTGCCCCCCAGTATAAGGTTAGATGAGGTAGGTGCCCCCCAGTATAGGTTAGATTAGGTAGGTGCCCCCCAGTATAGGTTAGATTAGGTAGGTGCCCCCCAGTATAGGTTAGATTAGGTAGGTGCCCCCCAGGATAGATTAGGTAGCTGCCCCCCAGGATAGATTAGGTAGCTGCCACCCCCAGGATAGATTAGGTAGCTGCCCCCCCCCCAGGATAGATTAGGTAGCTGCCCCCCCAGGATAGATTAGGTAGGTAGCTGCCCCCCCAGGATAGGTTAGGTAGGTAGCTGCCCCCCCAGGATAGGTAGGTAGCTGCCCCCCCAGGAAAGATTAGGTAGGTAGGTAGGTAGGTAGGTAGCTGCCCCCCCCCCCAGGGTAGATTAGGTAGGTAGCTGCCCCCGCTTTGCCCCCACATAATGGAGGGGGGAGCCGGAGCCGCGGGGAGGGCAGCCCGACCTCTCCCTCCCGACCTCTCCCCGGGCCCCCCCCTCAGATGCAGAGTGAGCGCGCACGGAAGCGCTGAAGGCAGAGAAGCAGAGTTATAATAAGTCTAAGCTGCAGGGCCCCACAACACAACACAAAAGTGATTAATTTATTTTTTAAAAATACATTTTGTTATTAAACCCTGTTTCTTTAAATTTCTTCCCTAACCTCCCTCCCCACAGCCAGGCTTCTCCCTATGAGAGCCCCAGGGGGACAGCCGTGTGATAATGGTCAGGTATCCCCAGTACAGATATCCAGGTGTAAATAGAATAGAAACCAAAGAAAAGTATTGTCAATAATAAGGACTAACCTTTGTTTTCTTTCACATCCTCTGACCACAAGGGCCAATCAACTACAAACAACTCCATTGTGATTCTTCTCCACAGTTTGTTTTTAAAGTTTGTCTTTTTATAACCATCGTGACCTTTGTCATATAGTGCTGGATATTCTTGCACCTTGACAATCAGGTCCTCCACTTCAAAATAGGAGATTTTCGGTGGCATTTTGTAATTTTAGCTGCGCCACAGCTTTTCACGCTTCCTCCTTCGTTTCCCATCAATCACAAAAGGAAGTGACATCACAGGAAGCCGTCCTATTGAATTGTGGTTTTTTTTTTCAGCGTTGAAACGTGCTGAAAACGTCACAAAAAAGCTAAAGTTGGCGTTTCCTATTGACTATCATTGAAACGCAAAACGTCGCGGTAGGCCGAAAAACAGCGCCTGGGAGCGTTGAAACGCAACGCTCCAAAACGCGGCGTTAGATGTGAACGGTAAAATGAAAGTCTATGGACTTTCTTTTACCTAGCAAAACGCCGCCTTCGGCCGTGGCGTTGAAACGCCGAAAAAGCCCTCTGGTGTGAAAGGGCCCTTACTGTGTTTTAACATGTGTCTTTGATGTATTTTTTTTTTATTAAAGTGGACCTGAACCCTTGCACAGGACAGAAAGAAAACATAGAAAAATGCACCCTGCATGTATTCAGAGAGTTTAACCTGCCTAATGTCCCATCACCTGTGCCTAATCACAAGTTGTAATTTGATCTCTCCCCATGGCACATGACTGCAATGGCAGATAAGGCAGATAAGCTAATTTGAAAGCACATGATTTTAATAATATGTCTGCTTCCATGAAAGGAGGAAGTAAAAACAGTGCAGATTTATTTTAGGATTTGTTGCATCTCTAGCATAGAAATGTTTTTCTTTAAAGGTTATTATACTGTTGGTATCTTCTAGAGCAGAGAGGAGGTTATGAGTTCAGGTCCACTTTAAAGAGACACTGAAGCCTGTTTAAAAAGTCTTTTTACCTTTCATTTATGTGAGGCATGTTTTGCCCCTGCTAAAACGCTGCTATCCCGTGGCAGAATGAGGGGTCTTTCCCCCAAATCCCCTGGGGCACACTGCAGGGAGCGCTTTCGTGAGAGGCAGAGCTTTCAACTGCAGCTCTGCCTCTACACACATCTATCAGCGCGGATTGCCACCTCTCCCCGCCCTTCTCATTCTTCCTTCACTGAAAGGGGCGAGGGAGAGGTGGAGAGCCGCGGCTGATAGATGCGCATGGAGGCAGAGCTGCAGCCAAAAGCTCTGCCTCCATAAGCAGCAAAATCCACGACCAAGAAAGTAGTGGATTTTGCAGGGGACGATATGGGGAGTAAAGACCCCTCATTCTGCTGCGGGATAGCGGCGTTTTAGCAGGGGCAAACATGCCTCACATAAATAAAAGGTAAAAGCCATTTTTAAACCAGCTTCGGTGTTTCTTTAACCACTTGAGCCTAACTGGCTAACCCTAACGGGGCCCCCCCGTGCGCGCTCCCGCCGCCGGCCGTTAATCCAGCGATCAATGAAAGGGATTATAGATCCCTTTCATTGATAGGAACCCCCCCCCCCCCCCGGAGAAAAGCCGACAGCGTCTCTTCAGACGCTGCGACTTTTCTGAGCTAAAAAAGTTCCTGATCTTCTTTATTCTTCCTGGGAGAGAGATCGATCACTCCCAGGACTTTTTGACTGTGGCCATCTTGTGGACAAATAGTAAAACTACACCCCAAACCACATTTTATTAAACAAATACATTTTTAAACATTTAAAATCCCCTGTTTACCTCCCCCACCAAAAAATACCCACATAAAAGTTTTAATAAAAAATAAAAGAAAAAATTACAATAATAATAATAATAAAAAAAAAAAAACATAAATAGTTACCTAAGGGTCTGAACTTTTTAAATATTCATGTCAAAGAAGTATATCAATATGATTTATTAAATTATGGGCTTCTAAATAGTGATGGACGCAAATTGAAAAAGTGCACCTATTTCCAAATTAAATATCGGCGCCATACATTGTGATAGGGACATAATTTAAATGGTGTAATAAGCTAGAGAAATTGGTAAATAAAGTACATAGGTTTTAAGTATGGTAGCATGTATTAATTTCAAACGATAATGGCCATAAGCTGAGCAATAATGATTTTTTTCCATTTCTTTCTTAATATTCTTGTTAAAATAGATTTAGAATAAATTAATTCTCAGCAAAAAGTATCATCTACAGAAAGCCTAATTGTTGGCGGAAAAAAACAAGATATAGATCAATTCTTTGTGATGAGTAGTGATAAAGTTATTGGCAAATGAATGGGAGGTGAAAGTTGCTCAGATGTAAAAAAAATCTCAACCCTGTAGGCTGAAGTGGTTAAATAAATGTGATACTGTATTTTACTTCATTGAAAAAAGTGAAACTGTTGAAAAAACTCAAAACAAAATCACATACACAAATGCATAGAAAAACGCTCCCAAAATATAGCAACGCAAAATACAGAAAATGCATGGTTTTCTGCACTGCCGAGTGTTCTTCCAGCCTCACAGTGTGTAAGACCATAAAAAGGCAGGGTGCATGCTGTGTTTTTCATTAAAAATATAGTAAAGAGGCCGGCACCGTCTTGTAATGCTCTGATCTGCTATTTATTCAGTATTGCCATACAAAACGACGTTTCAGAGCGCAGCTCCTTTATCAAGTTACTGACATCCTGACAATAGCATGAACTATCACACCATTTATATACCCACCCACCCCTATGAAGCAGCCAATCATAAAGCTGCATTCAAAAATAAATATCACCCCTCTTACCATAGAGCGGACTTGATGGAGAACTTGCCACCAGGTTATGGAGCCAATAGTAGAGAGGTCTACACCCCATGTGACCAGAAATGAGAGAGGGCGAGAAAGCATAGGCGCAGCCGTGGTAGGATGCGCCCTTCCTCCGCCCGTCCACATCACTGTACGCCCCCACAGGTCAGGCGGACCTGATGGGGGACAGGACTCCTATGCGTCATCACGCTAGCTGACATGCAGTACAAGATGTATGCGCTCAGCATCCAAGTCCGTGACTTGCCATCTCCGCCCACCCCACCACGTCACCCATCACCATGGTAACCAGTAAACAGCCGGTCAGTGTAAACACTGAGCCGTGCTGCTAATGATCATCCATAGCCAAATGAGCGGCGGGCAGGGATCGCGGAGAAGTACAGCCCAAAGGAGACGCAGGGACCGGCAGTATACTCAGTACCCGTCGGCTCCATACATACTCCATCAGCTGTCGCCGCCCGCCCAGAACCCGAGCACACACCAGGACAAAGCCAGATCTCAATGGCAATAGGGGACCGGCGGAGGAGAGGACCCACCCCTCTCATCATAGTCATGATGCAAAAGAACGACAAATAACCTCACCTGTGAACAAAAGAAAATAGAGGAAAATTTAAATAAATGGTAAAAGGTCATATTCTTTGTTGAGTCCACGAGGTTCCATACAATCAAGGGTTTTTATCCAATAAGCTTCTCTAAGAAGTAGTTGTTTATATCTGTCACCTCCTCTTTTAAGAGGGGGACACTTTCAATGATTTGACAACGAAGCTGACTAACATTGTGACCACACACTTTGAAATGATAAGGCACAGCTTGATCTTCCAATTTTTTACGTATAGCATGTTTATGTGAGGACAGACACACTTTAAACTTAGTGGTGGTCTGTCCCACATAAACAAGTCCACATGGACACTTTAATAAATATACCACAAACTGTGTGTCACATGTATAGCAGCTAGTGTTGGGCGAACAGTGTTCGCCACTGTTCGGGTTCTGCAGAACATCACCCTGTTCGGGTGATGTTCGAGTTCGGCCGACCACCTGATGGTGTTCGGCCTTTTAAGTTCGGGTTCACCCCGAACTACTGAATGGCCGCCGAACAGGGCCCCTGTTCGGCCGAACAAGGCCCTATTCGCCCGAACATGCCGTAATACGGCCCCCCTATGGGGTCGCAGGCATAAGGGGGGAGCATGCCCCGATCGCGGGGGGGGGGGGGGGTCGGAAATTCCCCCCACCCCCTCCGCTAGCGCTCCCCCCTCTGCCCGCTTCCCCATACAAAAGTTTAAGGCAAGTTAAATAGTACTTGGTGGCTGGCACTGGCAGTGGAGTGAGGAGGAGGAGGAGTCCGAGTAGCAGAGTGACGCGTTGAGGCCGGGCAGCGGGCGGTTCAGCGGTAGTACCCTTGTGGTACTTCCGCCCTTTCTCTGACCTCACGTCCTCTGCATACGAGGGTACGCGTCACGCGTACCCTCGTATGCGTCATCACGTAGAGGACGTGAGGTCAGAGAAAGGGCGGAAGTACCACAAGGGTACTACCGCTGAACCGCCCGCTGCCCGGCCTCAACGCGTCACTCTGCTACTCGGGGAAGCGGGCAGAGGGGGGAGCGCTAGCGGAGGGGGTGGGGGGAATTTCCGACCCCCCCCCCCCGCCGCGATCGGGGCATGCTCCCCCCTTATGCCTGCGACCCCATAGGGCCCCCAAAATGGGCATGTTCGGGGGTCCCATTGACTTCCATTGAGTTCGGCGTTCGGGCCGAACATGCCGAACATCTGGCCCATGTTCGGCCTGTTCGGCCCGAACCCGAACATCCAGGTGTTCGCCCAACACTAATAGCAGCCTCTAATCTCAAATTGTTGCCCTGTATGTGGATGGAAGAAATGTCTACCCCTGACTATGGAATTACAAAGGACACAATTGAGGTACCTCTTCTAGAGGACTCTGGTGGTCTTACCAGGGTTCTCATCTCTGCATGACATAAACAATCTCTCAGAGTCACACACAAAACACAAAATGAGTTCCTCCAGGGCCGAACATGGCCCCGCCCACACGCAAAAAACAACATCTATATATCGGAGCCAAAGCTTGGCGTATTTCTGAAAAATCTTATTACTATTAGGGTTGAGCCGCAATTTTCGAAATTTCGCGTTACTATAATTAAGCATGCAAAATTTGCTATTACGGCGCGAAATTATGGTAGCGTAATTGCCATTAAAATCGTAATTGATAATACCGTAAGCGTAATTTTCAATGCGTAATTTCGCGTTTCGTTCATAACGTAATTTCACGTACAACTATACCGTAATTTCATGTTAAACCATAACGTAATTTCGCATTTCTTCGTAATTTTGCGAATTTCGGAATTACTTGTTAGCTATAAAAAGAAATACATTTTAATTTTGAAAATGAAAGTAATTTCGTTTATAATAGTAATTACTAGACACAGGAAAGTGTCTGGGTATTGGAGATTGTCCAATCATATTACAGGCATATTATAGGCTTCGCTTATGAACGCTTTTTCGCGGTAAATAATGTAAAAACTAAGCATGCGCAGTTCAAGGGTGTATTGACAAGAAGGTTTCTACGCATAGAGCAAACTTTTTCGCAATAATTACACTGTGATCAATGAGAGTAATATGAACTATCGCGAAATTACGTTACGTAACTACACTTACAAACGTTTGCATGCAAGGCAAACGTAATTTCACGATACCCACCGTAACGCGAAAACTATGCGAAAATTAACGCTTACAGTAATATGAACTATCGCGAAATTACGTTATGTAACTACGCTTACAAACGGTTGCATGCAAGGCAAATGTAATTTCGCGATACCCACTGTAATGCGAAAGCTACGCAAAAATTATGCCTACACGGAATTTCGCGTAATCCTTCTTCATTACGATTATGTACTTACGGCCATAATCATACTTACACTAATAACGCGAAATTTCACGAAATCGTAATTAAGTCATCACGCTCATTTCTAATTACTATATATAAAAGTTTCCTCATAAATATTCATGAAGATGTTTGCGTAGGATGGGGCCACGTTCGACCCCATCACTGTTCCTCGTACCTGTAGAAAAAATTGATCATCAAAAGTAAAATAGTTGGACATTAACACGAGTTTGAGTAACTCCATAAGAAACTCAACCTGGGGTGTGGAAAAATCTGAACAGGTGGTCAGAGTGTGGAGTACTGCCATCATGAGGGATGGAGGTGTATAGGCTCTCCACATCCAATGTCACCAGAAAACTGTCACTCTGTATTTCTTCTATTGATCGAATAGTTTCCAAGAACATATTCGTATCTCTGAGTTATGATTACTGAGAGACAACAAAAGGTCTAAGATGAAAATCTAAAAATTTGGCCAATGGGGATAGTACAGAATCAATCCCTGATACTATTGGCCTACCCGGTGGTTTGGATAGGCTCTTGTGTATTTTAGGACATAGATATAATGTTGGAGTCCTTGGGTATTAACATACTAAAAACTTAGCCAATTTTTCATCTATGATATTCTTCTGCACTGCCCTATGGAGAACATCCTCTATTTTCTTTTGGATTCCAGGCAGGGGGTCGCAGGGTAGCCTGGTATAGGTAGTCTCATCCATTAACTGGCGATACGTCTCAGTTCTGTAATCTGCAACATCCATGACCACCACTGCACCCCCTTTATCCGCTGGCTTTATAATGATAGATGGTTCCTCCATTAGTTCTTTAAGTGCAGATCGAAGGTCTTGCATCAGATTGTGTGTGACTCTAAATTCTGATTTTCCTTTTCTTGCAAAGTCATCTACATCCTTCTGAACTTGTTGTATAAAGGTGTCAATCACTTGGCACAATGGAGGGTTGAATGTACTCTTCAACCTAAGTGATGTGTCTCCCAGTCTGAGAAGTTCATTATCCCCAGTAGGTGTATCCGCTATATTAAACCGAGGTTGGTTAAAAAAATGTTACAGCTTAATCCTTCGAAAAAATCGTTGTAAATCAATGTCCAACTGTAAAGGATCAGGCCAGTGAGTGGGAGCAAACGATAAACCCTTGTTTAATAAGGTAATTTGTACAGGTGAAAGTTGATATGACGAGATATTGGTAACCAAGTTGTCCACAGTCAAGGTTTCTGCTTGGGGCGCTGGCGAAGCCTTTCTTTTATAGTGCCTCCTTCTGCCCCCCCCCCCCCCCGCCTTGTTCGTCCTGACTTGACTGATTGTCTGTCGAATCCTCTGGTGTACTGACAGGCAAAACATCGGAAGAACCACCCAGACTAAGATCCTGGGGTGGTGGTGGATTATTACCACCTACAGGTTTTTTTGGACCACGTGGTTTAGGTGGCCGGTTACATTTTTTGTGTGGTTGTTGCCACACATAAACATATCCCGTGGTGTAGTCAGCCTCATCCCGTTGGAATTTTTGACGTTTGACTATTTCTATCTTTTGCGTAACATTGGTACAGAAAGTGTCCAATTCGCTTTGTTAAACTTTATATTGTTCTCCTGTTAACAATGATTTCAATTTGTCATTCAATTGTGATATTTGCGATTCCAATTTAATAAGCTCCACTTGAATCTCTGTAATGGTCAGTAACATGGAATTAAATGACGCTTTATTCCAAATCATTGCCCAGGTGTTGCAAAACGTGCTGTTGTTAGGAAACATGATGGGGCTGACATGTGCTCTGATCCCCCTGGGGATTCTTCCTTTATGATGGTATTCAGCTAGGGTTGCTGCATGCAGTTCCAATGCTATACGAGTTTTGTGTAAGCGTTTAAGTTGGCGACGTAAAGATTTTGCATCTGCTCTATCCAAGAAGGCAGTCTCCAGCGTCACTGATGTTACAATCCTTGCTGCATCCTCAGGTGAAAATGAGAAGGTGATGGCATCTACCACATTTGACTCCATGGTAGGTAAAAAGGGTAGACAGGTGCACAGCAAAGGTAAATATGCATAAATTGTAGTTGTGCACCCTGTCTCAAGACAGGGTGCACAACTACAATTTATGTGTGTTTTTCATTAAACAAATTAAAAATAATTTTAATCTAATTATTTAACAAATGTGTCTGCTGAGATGAGGAAAAATCTTTTAGATTAAATGAAGGAGATTAAAAAAAAATCATTTTTAGCTTACCAGAAGAGACATGTCACATGATTAAATAAACAAGGGTATATGTAATATCTATCCTATGAAGAGCGTCTCTGTGCTCCTTTTTATTACAAGAGTTAATACTTAATGGTTTATCTATGCACATGAGGCAGTCCAATGACTGCTCTTCTAAGATGTAGATAGAATCCAAAACTGTTGTATCTGGCTCAACAAACACTCATGCTAATAAAATTATTACTCTGTGTGGGAGCTAAATAAGCCATATTCTATGTCTCACTGACATGGCTGCTGTTTATACTTCAGCTGAAAAATGTAAGCTATTACATTGAAAATAAAAATATGAGACCCTGAGAAAGTTTTTATTACTATTTATTTTTTATTATTTACCATTCCTACTACAAATCAAATTCCTTATCATTTAAATGTATAATCAAATGTTCTACATATACCTCCTATTTGTTAAAACAATAGTTTGTTGCTGTTGCTATAAACTATTATGATGATTTTAGCAATGGGAGTATTTTACATTTCCTGGTGTTTTATTTGTGGGAAAACTGTTAACCATTTGCACCTAATTTTACACATGCTTCCATATAAAAGCAATAGATTTGTATATAATTAAAGTCTTGTCAGAATCCGTTTTATAATTCACAGAGAATGTTGGATTTTCTTATAAAAAAAACCCCACAGCTATGCATGCATTTCTGGAGTCGCCCTTTGCATCACTTAAGCTAGGAACCCATGTGAAGACTGCAGAAGATTGATCGGCGAACCTCTGGCAACCCGAGATCCGATGAACTCTCATCCACTGATTCATCTTCTACAGTGGGTACAAACGAAGGCGCGCAACTGGTGCGTTCGTGATCAGATCCACCATGACCGTTGTATAAAGACGAGCGATCGATGTGGGTGGCCGTGTTGTGCAACATTTACTCCCCTGATGACGCAAGACTGCAAAACCGGTCGGGAAGGTAACAGGCGGCACCGTTGTCTATTGAACTACGATTGACCATTACATGTACGCTAATCTTCCGGGGTTCCCTGTTTATGGGCCCTGTATGTGAGTTATCGTTTTTATATCTACTGCCTTTTAAAGAAATTTTATCTAAATAAACGTGTTACGCTTAGATATTGCCGTTTTTGTTTTCCTATACAAATTCCTGAAACTTTACCTCCATACGGATGTCCACTGGATCTTCACGACGTCTGATGTTCCCTGGACGTTATCTGTGACCTGAGCCATTTTACAACCTTATAATGTGGGTTGTTGGGAGCTGGTAAGCCTTTTGTGGTTTTGATGTTTGGCGGATATCTACCTCTGAGCAATTGATATATTGTGGTAAAGAATTTACCATTCCCTACATATAATGACTTTCTAAACCTGCGCTGACCTTTGATGTATGCCTGACTTCTGGACTTTTGGACATTGTTCTTCTCAGCGGCGGTTCCATTGTCCCTTGCGCCGATATATTTGCTACTATATAACGTTTCACAAGGCTTTGTTAAATGATGTCATGAAAAGTCACCATAAAAATTGGGTCATGGGTATTATGAGCGAGAGATAGAGAGAGAGAAAGAGAGAGAGAGAGAGAGAATGCCTCCAGTGTAGTAAGTTTGACTCTTGTGACAGTCAGCTGTTCATAAGTGTGCTCCTACTCTGCAATTTACTGAGTTTATGCTTTAGCCTACAGCCCTAATCTATCTTCTGCTAAACTCTTTCTTTTAGATATCTTTTAGATATCACTGGCTAATCACTCTTAGATCACCCACAGTTGATTGGCTGCTCCTGGAGCCACCCCAGAGAATATCTTAACATTGGGTCATGCTCTGTTTTGTCTTCAGAACATACAAATCTTACGCCTTTTACTAAAGATTTCCGTGGAGAGAAAGAAAACTGAGTTGTATTTTCAATTTTTGATTGCCCCAGTCTTCTGGGCTTTCTTTGCAAGTGAAATGATAGCAGCAAAAATTGATTGAGTTGATGTTGAACCTCGTTTGATGTTTGCTTATTGAAATATATGCGAAGGAGCCTGCCTCCAGTGTAGTAAGTTTGACTCTTGTGACAGTCAGCTGTTCATAAATGTGTTCCTAATCTGCAATTTACTGAGTTTATGCTTTAGCCTACAGCCCTAATCTATCTTCTGCTAAACTCTTACTTTTAGATATCACTGGCTAATCACTCTCAGATCACCCACAGTTGATTGTCAGTGACAGATTCATAAACACCTATCCAGCTGGGTATTTACTTGTTCCACACATGGAACATCTGTAAAATATACCATCTCAGATGGAACACTGTGTGATCCTGGCACATAGGAAAGGCTTTAGTTACAATGATAAGCTAATTGAATGACATGTATTTACCCTTGAGAAGAGGAAATCAAGGTGGCATATGATAATTTTATATGTAGGAAATTTCAGGTCCAATACAATCCATTCTGTTCAGCGCTATGTATTTATTAGCACACATTGGAGTTTGGTTACATACATTTTGTCGATTGTTATCCAAATTACATAACACATATTATGTAGTTTATGTAACTCTTTGTGCGCACATCAATTTTACCACCACTTAGTGAATCAGGGACAATGGCGTCAATTCACTAAGCTTATCTCCTGTCTTTAATAACGTTTCTAGAGTTATCATCATGGTGATGAAGCATGGAGTATTCAGGAAACATTTTACCTCAGGCAAACCTAATTAACTCTTCAATCCTTAAAATAACTCCAGAATTCTAAAGTTAAAGACAGGCTGTTAATTAACTGCGTGTGAAAATAACTACAGGGGAGGTAACTTAAAGTGAACCTCCTGACTAAAAATCTACTCAGCAGAACTGAAAAGGCTTGGTGTTTCTTTAACAGTTTCACAGCATCAGAACTTTGTTTTTCTTACATAAGCCTTATTTTTAGCTGCATAAAAGCTTAAGCTCTGCCCCATAAAAGAAAACTGCCCGGGCTTTTTCCCCTGATGCTGTGCAAAGCATGATGGGATTTCCTATGTTGTTATTCACGTTGCCTAGCAACTGGGAGAGGTGATCAGGACACAGGACAGTTGGGACTGTGTCTCATGCTCCCTATCACCTTCTTTTAACCAAAAAGATGGCTGCCCTATGAAATCACAAACATTTGCCTGTTCTTTTAAAACAGGATGGGTAAGAGATTGTATTACCTATCTATTTTAATTAACATAACTAATGTAACTTAATGACAGAATGTTTGTTTAGGCTGAAGTTCCTCTTTAAGGAATAAAGAGATAAGATAACTCTCTTACTGTGCTGTGGCAAGTTTTCTCTTGCCTTATTATCTCCAGCATGATCTTAGTGAATTGAGGCCATTTCTTCCAAGTGCCCAGGAGCACTCACAGTGGCTTTAGTGCAGGAAAGTGTGCCTAGGTCCTCACTAGTGTTGGACGAACACCTAGATGTTCGGGTTCGCGAACGTTCGCCGAACATCGCCGCGATGTTCGGGTGTTCGACCCGAACTCCGAACATAATGGAAGTCACCATTCTGTGTTTTACTGTGTTTTACTGCCTTGACAAAGGGGACCCTGCGTGGCCCCGAAACGAATCGTTGGTTTGGAATGGCTTGTGTCACGATGTTTTGAATAAAATTTGAACTTGGTTTATATGAAGTGTGCGGATCATCTGGATTCTACTATTTGACAATTTACTGATCCAGCACCTCCTGGGTAGGTGTGCAGTTCCCTCGTGGATTTTTATGGCTGAGATTTATGTACGTCACCATCACTACCATTGAAATAGCCCAAATAAACAGGTTTTTGTGACCCTAGGCTATGACCTCTTCGGCCTAGGACTGCATTGAACGTGACCCACGCATTGTGCGCATTCTGGACAACACCAATTACTGGGTTTATACCCTTCTGGATCCACGGTACAAACACAATGTTCCAAAACTGCTTGAAGAAAGAGTCCGACAGGTCAAAATGGAAGAATACCAGCAGGCCCTTGTGGAGACTTTAAAGAGGAGATTGACATCCTCCCCCTCCTCTAGCCAGTTGTTCGCCGACAGACTGACTTCCGCAAACCCAGGACGACCAGGAGGGCAGCAAACAACACAAGCCGCAGCTAGTGCCCAAAAGGGAATGGTATCGGCAGTGTCCTTGGAGTGGGAAAATTTTCTGACACCCATGCAGCAGCACACAGAACAGCAAGCGTGCAGATCCACCTCCAACACCGATCGCCTGGAGAAGATGGTCAAGGACTACATGTCAGATGGCATAGCTGTGTTGAACAATCCATCTGCACCCTTCAACTATTGGGTATCGAAGCTAGACACCTGGCACAAACTGGCAATATACGCAATAGAGGTGCTGGCTTGCCCGGCAGCCAGCGTTATGTCGGAACGCTGTTTTAGTGCTGCCGGAGGCATCGTCACAGATCGGCGTGTCCGCCTCTCCACAGAAAATGCAGACCGTCTGACTCAAATTAAAATGAATCAATCCTGGATTGGAAACGACTACGCAACACTCCCGGACCCCAACCAAGTAACATGAACAATGAACATCTGTGATGGGTTAGCGTTTCCGGTCCCTGTTTATTGAACCTCTCATCTGTATTAAATTTATGACTGCATGGCGACAAAACGCAAATTGCTATCCGCACGCTTCTTGTCCTCATGCAAGGCCTGGGTTGTTGTGTCTCAAAGCGTGGCCTTCTCCTCCTGCGCCACCCTCCTCCTGTTCCATCACGTGTGCTGCTGCTGGGTTAGCGTTACCGGTCCCTTTTCCTGGAACCTCTCATATGTATTACATTTATGACTGCATGCTGACAAAAAGCATGTTACCTGTGCAAAGAAAACAGACATTTCCCGCATTTAAAAGACAGTTTTCCCTTTGAAACTTTAAAATCGATTTTCTCAAAAACTATAAGCTCTTTTTGCTAATTTTTTTTTCCTCTTGTACCCACTCCCAAGGCGCATATACCCTGTAAATTTGGGGTATGTAGCATATAAGGAGGCTTTACAAAGCACGAAAGTTCGGGTCCCCATTGACTTCCATTATGTTCGGAGTTCGGCTCGAACACCCGAACATCGCGGCCATGTTCGGCCCGAACCCGAACATCTAGATGTTCGCCCAACACTACACGTGACCCGTTCGGCCAATCACAGCACTAGCCGAACGTTCGGGTAACGTTCGGCCATGCGCTCTTAGTTCGGCCATATGGCCGAACAGTTTGGCCGAACACCATCAGGTGATCGGCCGAACTCAAACATCACCCGAACAGGGTGATGTTCTGCAGAACCCGAACAGTGGCGGACACTGTTCGCCCAACACTAGTCCTCACCCCAGTACCAAGGGGTCACAACGAGATTCTGAATTGAGGCCATTGTCTCCTGTTTTCTATAGTACTGCCTATTCATTGCACTGTACATACAGGGGGTCCTTTACTTAAGCAGGTTCTGTTCCAGAAGATTGAAAGATTAATATGTTTGTAATTCAAGCAATGTGTTATACATGGTTAAAACATTTACTTGCAGACTACTCTGGATTAAAACATAAAGCATAAACAAGGTTTTTGGGTTGTTTTCGATGTACTATTACAGGTAATGTTTTAAACTACTTACAACTATTTATACAACACTGTAGCATGAAACAATTGTGACAATTTGACAAAGTGGCTGGCAAAGCGCCACTCTCTTTGTCACGAGTGGATGTTATGTTCCACTTGGGATCAGGCGCTACATCTTGTAGCTTTTGGTGACTGTCAGGTGTGGCAGGGGTTAAAGCCTTTATATTGGGTCCGGAACTGACCAGACGTAGATCAGGATGGGTGCTTCAGGTCGCCAGGTCCTGGGTGGATACATTTTGCAGGACTTTGTGGGCTTCTGCCTATCTAGCCCATAAAGGGTTAAAAACCGAGCTAATAAGTCTCTGGAGAAAAAGAGGTGAGGGAGGGGTGTGTCTAGTGTTGGGCGAACACCTGGATGTTGAAATCTGAGGCATACCCACATGTGGATTTTTATCTGATGTAACATTTTATCTGAAGATTACTGAATAAAACCGATTTTAGATGGTGCTAATCTGATGGAGTTTATGTTTTCTTTGCACAGGTAGCATGCATTTTGCCGCCATGCAGTCATAAATGTAATAAAGATAAGAGGTTCTATAAACAGGGACCGGCAACGCTAACCCAGCAGCAGCACACGTGATGAAACAGGAGGAGACGCAAGGAGGAGGCGCAAGGCCACGCTTTGAGACACAACAACCCAGGCCTTGCATGAGGACAAGAAGCGTGCGGATAGCATGCTTTTTGCCGCCATGCAGTCATAAATGTAATAAAGATAAGAGGTTCCATAAACAGGGACCGGCAACGCTAACCCAGCAGCAGCACACGTAATGGAACAGGAGGAGGCACAGGAGGAGAAGGCCACGCTTTCAGACACAACAACCCAGGCCTTGCATGAGGACAAGAAGCGTGCGGATAGCATGCTTTTTGCCGCTATGCAGTCATAAATGTAATAAAGATAAGAGGTTCCATAAACAGGGTCCGGCAACGCAAACCCAGCAGCAGCACACGTGATGGAACAGGAGGAGGCGCAGGAGGAGAAGGCCACGCTTTGAGACACAACAACCCAGGCCTTGCATGAGGACAAGAAGCGTGCGGATAGCATGCATTTTGCCGCCATGCAGTCATAAATGTAATAAAGATAAGAGGTTCCATAAACAGGGACCGGCAACGCTAACCCAGCAGCAGCACACGTGATGGAACAGGAGGAGGCGCAGGAGGAGAAGGCCACGCTTTGAGACACAACAACCCAGGCCTTGCATGAGGACAAGAAGCGTGCGGATAGCATGCTTTTTGCCGCCATGCAGTCATAAATGTAATACAGATAGAAGGTTCCATAAACAGGGACCGGCAACGCTAACCCAGCAGCAGCACACGTGATGGAACAGGAGGAGGCGCAGGAGGAGAAGGCCACGCTTTGAGACACAACAACCCAGGCCTTGCATGAGGACAAGAAGCATGCGGATAGCATGCATTTTGCCGCCATGCAGTCATAAATGTAATAAAGATAAGAGGTTCCATAAACAGGGACCGGCAACGCTAACCCAGCAGCAGCACACGTGATGGAACAGGAGGAGGCGCAGGAGGAGAAGGCCACGCTTTCAGACACAACAACCCAGGCCTTGCATGAGGACAAGAAGCGTGTGGATAGCATGCATTTTGCCGCCATGCAGTCATAAATGTAATACAGATAAGAGGTTCAATAAACAGGGACCGGCAACGCTAACCCAGCAGCAGCACACGTGATGGAACAGGAGGAGGCGCAGGAGGAGAAGGCCACGCTTTCAGACACAACAACCCAGGCCTTGCATGAGGACAAGAAGCGTGCGAATAGCATGCATTTTGCCGCCATGCAGTCATAAATGTAATAAAGATAAGAGGTTCCATAAACAGGGACCGGCAACGCTAACCCAGCAGCAGCACACATGATGGAACAGGAGGAGGCGCAGGAGGAGAAGGCCACGCTTTGAGACACAACAACCCAGGCCTTGCATGAGGACAAGAAGCGTGTGGATAGCATGCATTTTGCCGCCATGCAGTCATAAATGTAATAAAGATAAGAGGTTCCATAAACAGGGACCAGCAACGCTAACCCAGCAGCAGCACACATGATGGAACAGGAGGAGGCGCAGGAGGAGAAGGCCACGCTTTCAGACACAACAACCCAGGCCTTGCATGAGGACAAGAAGCGTGCGGATAGCATGCTTTTTGCCGCCATGCAGTCATAAATGTAATACAGATAAGAGGTTCAATAAACAGGGACCGGAAACGCTAACCCATCACAGATGGTCATTGTTCATGTTACTTGGTTGGGGTCCAGGAGTGTTGCATAGTCGTTTCCAATCCAGGATTGATTCATTTTAATTTGAGTCAGACGGTCTGCATTTTCTGTGGAGAGGCGGATACGCCGATCTGTGACGATGCCTCCGGCAGCACTGAAACAGCGTTCCGACATAACGCTGGCTGCCGGGCAAGCCAGCACCTCTATTGCGTACATTGCCAGTTCGTGCCAGGTGTCTAGCTTCGATACCCAATAGTTGAAGGGTGCAGATGCATTGTTAAACACAGCTACGCCATCTGACATGTAGTCCTTGACCATCTTCTCCAGGCGATCTGTGTTGGAGGTGGATCTGCACGCTTGCTGTTCTGTGGGCTGCTGCATGGGTGTTAGAAAATTTTCCCACTCCAAGGACACTGCCGATGCCATTCCCTTTTGGGCACTAGCTGCGGCTTGTGTTGTTTGCTGCCCTCCTGGTCGTCCTGGGTTTGCGGAAGTCAGTCTGTCAGCGTACAACTGGCTAGAGGAGGGGGAGGGTGTCAATCTCCTCTCTAAAGTCTCCACAAGGGCCTGCTGGTATTCTTCCATTTTGACCTGTCTGACTCTTTCTTCAAGCAGTTTTGGAACATTGTGTTTGTACCGTGGATCCAGAAGGGTATAAACCCAGTAATTGGTGTTGTCCAGAATGCGCACAATGCGTGGGTCACGTTCAATGCAGTCTAGCATGAATTGAGCCATGTGTGCCAGAGTCCTGCCAGAATCCTCATCATCCTCTTGTGAGCGTTGTGATAGTTGTTGTGATGCATCATAGTCGTCACCTTCTTCCTGGTCTGCTTCTGCTGACCATTCGCGCTGAATTGTGGAAGTCCAACGTGCACCGCTCTAGCCCTCGTCAGTGGTGGCATGAAATTCCTGCTCCAACTCCAGCTGTTCCTCCTCCTCTTCTTCGTCATAGCTGCTGGGGCCAGCGTTTCCTGAGGCAGATGGCCTGATGTTGGTATCATCACGCTGATCGTTTTCTCCTTCAGATTCCCCCAGTTGCATCATGACAGCTGTTTCCTTGATTTTCAACATTGACTTCTTCAGTAAACACAGCAGTGGTATGGTAATGCTGACTGAAGAGTTGTCACTGCTCACAAGCAACGTGGATTGCTCAAAATTTTGGAGGACTTGGCAGAGGTCCAACATGTTGGCCCAATCGGATCCACAGAAGCTTGGCAGCTGTCCGGATGCTCCTCGGTATTGCGCCATCATGTACTGGACCACTGCACTCTTCTGCTCGCAAAAGCGGGCTGGCATGTGCAGCGTAGAATTCCAGCGCGTAGGGACATCACACAGCAAGCGATGGTGGGGGAGATTGAAGCGCTCCTGCATCTTGGCGAGTGCCCCCGAAGCAGTACTGGAATTTCTACAAAGTTTGGCCACTCGTCGCACCTTCAACAGAAGATCAGCCACGCCTGGGTATGTCCTCAGGAACCGCTGAACTACTAGGTTCATCACGTGCGCCAGGCAAGGGATGTGTGTCAGCTTAGCCAACCTTAAAGCGCGAATGAGATTACTCCCATTATCACACACAACCATGCCCGGTTTCAGGTCCAGCGGTGCCAGCCACAAATCCGTCTGTTCCTTTATTCCCCTCCAAATTTCCTCCCTTGTGTGCTGCTTGTCCCCAAGGCAGATCAGCTTCAGCAACGTTTGCTGACGCATGCCAACAGCTGTGCTGCACTGCTTCCACTATCCTACTGCTGCTGGGTTAGCGTTTCCGGATGAGGTACAGCTTTGAGATGCGTTGGAGGAGAAGGAGTCAGAGAGGTAGGTGCTGCTGTTGTTATCCAGTGGGAGGGACGGCGGTGCAGCTGTTTGCGGCGTGGGCAACACCCGCGCCGTAGCAGGTGAGGAATCGCTGCCAGGCTCCACAAGGTTCACCCAGTGCGCGGTAAGGGAGATGTATCGACCCTGGCCGAACGCACTCGTCCAGGTGTCAGTGGTGAGGTGAACCTTGCAGGCAATGGCATTCTTCAAGCTTCGGGTTATTTTACTGACCATGTGCTTATGCAACTCAGGCACTGCAGAGCGCGCAAAGTGGTAGCAGCTGGGAACCACGTAACGTGGGATGGCCACTGACATCATGCCCTTGAAGCTGTTTGTCTCCACCACTCGATATGGCAGCATTTCGCAGGCCAGAAGCTTGGCTATGCTGGCTGTTAGTGCCACGGCCCGGGGGTCATTTGCTGGCAATTTCCTCTTGCGCTCAAGCATCTCCGAGACAGACAACTGAACCGTAGGGCTGCACACTGAACGGCTGTTGGTTGTTGTGTTTGATGACTGGGAGACCTCAAGCGCACTATTCCGGAAAGTGACAGTGTCAGCGTCGTCTGATGTTTGTGAATGTTGTTGTGAACCACGCAATGGCTGGTCTACTGCTGCTGCTGAGGAGGGTCTGGTGGTGAGTCTGGTGACCCCAAGGGAGGCAGTGTTGCTGGTACCCTGTCCTGGCGGCCACAGAGTGGGATGTTTGGATACCATGTGGCGGGTCATGCTGGTGGTGGAGAGGTTGTTAATATGTTTCCCCCTGCTCAGGCGGGTCATGCACACCTTGCAAATCACCATGGTACCATCCTCACTGCAGTCTTCAAAGAAAGGCCAGACTTTGGAGCACCTGACTTGCTGGCGATTTCTGTTTGCGCCTCTTTTGCGTCTCACTTGAACTTCCACGCTTGTGGTGCCTGAAATTTCGCGCCGCCTACCTTGTGGCACAAGGCGAACTCGTGCAGCAGTGGGTTCTTCAACAGACTCATCTGTGCTGCTGCTACGACGGCGATGTTCTCCTTCACATACAAAATCTGGGTTTCTGTCAACATTGTCCATACCCTCCTCCTCTTCCATCTCCTCAAACTCGTCATATGTGATTGTGGGCCGCCGCCGTGGAGTAGAGCTCCCCACAACAACCTCTGCGCAGCACTCTCCAACGTCGTCTTCAAGATCTTCTCAGCCGACCTCCTGCAATTAAAACCCCTCCTGCCCAACTTGCTCTGGGATTTGGGTTTCAAAGTCCTCCTCGGACTCGCCTTGCATTTCAGGGCGCGGTGCATTTCCCACAGTCAATGGTTGTGAATCCGGGCACAAAATTTCTGGCTGTTCCATTGACCTTTGAAAGGTGGAAGTTTGTTGGGCTGGGAATAGCTCCTGCGAATACCCCATTGTGTCCTGAGGAAATTCTTCGGACTGGTTATTTGGCAGTTGTGTGCGTGGTGTCGCTGCCGGTTGTGTCAGCTTTGTGCCCACTGGCTCCTTGTAACTGGCTGAGGACTCGGACCTCGTGCGTGATGTGCTGGTGCTGCTTAACCCACTGCTGGACGCTTGAGAGGTCATCCAATTAATTATCTGGTCCTGTTCTTTTGGATTTGTGAGGGTTGATTTCCTGGACAACATGGGCGGTATTGAGTGGGTTTTCTTCGGTGCTCCACTGTGGCCTGTACGTGAACCGTCAGGCGGAACACCTCTTCCCTTGCCCCTCCCTCTTTCACAGGATTTCTTCTTCATTTCACTTATCCTTAAAGTACACGCTGACTGGCAGCAGTACAGTGGCAGTACAGAAATGCTATACAGGGACGGGTGAGCGGTGTACTACTATTCCCAGCAGCGACACAGAGCACAATGCTATACAGTGGTGGGTGAGCGGTGTACTACTATTCCCAGCAGCGACACAGAGCACAATGCTATACAGTGGTGGGTGAGCGGTGTACTACTATTCCCAGCAGCGACACAGAGCACAATGCTATACAGTGGTGGGTGAGCGGTGTACTACTATTCCCAGCAGCGACACAGAGCACAATGCTATACAGTGGTGGGTGAGCGGTGTACTACTGTTCCCAGCAGAGACACAGAGTGGCAGTAAACACAATGCTATATAGTGTGGCTGAGCGGTGTACTACTGTTCCCAGCAGCGACACAAAGCACAATGCTATACAGTGGTGGGTGACCGGTGTACTACTGTTCCCAGCAGAGACACAGAGTGGCAGTAAACACAATGCTATATAGTGTGGCTGAGCGGCGTACTACTGTTCCCAGCAGCGACACAGAGCACAATGCTATACAGTGGTGGGTGAGCGGTGTACTACTATTCCCAGCAGCGACACAGAGCACAATGCTATACAGTGGTGGGTGAGAGGTGTACTACTATTCCCAGCAGCGACACAGAGCACAATGCTATACAGTGGTGGGTAAGCAGTGTACTACTATTCCCAGCAGCGACACAGAGCACAATGCTATACAGTGGTGGGTGAGCGGTGTACTACTATTCCCAGCAGCGACACAGAACACAATGCTACACAGTGGTGGGTGAGCGGTGTACTACTGTTCCCAGCAGAGACACAGAGTGGCAGTAAACACAATGCTATATAGTGTGGCTGAGCGGTGTACTACTGTTCCCAGCAGCGACACAGAGCACAATGCTATACAGTGGTGGGTGAGCGGTGTACTACTATTCCCAGCAGCGACACAGAGCACAATGTTATACAGTGGTGGGTGAGCGGTGTACTACTGTTCCCAGCAGCGACACAGAGCACAATGCTATACAGTGGTGGGTGAGCGGTGTACTACTATTCCCAGCAGCGACACAGAGCACAATGCTATACAGTGGTGGGTAAGCGGTGTACTACTATTCCCAGCAGCGACACAGAGCACAATGCTATACAGTGGTGGGTGAGCGGTGTACTACTGTTCCCAGCAGAGACACAGAGTGGCAGTTAACACAATGCTATATAGTGTGGCTGAGCGGTGTACTACTGTTCCCAGCAGCGACACAAAGCACAATGCTATACAGTGGTGGGTGACCGGTGTACTACTATTCCCAGCAGCGACACAGAGCACAATGCTACACAGTGGTGGGTGAGCGGTGTACTACTGTTCCCAGCAGAGACACAGAGTGGCAGTAAACACAATGCTATATAGTGTGGCTGAGCGGCGTACTACTGTTCCCAGCAGCGACACAGAGCACAATGCTATACAGTGGTGGGTGAGCGGTGTACTACTATTCCCAGCAGCGACACAGAGCACAATGCTATACAGTGGTGGGTGAGTGGTGTACTACTATTCCCAGCAGCGACACAGAGCACAATGCTATACAGTGGTGGGTGAGCAGTGTACTACTATTCCCAGCAGCGACACAGAGCACAATGCTATACAGTGGTGGGTGAGCGGTGTACTACTATTCCCAGCAGCGACACAGAACACAATGCTACACAGTGGTGGGTGAGCGGTGTACTACTGTTCCCAGCAGAGACACAGAGTGGCAGTAAACACAATGCTATATAGTGTGGCTGAGCGGTGTACTACTGTTCCCAGCAGTGACACAGAGCACAATGCTATACAGTGGTGGGTGAGCGGTGTACTACTATTCCCAGCAGCGACACAGAGCACAATGTTATACAGTGGTGGGTGAGCGGTGTACTACTGTTCCCAGCAGCGACACAGAGCACAATGCTATACAGTGGTGGCTGAGCGGTGTACTACTATTCCCAGCAGCGACACAGAGCACAATGCTATACAGTGGTGGGTGAGCGGTGTACTACTATTCCCAGCAGCGACACAGAGCACAATGCTATACAGTGGTGGGTGAGCGGTGTACTACTGTTCCCAGCAGAGACACAGAGTGGCAGTTAACACAATGCTATATAGTGTGGCTGAGCGGTGTACTACTGTTCCCAGCAGCGACACAGAGCACAATGCTATACAGTGGTGGGTGAGCGGTGTACTACTGTTCCCAGCAGAGACACAGAGTGGCAGTAAACACAATGCTATACAGTGGTGGCTGAGCGGTGTACTACTGTTCCCAGCAAAGACACAGAGTGGCAGTAAACACAATGCTATATAGTGTGGGTGAGCGGTGTACTACTATTCCCAGCAGCGACACAGAGCACAATGCTATACAGGGTGAGCGGTGTACTACTGTTCCCAGCAGACACACAGAGTGGCAGTAAACACAATGCTATATAGTGTGGGTGAGCGGTGTACTACTATTCCCAGCAGCGACACAGAGCACAATGCTATACAGGGTGAGCGGTGTACTACTGTTCCCAGCAGACACACAGAGTGGCAGTAAACACAATGCTATATAGTGTGGGTGAGCAGTGTACTACTATTCCCAGCAGCGACACAAAGCACAATGCTATACAGGGTGAGCGGTGTACTACTGTTCCCAGCAGACACACAGAGTGGCAGTAAACACAATGCTATATAGTGTGGTTGAGCGGTGTACTACTATTCCCAGCAGCAACACAGAGCACAATGCTATACAGGGTGAGCGGTGTACTACTGTTCCCAGCAGAGACACAAAGTGGCAGTAAACACAATGCTATATAGTGTGGGTGAGCGGTGTACTACTATTCCCAGCAGCGACACAGAGCACAATGCTATACAGGGTGAGCGGTGTACTACTGTTCCCAGCAGAGACACAAAGTGGCAGTAAACACAATGCTATATAGTGTGGGTGAGCGGTGTACTACTATTCCCAGCAGCGACACAGAGCACAATGCTATACAGGGTGAGCGATGTACTACTATTCCCAGCAGCGACACAATGACCGGGAGACCCTGGCTAGCCTGACTGGAGAGAGAACTACCCTGCCTGCCTACCCAAAGCTAAACCCACAGACAAATGGCGGAGAAATGACGTGGATCGGGTATTTATTTACCCGAACCACGTGACCCGTTCGGCCAATCAGAGCGCGTTCGGGTCCGAACCACGTGACCCGTTCGGCCAATCATAGCGCTAGCCGAACGTTCGGGTAACGTTCGGCCATGCGCTCTTAGTTCAGCCATATGGCCGAACAGTTTGGCCGAACACCATCAGGTGTTCGGCCGAACTCGAACATCACCCGAACAGGGTGATGTTCTGCAGAACCCGAACAGTGGCGAACACTGTTCGCCCAACACTAGGTGTGTCCAGCAGGTTCTGTCAGTCTCTATGGAAAGGGAATCTGTTTGTTTCCAGGAAGTAGCTCTGCTGCAAAGCTGCTGCAGGTGACTGCATGTGCTTGAACTGACATTTTGTGTTGCTCAAAGGTGAAAATAAGCACTCGGCTGGAGTTAGCCTTACCTCAATTTTTGTTGATATAATTTATGATTGAACTGCAGACTGTTGTTTGTGAATCTGCTGACAAATAAACTTTGATTCAGTTTGTATACAAGTCTGCTTTGAGCTGCTCTGTTCCCACTAAATGCTTACCATTTGAAGCTGGTCCTTCACACAACGAAGATATATAATAGCGAAAATAGTACTGTATATTTTGGACATAAAAAAAAAATGTTTGTAAGTATGAAGCATTATGAGTTATTTGCCTGTAGTATTGTACTAGCCAATGCTTTAGAAGAACCTAGAAGGGAAGATGCATCCATGCAAAAAGGGCACCAAGGACATTTGGAACCCGAAATAGCTGCTAGCAGAATATGGGTAAAATTACTGATATTCTACTATTGACAGTGGAATTTCTTATAGTAAAATAACTGACATCAAAGCCTAGCCAACCACCTAACCGAGGCCTAACCCTAACTGACTCTGACCAATGCCTAGCCATTGACAGCCCACCCACCTGCAAACCCACCCATTAGATGATTTGTTGCTTGTTAGTTGATCAAATACTAAGTTAATAGACTAATAACATAGATTATATGGACCTGTGGTGAGAGCACAGTGAGGCCAGCCTTTTACTCAGCCGTGAATAGAGCACAGTGTAGCCAGCTAACATCATCCAACAACAAGGGGATGATACCTACCGCCAAGTGTTTGGTGATATTCTGTATAAAAGATATTTTGCTGTAAGTATATATTTTTTGCTGGCAGCGCTATAAGCTGTGGATGAGTTACTGGGATTTCTCAGAGTGACATTGGATTTGTGGAATAGTCCTATGGATCTTGTGACTGCCTGAACTTTTTTACTTCTGGTGAAAGTGAGGTGTCTGCTCACAGTGACGACAGTGGATCTCCACAGAGCCCTATACACTAACTATTAACTGAACTGTACAAGAATTTCAGATCTATCCATATTTTTCCCATGAGCATCAAACTCATTGTAACAAATTTCTTACAGCCAATAGAGGCATTGCATATGGAGAGGTGCTCTGGACTGTTGGAGAGGTTGACTAGTTTAAGCATTATTATTATTATTTCTGGCATTATTTTATAGTATTTTTCATATTATACAGAATATTTTAGAAAAAATGTAGGAGATACTGAACTTTTTGAGCACTTTTAAGTCTAAATTTTTGCATCTGTATGTAGAGCAGCAATTCTTTTTTTTACGACCCTCAGAGAGCTTCATTAAGAGCCATGTTGAACTTCCAGTAACCAGCATGAGAGAGTGTGAGTATAATAATACCAAATTTAGCGTACCTGCTCCTCATTCACACCTGAGACCGTGTAACACTAACAAGTAACACGTATGCAGAATCAACAGTACTTCTTATTTAGTAGTACAGGCAGGTACATACAGAACATAGGGCCATACGTGTGGTTGTAACAATGTCATACAACTATAAGGTTGATAATATGCAAAATGTTGTCACATTCGGTTTAAGAAACTCAAATATTAACTGGAGAAATGTTACCTCTAGCATGCACCATATGAAAAGCTACATACTCCTTATACACATAGCAAAAAAGAAAAATGATTTACTACATCGAAGAGTGTAACACTATCATCTTACAAGGTATACTGTGCATTGAGGGCAAATCAGTACAATCAACATAATCAATAAACACATTGCATCAAAAAGTTATATATATATATAAATATATATATATATATTCAGGAGAAACCCGCTATAATAGAGAAGAAATACCTTCTGAATTCTTGTTTCCTTGCAATGTGCTTGCTGAAATCCCAGACATAAATGTAAAACTAAATGGAGCAGAACAATGGTCACAGGCCATTAATTTTCATCCTTATTATTTGTTCTCTTTAACCTAAGACATGTTAACAGGAAATTCTTGTTTAATTTGGCACTGAATTATTGTTACTACTGGGTCATTTTTTAAAACCTATTTAGGTTGAATAAATGACTAAACATTACAACTTAAAATGTGCATACAGACATGTAGGGGGTATTGCAGTTTTTTACAGCCTTCTACAGCCTATACACTCCTTTCAGGTTAGTAGAGATTTGGTGGCGGTAGTTTTTGTACCCACAAGTTTGCTGCAGTGTCTTTTGGTGTTATAAGAATGCTCCCATACCACCTGCCTTGTTAGAGATTACGGAAGTTTTTTATATTATTTCATGACACTAAAACTACAGTGGTGTGAAAAACTATTTGCCCCCTTCCTGATTTCTTATTCTTTTGCATGTTTGTCACACTTAAATGTTTCTGCTCATCAAAAACCGTTAACTATTAGTCAAAGATAACATAATTGAACACAAAATGCAGTTTTAAATGATGGTTTTCATTATTTAGTGAGAAAAAAAACTCCAAATCTACATGGCCCTGTGTGAAAAAGTGATTGCCCCCCCTTGTTAAAAAATAACTTAACTGTGGTTTATCACACCTGAGTTCAATTTCTGTAGTCACTCCCAGGCCTGATTACTGCCACACTTGTTTCAATAAAGAAATCACTTAAATAGGAGCTATCTGACACAGGGAAGTAGACCAAAAGCACCTCAAAAGCTAGACATCATGCCAAGATCCAAAGAAATTCAGGAACAAATGAGAACAAAAGTACTGTAACTGAGATCTATCAGTCTGGTAAAGGTTATAAAGCCATTTCTAAAGCTGTGGGACTCCAGCGAACCACAGTGAGAGCCAGTATCCACAATTGGCAAAAACATGGAACAGTGATGAACCTTCCCAGGAGAGGCCGGCCAACCAAAATTACCCCAAGAGCGCAGAGAAAACTCATCCGAGAGGCCACAAAAGACCCCAGGACAACATCTAAAGAACGGCGGGCCTCACTTGCCTCAATTAAGGTCAGTGTTCACAACTCCACCATAAGAAAGAGACTGGGCAAAAACGGCCTGCATGACAGATATCCAAGGCGCAAACCACTTTTAAGCAAAAAGAACATTAAGGCTCGTCTCAATTTTGCTAAAAAAAAACATCTCAATGATTGCCAAGCATTTTGGGAAAATACCTTGTGGACCGACGAGACAAAAGTTGAACTTTTTGGAAGATGTGTGGCCCGTTACATCTGGCATAGAAGTAACACAGCATTTCAGCAAAAAAAACATCATACCAGCAGTAAAATATGGTGGTGGTAGTGTGATGGTCTGGGGTTGTTTTGCTGCTTCAGGACCTGGAAGGCTTGCTGTGATAGATGGAACCATGAATTCTACTGTCTACCAAAAAATCCTGAAGGAGAATGTCCGGCCATCTGTTCGTCAACTCAAGCTGAAGCGATCTTGGGTGCTGCAGCAGGACAATGACCCAAAACACACCAGCAAATCCACCTCTGCATGGCTGAAGAAAAACAAAATGAAGACTTTAGAGTGGCCTAGTCAAAGTCCTGACCTGAATCCTATTGAGATGTTGTGGCATGACCTTAAAAAGGCGGTTCATGCTAGAAAACCCTCAAATAAAGCTGAATTACAACAATTCTGCAAAGATGAGTGGGCCAAAATTCCTCCAGAGTGCTGTAAAAGACTTGTTGCAAGTTATCGCAAACGCTTGATTGCAGTTATTGCTGCTAAGGGTGGCCCAACCAGTTATTAGGTTCAGGGGGCAATTTCTTTTTCACACAGGGCCATGTAGGTTTCGAGTTTTTTTTCTCACTAAATAATAAAAACCATTATTTAAAACTGCATTTTGTGTTCAATTATGTTATCTTTGACTAATAGTTAACGGTTTTTGATGAGCAGAAACATTTAAGTGTTACAAACATGCAAAAGAATAAGAAATCAGGAAGGGGGCAAATAGTTTTTCACACCACTGTACATGGAATATGTTTCTCTAGCAGGCTATGAGAAAGTGAGTTGAGATCTGTGACCTTCTGTAAATCACTGATATCAGGAATCAGGAAACTGGTACCAGGTTCATAAATTGTTACTAGAGCTAGTAACAATGTACAGTAGATTGTCAGATCATGAGAATCAATGTCACTGGATATAAATTTGAAGAAGAGTTTTTTGTATGTGTGCGCCTGAAAAAGGAAGTGAGAGGGCTATGGAGGCTGTCATATTTATTTATTTTTAAACAGTGCAAATTGCCTGTCTGTCCTGTTGATCCTTTGCCTGTAATACTTGTACCCAGATCTGACAAGATTAGCTGCATGCTTGTTTCTGGTATGTTGTTCAGGCACTACTGAAGCCAGAAGATCAGTAGGACAGCCACACAAGTGAAATTGCTTAAAAGGAAATAAATATGGCAGCCTCCATATCCCACCCTATACACACACACATACCGACCATCTGCCTAAAGTTTGCTGCCTATCTAGAATTGATGACTCTGAATTGGTCTGAAATGATTAGGAATGAATTCATTCATTAATATACTTTTTATACAACTTCAGAGAACTGGTAAAGTATTACTTCGAACAGCATTAGAAAAACTCTGCTAACATAATAACAGTCCAGGTTGAGAGAAAGAGGTAGATTGCACTCATGCTGGAAAGCTTCCCCCTTTTAACACATTGAACACCTTTGAGTTTATGTGTACTGTGACTTTGACATCTGAGCAAAATGTTCATATTAAATGCTAATGCTTAAATTCAGGCTCCCATCAAGTCCTCAGGTTTAATTTTGGTCATCATGTAAAGTTAAGTTAAAGTAGAAAAAAATATGCATTTAATAAAGCCTGATCATTGCTACAACACAATAAATAAATACCCCACCCTCCCCTGTAGCTAAAAAAAAAAATGTTTAAAAAAGAATAATTTAAAAGAAAAAAATTACATAAAATTACCTTAGGGACTAAACTTTTTTTTAATATGCATGTTGTGAGGGTATATTACTGTTATCGTTTGCCTATAAGGGCTTGTAATTAGTGAGGGACGCAAAACTAAAAAGAATGCCCCTTTTTTTCCAAATAAAATATTGGCGTTATACATTGTACTAGGGAGATATTTTCAACAATGCAATAACTGGGACAAATGGGCAAATAAAATGTGTCAGTTTTATGCACAGTAGAAAATTTTATTTTAAAACTATAATGGCCAGAAACTGAGAAAAAATGATTTTGTTTCCATTTTTTCTTATTATTTCTGTTAAAATGCATTTAGAATAAAATAACTTTTAGAAAAATGTACCACCCGATGAAAGCCTAATTGGTGGCAAAAAACAAGATATAGATTGTTTTGCTGTGATAAGTAGTAATAAAGTTATTGTCAAATTAATGGAAGAAGTGTTGACAGGGGACAATTGCTTCTGTCCTAGAGGTGAAAACACCTGCGGGCTGATGTGGTTGTTGACTGTATTGTCAGGTGGACAAATATTTTAGATATTTATTCTGGATCCCTAATTTATCAATAATTATAACAATGATCAAATAAGAAGGTAGACTGGAGGTTCATGGTTTTAGGCAAAATTACAAGTAACACAAGGGTACTGGTATTTCATATTTTTAGGTGTGAACAAATCACTGAGCCACCAATGTAATATATTTTAAACTGTGACCTTTTTAACCCATAGTTAAGCTACACTGCTTACACTTTCCTTATTTAACCAGCAGCTGTGTATAAGATATGCCTAATAGACAATACGCTAGAAGTGGTATTTTACTGTTCTCTGCAACAGGTCAGGTGTCATCCTAGGCCACTGTATTAAAAAATTGCCCTGTACATGGTGGTTCCAGATATTGTTCATTGCTATTTGGCTGCTTCAAGGCCTTTCAACTCACTACAAACCAATGTAATTCTTTGTTCTGTTTAAATGGAGATTCCACGTTCTCTATAAAATTGACAGGAACATCCATTGACACCGTACAAATCTTCTTGTAACTTATTATATTGGAAATGTGTGTAGCAAGCAAAAAAACTTCCCTCATGCTCAAATTGCAGTTCTTCACAGTCATATCTACAGCACTCATTATTCAACATATTCAGTAATCCATTAAGACCTCTCTTCCACAAGCAGTTGAAGGTGGTGAATTCACTTCCTATCAGCTGCTCCTGTTCACTGGCCAGATGATGCCTAGTGTTTGCCATGGGTGGTGGACAGGCGCCAGTCAGTTGCCATTCTCAAATGTGTCATATCACATTTTGTGGCCTCTGGTTAATGCCACTGTGTGTCAGACAGACTTGCAGTGTTACCAAATGCTGCTGTTCAATTGCATGTAATTGAAGCCGAATGGCACTTGTGGCCAGCAGCAGGCAGGCTGAACTGCCCGACCAGCATACAGTTCAGCCTCCCATGGAAAACTGGTCTGGAAAAAGAAAGGCAGGGAATGTTTAAATTCCTATCGCTTAATCCCTAGGCTTACTTTGGCTGGAGTTCCAGCCATTGGTGTGTGAATTGTAAATGGCTGGATACATCATAGATAGCATTGCTATATGTACATCTTCTGAGCTGTGTCTAGAAAAGTCATGCAGGTTGGGACTTGGCATTCTGTCACCTCAACGGACATAGACACAACAGACATGTGTGAATGGATCTGTAGTTAACAATGGATCTGGCAACAGCTCCATTTGTCCATTGTGGAAAATGTTCTACTACAATGTGTAGCATGAACCTAGCTAGTTTTTCTTTGGGGAAAAAAAAAGCATGATTGTCCCTTCTATGCACCCTATTATTGGTCCATTTAGTGAGGGATGAAGATTTCCCTGTGTAAGGCAGCTGGCAGCAAAGGAACATATGCCATTATGGTTTTCCCTTCCTGGGTTTCCTACACTATACACTGTCAGCCTTCTGGGCTATTAGATCTGCTACAAGTTCTCAGAGACTTTAGCAGCAGGCCAAAGTACAATATGGATATTGCTCATTGAACAATATCAGTGAAAACATAAGTATGTGTATATATGTGACTGTGTGTATCTGTAACCATCTGCTATGTCACCTTGAAGATACAAAGACGTTTGGTGGGTTTTGTGTGAGGAGGTGCAGTACTTGTGAAATTCTTCTAAGCACATTAATAAATATGCTAAAAAACAAAGTGTGTGCATATTTAGAAATTAATTAATTCATACATTTGTCCAAAGGTGAGGAAACTGAAATAATATTTAATATTAATTTCTTGCAATATGCAGAGCTGAAATGAATAGATTGTACTTTTATTTAAAAAAAAATGCAATTTCCCTTTATTTTTCAGGCTATTATCGATAAAGCATTTTTTGCTCGAGCTTCTGCCTTTAGTTAGATTGCCAAAACTATGTAAACTGTGATGCTGATTTGTGCGGGATTATTCAAAGAATACTAAAATACAAATACTTGAACAAAAGTAGATCCATTGCCCAGATGAATCATTTGGCATTATTACCTTATTTAACAAACGAAACCTAATTGTTCCACTTTTATTTACTACCTTTGAGGTCTTGTAACTTCAGTAAATTGGCTCAATTAGGATCTCATACCAGTAACGGTGGATCAGTTTGCTCATCCTTATGTTGCCATCAACGGTTTTAGAAAATGTTATATTTGATCTTCAGTTTCTTTCTTCTTAATTTCTTGGTTGGTTTCTTTGCATGTTGTCTGTTGTGTATCCATGAGGCAGTTGGCTCAACCTCTACTGCTTCCATATGTCTGATACTTGTTGCCATAGTAAATATTTTCTGAGTGCCTTGTTTAAATAGAACAAACTGAAACAATGTGAAACTGAGATCTCTTTAACAAGACACTTTGCATTATTTCTAATGTACAAAAGTTAAAATCTGTTACTGCAAGTAAGACTTTTGAAATAGCTTTTTTTCCTATCAATCTAATCTTCAATTTTTTACTCAGTTACACTATGCTATTTGATATGTTTAGAAGTTCTCTTTTGTATTTTTTAAATTATTCTTTCCAAAATACTTTCACCTTTGTGCCAGCTTATTCTCTGGTGCTCTTTTATCCTGAATTAAACCCAGAGTAAAAATTCTTTTAGGATTTACTTTCTCTTTTTGTCACAAATCTTCAGAAATATCTTATCTCAACTATTGCTACTTCTGAAACAATCATACATATTTTCAAATGCTTAATCCCTTGAGATCACAAAGTAAGCTGTATGAAAGGATTTATCAAGAAAGCACACGCTACATAGATTCAGCTGCACAGCCATCACAACAGTTAGATATAGTGTCCCATGTAACGCTAATGAAGTATCCTAGTCGAGAAAGATGATGCACAGAGAGCATTCACGATCTGAAAGCCTTCTTTCTGCTGGGATTAACCACCTTCTAGGCAGCAAATAGTCCACTGTAATCACCAAAGATATCTTGCAGAGCAAGTGAGCAAATGAAGATGTTTCAGGTTTAAAGTTGGGGAAAAAAATGAAGAAGGAACATTTATTGGCAGATTCAAAAGATACCAATTTCAGTGTGTTGTATTACTATGTTATTATTATTGTTATTTTTCTTTTTTTTTTTTTTTTTTCACCCGCAACCCAGAAAAGTTAGTAACTACCAGAATTTCATTTTTAACATGATACATAAACGTTTTTCTTTTTATCTACATACAAACAAACTGGATAAAGATAGAACAATCATCTTTATTTTTAAAAATATTCCTAGTACATTTAAAGCAGCAAATAAAATCATTTAACATTGACACTTTTTCAAGGAAAAACGTTTTTAGTAGCATAAAGCAGGTGGCCATTTATTCACAGATGAACACCCCGACGGGCCAAAAAGATAGATCCCTCTGTGATGAAAATCTGATCAGAGAAGGATATATTTCTGCCACACAATGGTAATAGATTTTCAGTATGTTTCAGCTTAAAGATGTGTAATTAGTACCGCACTTTTGGCTACACACCCAAAAGGGTGAGGTGTGCAGAGCTTCCCACCTGGGCATCATCAGGATCCAGACTATAGTGAATTGAATGAAGACTGAACCACCTCGTCCAATCACAAATACTTTATTGCGTAAAAGTTAAAACATGCAATACATGCTATTACACAATAAAGTCTTTGTGATTGGATGAGGTGGACGAGGTGGTGTGGACTTCAATTAATTCACAATACATTTCAGCTTGGAATCTATTAAACAATTGACAGAACCATCACTAACACTGCAGATAGTATTGCCCCAAATTCAGTGTTGGGCCACCTAGGATTCCCCCCAATTAATAATGGTCACCGAGGGCCGCTACACAGTACTAATGTCACGGCAGTAGAGCTCAACTCACCATTCACCTGTCCTGTTGGCATGCTACCTCAAGCCTGTGTCCTTTCGATATCCCCAAACACCTGCAACTGTTCTGTACCAGCAGCAAGTACATACTTACACAACCAAAAAATAATAAGGGTCATTTTTTATGACTACATTATTGCATTGTATTTGATTAAGTTTGTCAATGTAAACCTTACTGTGTGATGTTTGAGGGAGGACAGTGAAAGCAGCATGTTAGATATTTATAAGAACAATAAGAAAACATTCAGAAATACTGGTAAGGGTATTTTGGTGAATATGCATTGTGATATTTTTGCTAAATTGTCAATTCTTTAAAGGGGTTCTTCCGCGAATGAGGAAAAAAATAAAAAGTGGTTTATGCATAAACTATTAAACATCCTTCTAAAATAGTGTAAAAAGTTTTTTTTTAAAAATGAATGGTTTCATCAATATAAGATGTACTGTAAATAGTGACCTATGAAGGACTAGGAGGCTAATCCATTTGCTAGGGGTATTTTTTTTTTAACTTTCTTTTACAACCATAACTGCTGCCTACATAGTTTTCAGTGGTATAACCCACTTCTAGCAGGAATAGCCATTATAACCCTAAAGCTGGCCATACACTGGCCCGATTTGCGGCCGTTTCGACAGCAGATTCGATCACTGGGATCGAATCTGCTGCCAATCGTTCGCGCTAAACGCACCCGCCAATCCGATTTCCTCCCAAAATCGGATCGGTCCGTCGATCGCGCCGTGCGGAAAAATACCATCGATCGCCCGCGGGTAAGGAGCGCATCGCTAGCGGCGGCCGATCCAATCAGGTATACATTACCTGACGCTGGCTCCCAGGCATCTTCTCTGCGTCTTCTCCGCTCTGTTCCTGCTTCCATCCCAGCGTACATTAACTTCCTGTGTCACTGCAGTGACCAGGAAGTTCAAATAGAGGGCGCTCTATTTGAACTTCCTGGTCACGGAGTGACACAGTGTACGCTGGGATGCGGTGCGGGGTGCAGCGCGGAGAAGAGGACCCGGAGCCAGCTTTAGGTAATGTATACGGGGGGGGGGGGGGGGACAGGCGGCAGGAGCAGCTCAACAGATTGTGATTGGTTTCAGGCTGAAACTGATTCACAATCTATTTGCAGTAAAGGCAGCCATACGATCCCTCTCTGATCAGATTCGATCAGATAGGGATCTGTCAGCTGGTCGATCTAATGGCAAATCGACCAGTGTATGGCTACCTTAACTGCTGAGCTGCTGAATATGTGTTTACATTGTTGCTAGGCAACCAGACCCGTGCAGAGACTCGTTTTGGGAAAAGAGTCATAAGCAGCTGGGAGAATCAGTCCCATCTACACCATATGATTCTTTGTCAGATTCGATTCAATTTGATTCGATTCATTGATATGATTTGATTCAATCTGACATGTTCGATTCATGATTCGATTCAATTCGATTCAAATTGAATCGAATCATGAATTGGACATGTCACATTTGTGAAAAGAGTCATAAGCAGCTGGGAGAATCAGTCCCATCTACACCATATGATTCTTTGTCAGATTTAATTCAATTTGATTCGATTCATTGATTTGATTTGATTCAATCTGACATGTCCGATTCATGATTCGATTCAATTTGAATCGAATTCAATTGAATCATGAATCGAATATTTCAGATTGAATCAAATCATATCAATGAATCAAATCAAATTGAATCGAATCTGACAAAGAATCATATGGTGTAGATGGGACTGATTCTCCCAGCTGCTTATGACTCTTTTCACAAAACGAGCCTCTGCACCAGGGTCTGGTTGCCTAGCAACAATGTAAACACATATTCAGCAGCTCAGAGCAGCTCAGCTATTAGGGTTATAAAGGGGATTCCTGCTAGAAGTGGGTTATACCACTGAAAACTATGTAGACAGCAGTTATGGTTGTGAAAAGAAAGTACAAAAAAAACACCCCTAACAAATGGATTAGCCTCCCAGCCATCATCCATCACGTTTTACAATACATGTTATAGTGATCAAACCATTCATTTTTAAAAAAAAAACTTTTTACACTATTTTACAAGGATGTTTAATAGTTTATGCATAAAACACTTTTTATTTTTTTCCTCATTCACGGAAGAACCCCTTTAAGCCTATTATAATATTTAATGAATGATTGTTAGTGATTGGAATTAACCTGACATTTTTTTTTACAGAATTAGTTTTACAGCAAAACTGCTATTCTGCCTGATAATAAGTTGAAACACAGCAATGAATAAAGCTGTCTATTCCTTGAAATAGAAACTGGCATTATAGAGTGCCAGGTTTTGCTTCCTGGCTATTAAAAATGCTGTCTGTTTAATAAAGTGACAGCAGTTTTTAAGTATTATCATTTTTAATGAATCTGCATAGGAAGGCAAAGGACCTCATATAGCTGTATAATTGAAAGGATAGCAGCAAAGCCTCTTCCAGTAGTGACACCATCTCCCCTAATTTGCTTTTCCTGCTTTATTTTACATCCGTCTAGTACACTTATAAAGGGAAACAGACAAGTCCACAGAAAAGTGACATGTTCATTTTAATTGTAATTCCACTTTTACTTAAAACATACCTGAACTGACATGTGACATGATGAGTTAAACATGGGTACATAAAATACTTAGCATACGTAGAACTTGCCTGTGGTCACTTTTTATTTTTATTCATTACAAACGCTAATAAAAAATTATAATTAATGTATGCAAATGAGGGTGCCAAACTGCAGTTGAATGCTGCCACAGTTCTCCTGAGTTCTGAACAGTAAGCAGAAGCTAAACACTTTTATCTGACTGAGCAACCAATCCTAATAACAGAAGAGTGATTAAAAGCTCTAAAGTTAATTATTTCTTTATGTTGGGAGGAGAGGCGCAGAAGTAACATAGGATACAGCGCGTGAGTTTAAACGGCATGAGTTTGGCAGTTATGCAGAGTAGGGAAAGGGGGGGGGGGGAAGGACCAAACCATGTGTTATTTATTTTACATGACAAGGGCTCCCCTATTGTGGAATTATCGTTACAAAATTCTGTCAGCGTAGATGCAGGCACTGGCGAATATAGGAGACAGTGGCAGGTGAATGTTTTAACCTCTTGAGGACCATGGTGTTAAACCCTCATAGTGACCAGAACATTTTTTGACAAATTGGCCACTGCAGCTTTAAAACCAAGCTGCAGGGCCGCACAACACAGCACACTAGTGATTCTCCCCCATTTCCCCCCAAACAACAGAGCTCTCTGCTGGTGGGGTCTGATCGCCCCAGATGTTTGTTTATTTGTTTATGTTTGTTTATTTGTCATTTTACTTTCATATACTCCCCCCTCTGCTTCAGCCAATGACAGCCGATCACCCCTGTGCCTAAGGAGGGGACAGCCGTGTCTCACCAGTACAGCGCTGCTGCTGATCGCAGCACTGTACCAGTAATTAGATGGCGGTTTCGCCATCTAACAGTCTCCCGAACGGCAATAGCCGCTCAGAGACTGAAGGCGGAGCTTAGTTCCACCCACCAAGTAGGAGATGCACGCGCAGCCTGCCTATGATCTCCTGCAACTCATCAACACTAGCCAGGAAGTGCTCTCCTGAGCTGGAACTTCTAATTGTCAACTGCAGGCCAAAGTACTCGCCCAGGGAGTTCTCCTCCTACATTCTCGTAGGTGTGTACATACCACCTGATGCCGAAGTTAGACATGCCCTGCACGACCTCAGCGACACCATCACACAATGGGAGTCAGCCCATCCTGACTCGCTGTTTATTGTAATGGGCGACTTCAATAGAGCCAACCTCCACCAGGAGCTCCCCCGTTTTCACCAGCATGTCAGCATGTGGCCTGCCCAACAAGGAACCTGAAAACTCTTGATCATTGCTACACAGTGCTGAAAGAGGCCTACAAAGCCATACCACGGGCAGCGCTGGGCTTCTCTGACCACTCTCTCATCCACCTGATCCCCACCTACAGGAGGCGTCTGGAGTCAGCGAAACCTGTTCTCAAGTCTACCAAAGTGTGGTCAGATGAGGCCAAGCTCCAACTTCAGGCCTGCTTTGACTGCACTGACTGGAAGGCCTTGGAAGCTCCAAACCTAGACGACTGGGCAGACAACATCTCCTCATACATTATCTTCTGTGAAGCCTCCTGTATACCAACCAAGTCCTTCAGAGTCTATCCCAACAATAAACCGTGGTTCTCCAACAAACTACGGAAACTGCGGAGGTGCAAGGAAGTAGCGCACAAGTCTGGCAACCAGGTGGACTACAAGACGGCAAGGAACAACCTGAAACGAGAACTGATTGCCGCCAAGAGGGAGTACGTGGAGAGGATAAGATGCAACCTACGATCAAATGACACAAGAGCTGTTTGGAAGGGGCTGAAAGCTGCCACAAACTATAAGCCTCCCCCACAACACGCTACTCCCAGTGCTGAGCTAGCCAAGGACCTCAGCAACTTCTACTGCAGGTTTGAGGTCTAGGCAGTACCAGGTGAGCCAGCGACAGTACCCGCACACCCCACATGACCTAATGAGGACTTTGTCTCAGTTTTGAGCCCACCACCTCCAGCTGTAAGTGAGGCTGATGTCCTCCTCCACCTGTCCTCGCTAAACCCTAAGAAAGCCTCGGGCCCCGATGGGGTGTCACCAACCTGTCTGAAAACCTGCTCACATCAGCTGGCACCCATCCTCGCTTTTATCTTCGCCAAATCCCTTCAGGAGGGCATAGTCCACACGTGTTTCAAAAAGTCGACTATCATCCCTGTCCCCAAAAAGCAGGGAAACACAGGCCTGTGGCCCTAACATCCAACATTATGAAATCCTTTGAGAGAGCTGTCCTGACCCACATTAAGCTCACTACCTCATCCCTACTGGACCCGTTCCAGTTTGCTTATAGGGCAAACAGATCTACCGATGATGCTGTCAACATCTGCCTAGAGATCACAAACAACCACCTGGACAAACCAAACACATACGTCAGGATTCTTCTACTCGACTTCAGCTCGGCCTTTAACACCATCTGCCCCCGTATACTGCAGGCCAATCTCACAGAACTGAATGTCCATCCCACACTCCGTCGGTAGATCACAGACTTCCTGACTAACAGATTTCAAGTCGTTAAGCTTGGCGAGATCACCTCTCAACCGAGGACAACAAACACAGGGGCTCCACAAGGCTGCGTCCTGTCACCAATTCTGTTCTCCCTCTACATGAACAACTGCAGATCCATGGCAAGCTCTGTCAAGGTCATAAAATTTGCAGATGACACCACCATCGTTGGCCTGGTGACAGTCAATGATGAGCAGGCCTATCGTCAGGAGGTTGAAATAATCTGCCAGTGGTGCAGGGAGAACAGGCTTGTCCTCAACACATCCAAAACTGTGGAGCTGATAGTAGACTTCAGGAAGTTTTCCCCCACCCCCCCACCAATCTTCATTGACGGCACAGAGGTTGAAAGAGTGCCCAGCGTACGCCTGCTGGGCACCACCATCTCCAAAGACCTGAGCTGGAAGGCAAACACAGCCTTGACCCAAAAGAAAGCACAGCAGAGGCTTTTCTTCCTCCGCCAACTGAAAAAGTTTGGCATGGCCCAAGAACTGCTGATGTGCTTTTACACCGCCACCATCGAGTCCGTCCTCTGCGCCTCCACCCTAGTCTGGTACGCTGGCTCCGCCACCAGAGACAAATACAAACTTCAGAGGGTCATCAAATTGGCAGAGAGAATCATTGGCAGACACCTCCCTTCGCTTGAACTCCTCCACAATTCCAGACTACGCTCAAGAGCAATGAGAATTGCCGGTGACCCCTCTCACCCTGGTCACTGCTTTTTCAGCCGGCTCCCTCTGGGCCGGAGGTTTCGGGCCATTGCTACCAAAACTTTGAGGCACAGGAACTCCTTTTTCCCCTCTGCTGTCAACCTCCTGAACTCCATCCAGGTCGTCCCACCCCCTCCACCGCTGTGAACTGAATGGCACCTTGCCCTTACTTAGTTATTGACTTGTCCTCCTGCATAAATTGCACTCATCTTCAGCCAAGTACCGGAAGTAACTTTTATGTTTGCAACTGCACTCTGTGCGATTCATTCTAACTTGCACTCATGCTATAACTAGTTATTAATCTGCAGTCCTGCCTGTTTATCATTTTGCACTCCTGTTTATGCCTATTGTTATTATTTATGCCTTCTGTTAGCTATACCTTTGAACCCTTTGTATGTGTAAAACCCAATACCGAGCACGACCCAGTCGTGCCTGGCGATTAAAATATTTCTGATTCTGATTCTGATTCTGCAAACCAGAGCCCCACGACATTACGCTGATCGGTGTTAGGCGGTCCTGGGGCTGCTGCTGCGGCCATGTCCATCCATCATGCTAAAAAATTAAAACAATTACACAGTGAAGCTTTTGTATGAATGATGTAACTACTGTGGGGGTGCTTAAAAATTAAATGGGCAATTCATTTGCATCCATTACTTGCTATCAGACTTCAACATCCCCACCTTGTCGATCCATAAGGTCTATCTCTTCAACAGTAAATGTGTTTAATCTCCTTTGCTGGTGGTGCAGTGGTGTCTTCCAGCACACAGCCACATGACTTACTCACATTGTGACCTTTTTTTCAAAAAAAAAAAAAATGCCTTTCTAGAGATGATTCCCTGGAAGGCTTGGTTGTACCTCTTACTACAGTCAATTACCTTGAGGATGCATTCTCAAAGGTATGGATGTCACTCGTATGTCCATTTAAATGAGCAAGAAAGGTCTGCCATGTTTGGCCAACATGGAAAGGCCGCAAGGACAGTTAATCAAATAAACAACCATTAAAGGACTAAACAAAAAATAATAATAATTTGACATCCAAATCTGTAGGGTGGGTCATAGTAGCACCTCTGATGACGTCCAAACACTGCTGGCACCAGTGACATGGGGATATGCCATAGACAGGCAGGCCCAACATTTCTGGACCATGAATCCACTGTTTGCCATGTCTGTTGCACCCAGAAATATCTTCAAGGGCTGTTTCATACAAAAAGTTCAATGATTTTCTATTTGCCAGGGTTTTAAAAAGTATGTTGAAAATCGACTCCGATGAGCTACATTTGGCAATTTACCGTAGTTATTGGTGCTTACCATCCACCACTCTCTTTCCTTCCTAATTGGTAATTCTCTTACATTTGGCAATTTTATAGTGATTGTGATTCTGTTAGAAGCATATGAAAACAAAATCACTGTAAAAATTCCTTATGTAAATGTAATAGTGATTGTTATGTGATTGTCATTAGTGTTGATCGAACACCCAGATATTTGGGCTCGGGTCGGCTTGGCTGAACAGGGTCCGGATGTTCGGGATATTTGGCTGAACACGGACCCTAATTGAAGTCAATGGGGACCCGAGCATACCTGCTTTGCAGGCCTGAAAAAACTTGCAAAATGAGGGAAACTTCTGCAAAATGGGTTGGAAATAGTGGAGGGGGGCGGCATTTACACATAGATCTTAGGCTCAGAATAAAAGCAGGGACTCATGTTTGCAGAGCAGTGTGCCAATTATACTTGACTGCCAATAAAACAAATAAGACTCCCAAAAAAAGGCATACGTGTATGGGGAAAAACTGCACGCTTAAGGCCAATGCATTTTATCGCCATGCATTTATGAATTTTTTACAAATGAGATCCTGAAAAGCTGTCCTAGTACCAATGGGACCGGCAATGTTAATCCACACATGATGGAAGAGGAGGTACAGGAGAACAAGGCTACGCTTTGTGATGCAACCCAGGCCTTGCATGAGGACAAAATGCATGCTTAAAGCAATGCCCTTTGTTGCCATGCATTGTTAAATATAATAGAAATTAGATATTCCTGAAAAGCAGTCCTAGCAATGGGACCGGCAACGTTAACCCAGCACATATGATGGAAGAGGAGGTACAGGAGAGCAAGGCCACACTTTGTGACACAACCCAGGCCTTGCATGAGGACAAAATGCAGGCTTAAAACAATGCATTTTGTCACCATGCATTGATAAATATAATAGAAATGAGATATTCATAAAAAGCAGTCCTACCAATGGGACCGGCAACGCTAACCCAGCTCACATGATGGAAGAGAAGGTACAGGAGAGCAAGGCCATGCTTTGTGACACAACCCAGGCCTTGCATGAGGACAAAATGCAGGCTTAAAGCAATGCATTTTGTCGTCATGCATTAATAAATGTAATAGAAATGAGATATTTCTGAAAAGCAGTCCTACCAATGGGACTGGCAACGCTAACCCAGCACAACTGTTCCCAGCTGGCACTGAAAGTACTGTTTTTTTTCATCAATAAGCAACAGTAAAATTCAATAAACTGTGTTATTTTATGGGCACAACTGTTCCCAGCTGGCACAGAAAGTACTTTTTTTCCAACAAAAAGCAAGAGTAAAATTCAATAAAATGTGTTTTTTATGGGCACAACTGTTCCCAGCTGGCACTGAAACTGGGACCAAATATGATGGGCACAGTGGCTGCTGGCAGTGCCTGCTGGCAGTGGTGAGGCAGGTGCACTGTGGCTGGACTGGCAACTGCTGGTAGTGGGTGAGGCTGGGGCTCTGTGGCTGCTGCTGGCAGTGGTGGTGAGCCTGGGGCACTGTGGCTGGCCTGGCTGGCAGTGCTGGCACCTAGCTGCTAGCTCTGTCTCCTACCTACCCCAAGGTGAACCCCCATGCGAATGGAGGAGCCAGCGCGCGTGTTCGGGTATTTATATACCCGAACCACGAGACCCGCTCGGCCAATCACAACTATGGTCACAGCCAGCTAGGCTGTGTGACCATCGCTGTGGAAAAAGTGTCGTTGCCACTGATTGGCTGCCTGCAAAGGCACCAATAAGCGAGGGGAGGAGACCGAACAATGCAGCCGAGCACCATGCAGTGTTTGGCTGTGCTCGACCTGAACACGCCAATGTTCGTGGAATAATGTACAGTGCCGAGCACTGTTCGATCATCACTAATTGTCCTGGAAATACAATTAGCGATTTTTGCTGTGAAACGGCCCTCAAGTTTTGGCTATCTTATAGACAATTTTAAGTTTCTTATCACATGAAAATGACAGCTAGCGATCTGTCTCACTTTCCACCATAGGCCAAAGTGTATAGATTGTTCCCTGAAGCATCTCACAATCCTTACCGGAAGGCAAAATTAGTTATTGTCAGTGTTTTTCTTCTTACCCTAACTTCTTAACATATGTCTTTCAAGTGAAACAAATTATTCCACAACAATATGACATTCTGCTCTGTACACATTTTATGGGTGATATTTATCTCCATCATAAGTTGATTGTTTTACATTGCTATATCTGGGAAATATTACTGTTGTTATTGCTTCCTCATCAATTAATGTAAACAATTTACACTGTTATTTGAAAATAAAATAAAAATAAACACTTCATGTATAGTCCTGTCATCAGGATAATAATCAATGCCTGTGTAAATCCCTGTATTTCCCATTAGTAATACGTCAACAGTTGATTAGGCACATCCCCAAAACGTTTTATATCACTCATTATTTTAAAGCATATCCATCTTAGTGGGATTGATTTAAAAAAGAGTGCTAACTGTTAGCATGGCTGTTTTCGCGCAAATTTTCGCATTGCGCGCGATCACGAATTTTCGTGCGAAACTATAACATTTTCGCGCACAAACGTGAATTTTTATGCGAAAACTATATCGATTGCGCGCAAAAATGTTATCGTTTTGCGCGAAAATTCGCGATTGCGCGCAATGCGGAAATTCGCACAAAAATGGCCGTGCTAACAGTTAGCACTCTTTTGTGAATCAAGCCCAGTGACTCCATTCTGCCAAACCCTTAGCATCCCTTAAACACACACACACACACACACACACACACACACACACAATCCACATTTTTTCCCCTAGACTATATTTCTGATAAATTCACTAGTTGAAATGTGGTACAGTAATCATTATACCCCCAATGCAAGAAAGCTTATAGACCTCAAATCCCCACTCCACCCACCCCCAATTAAAAAAAAAACTGAGATGATGATGATGATGATGATGATTATTAGTATTATTATAATAATAATATCAATAATTAGTACTACTGCTACTACTACTACTACTACTAGTACTACTACTACTACTACTACTACTACTACTACTACTACTACTACTACTACTACTACTACTACTACTACTACTAATACTATACTAGTTTAGTAGTAAACTATTAAGTAATTTTTATTCATTTTGGGCTCAAGACAGGACATCTAATATTTATATTTTTATAACTTATTACCGACATAGTTATGGTCCAAATTATTGTTGAAATAAATATGTTTTATTTATTCTTAAGCAATAAATGGCAAATAAAATTCATGTATCACGGTTCGCCAATAATATATTTTGCAGTGGAAGACATTTAAATCTTTAATGCTGCTAACATTTTGCTTATTATATTATATTTCAACAGAGACACAGCAAGAAAGATGACCTACAGCCACAAACACCTAGGGTGTATGTAGATTTATTTATGCCATATAGTGTTCTTGGTTTGCAGATGGAATAGATAAGATTCTAGTAAACATTTGGATTTTAACAGATAGTGCTATCAAAGAGGACACCACATCAGACAAGACTAATTCTCTGACATCCGAGAATACAGAAATGTTATGATTTTGGAAATCATTTAATGACAAAAGATTGCTTTTAACTGTTTATAAGGTTTAATTGTTTATAAGGTGATATCATGTTAACAATATGAATGAAAATACACCTGAAACTATAAAATAAAATGTTAAATCTGGTCATATAAGTGTAAATACTTATGCAGCTACAACTCTAATCTCTTGACTAAAGGTGCACCATGCACATTTGTGTAATTCTCCATTTGAGAACTATAATACATTTTACTGATTGTTTGCAACATTTAAAAAATCTGACTAATGTATCACACTCAGGTATGCAATTTTCTCCCAATTTTAGAAAGAAAAATGATTGCAAACTCTGAAAAAAATGCTTGGCTCTATTAATTAGGTTTGTTTTTTTTTTACTAAAAATTGTTCAGAAAACTCAGTCACTCCCAATCAACTTATATCAATAAAAACAGTTTCAATTCAATTAGATTTCTCACTCAAATAAAAAAAAAGAAAAAAATTGTTTTTTTTCCCCAGTACATCTGATTCTTTTTTATCAGACTGCAGTAAAATGAAATCTTCGTATTGTATTGTATTGTTAATGGTCACCTTATGTGTTTAAGTACCATTTCTCTAGTTTTTTTTTTCCCTTCTTCTTCTTCTTCTTCTTCTTCTTCTTCTTCATCTTCTTCTTCATCTTCATCTTCATCTTCATCTTCTTCATCTTCTTCTTCATCTTCATCTACATCTTCTTCATCTTCATCTTCTTCTTCTTCTTCTTCATCTTCTTCTTCATCTTCTTCTTCATCTTCTTCTTCATCTTCTTCTTCATCTTCATCTTCTTCTTCTTCTTCTCCTTCTTCTTCTTCTCCTTCTACTTCTTTTTCTATATCTTCTTCTTCTTCTATATCGTCTTCTTCTTCTTCACTTATTTCTCTTTTATAATTTTTTTTTAAAGAAATGCAGCTATTTTTGAGCGTAATAAATAGCTGGTGGCGCACGCATGTTGGAAGCGCCATTGTATGTGCTCCCTGGCAGTGGAAACACACAGACAGCAGGAAGTAAATTCAGCAGCAGGAGGAGGAGGATGAGTGTGTGGCAGCAGGCCAGGCAGTCAATGAGGCAGGCAGCGTGACATAATATCCCTGGTACCTAGCGGTGATACCAGGGCTGTAAATAAACACAACAGGAGGTCCCAGACAGCGGTCGTGCAGCCCACATCGTGTCCAATACACAACTGGGACAACACAGTTTTCAACCCGGGCACCTCAGAAAAAATTAAACCTTTTTTTTTTTTTAATGGTTTTTTTGTTTTGTTTGTACAAGTTAATTACACAGATATAGCTATTGTTTGACGTAATAGCTGGTGGCAGAGTGGCAGCAGAAGGTAATTCCGTGTACCCTGGCAGTGGAAACACAGACAGACAGCAGCAGCAGCAGGAGGAATGGAGGAGTAGTGTGAGTGTGGCAGCAGGCAGGCAGCGTGACATAATAGCCCTGGTACCTAGCGGTGATACCAGGGCGTAAATAAACACAGCAGGAGGTCCCAGACAGCGGTCGTGAAGCCCACATCGTGTCCAATACACAACTGGGACATCACAGTTTTCAACCCGGGCACCTCAGAAAAAATTAAACTTTTTTTTTTTTTAATGGTTTTTTTGTTTTGTTTGTACAAGTTAATTACACAGATATAGCTATTGTTTGACGTAATAGCTGGTGGCAGAGTGGCAGCAGAAGGTAATTCCGTGTACCCTGGCAGTGGAAAACACAGACAGACAGCAGCAGCAGCAGCAGGAGGAATGGAGGAGTAGTGTGAGTGTGGCAGCAGGCAGGCAGCTTGACATAATAGCCCTGGTACCTAGCGGTGATACCAGGGCTGTAAATAAACACAGCAGGAGGTCCCAGACAGCGGTCATGAAGCCCACATCGTGTCCAATACACAACTGGGACAACACAGTTTTCAACCCGGGCACCTCAGAAAAATTAAACCTTTTTTTTTATGTTTTTTTTTGTTTTGTTTTTACAACAAATTACACAGATATAGCTATTGTTTGACGTAGTAGCTGGTGGCAGAGTGGCAGCAGAAGGTAAATCTGTGTACCCTGGCAGTGGGAAACACAGACAGACAGCAGCAGCAGCAGGAGGAATGGAGGAGTAGTGTGAGTGTGGCAACAGGCAGGCAGCGTGACATAATAGCCCTGGTACCTAGCGGTGATACCAGGGCATAAATAAACACAACAGGAGGTCCCAGACAGCGGTCGTGCAGCCCACATTGTGTCCAATACACAACTGGGACAACACAGTTTTCAACCCGGGCACCTCAGAAAAAATTAAACCTTTTTTTTTTAATGGTTTTTTTGTTTTGTTTGTACAAGTTAATTACACAGATATAGCTATTGTTTGACGTAATAGCTGGTGGCAGAGTGGCAGCAGAAGGTAAATCCGTGTACCCTGGCAGTGGGAAACACAGACAGACAGCAGAAGGGCAGTACACAGCAGCCCACTGTATGTGTAAAATGTGTGGCTGCAGGCGACGTAATAGTCAAAGTGAACCAGGCTGGCTTAGTGAGCAGGAGCCAGGAGGTGGTAAAGGGTGGTAAGGCACATTAAAGATGGTTTTTCCGGTAGCCAGTTCATGTCCCCCTCTCGCTGACAACAGGGGCCAGGAACTCGCCTTCCACCCACGCCTGGTTCATCTTGAGAAACGTCAGTCTGTCCACAGACTTGTGAGACAGACATGAGCGTTTCTCGGTGACCACGCCACCAGCTGCACTGAAGCAGCGCTCGGACAGCACGCTGGAAGGGGGACAGGACAGCACTTCCAGGGCGTACTGCGCCAGCTCGCTCCAGATCTCCAGGCGCTTGACCCAATACTGCATGGGATCAACAGGGGCATCGCTGTCAAGCCCGCTGTAGGACCCCATGTAGTCAGCCACCATACGGGTCAGGCGCTGGCTGTGACCGGAGGAGGATGCTGCTGCATGCACCTCCTGTCTAGTCACTGCTGCCGGAGCCTCTACAGTCCTGTAGAGCTCGTTGCTGAGAGACAGCAGGTCTGTGGGGCGCTTGCTGCTGGATGCAGGCACCTGCTGCTGCCTCTGTGCTGGCTGGACAGTGGGGGTGGAAGGCTGGGGGAAGGCTTCCTCCAAGCGCTCAACAAGGGCCTGCTGCAAGCTCCTTATTTGTTGCGCTGGCTCTCCTCCTGCAGGCGGCAGGAACTGGCTCAACTTCCCCTTGAGGCGTGGGTCCAACATCATGCTGATCCAGATCTCCTCCCTCTGCTTCATCTGGATCACTCTGGGGTCCCTGCGCAGGCACGCCAGCATGTGCGCTGCCATTGGGAAGAGGCGGGCCACGTGTGCTGGCACATTGATGGCAGTGCTGCTGTCCTCATCCTCCTCCTCTGCCGCCTCATCCTCTCTCCACCCCCGCACCAACTCAGCTGCACTGTGCTGATCCCCCTCATCAGCAGCAAGGTCAGGGACCTCCACCAAGTCCTCCTCCTCCTCCCCCTCAGAGGTGGACTGTGCAGCTGCATGACGCTCCTGCTGGTCCAAGGCTGCCGCTCCCTGTTCCAGCATAGCATTGAGGGCCCTGTTCAGCAGACAAACCAGGGGCACCCACTCGCAGACCATAGCATGGTCCCTGCTCACCATGTTAGTGGCCTGCAGAAAGGGAGCCAGCACTAAGCACACCTGCTGCATGTGCCTCCAGTCATCATCGGGGACGATGGACGGGATGTTGCTGGTCTTGTCCCTTCTCTGAGCGGCGGAAACAGTGGCCAGGGCAAGGTACTGGTTGACAGCGTGCTTCTGTTCAACCAGACGCTCCAACATCGCCAGGGTGGAGTTCCAGCGAGTCGGAACGTCAAGGATCAGCCGATGGCGTGGCAGCTCCAGCTCCTTTTGCACGTCTTCCAGGCTCGCACAGGCTGCAGCCGAGCGCCGGAAGTGACACACAACGTTCCTTGCCGTTTCCAGCAGTTCGCCCATCCCCTGGTAGGTGCGCAGGAACTTCTGCACCACCAGGTTCAGCACATGGGCAAGACAGGGGATGTCGGTCAGGTTTTCCCTGTCGATGGCGGCAACCAGATTGGCCCCATTGTCGGCCACCACCTCTCCGACTCTGAGGCCTCTGGGGGTCAGACAAATCCTCTCCTGCTCCTGGAGTTTGACCAACACATGGGTTGCCGTCAGTTTGGTCTTCCCAAGGCTGACCAAGTGCAGCAGCGCTTGGCAGTGGCGGGCCTTCACGCTGCTGCTGAGGCGGGGGGTTTGGCCAGGTGTGCCGGAGGATGGCAGAGGATCGGAGGAACCTGCTGCAGTTCCCCTGACCCTGCGGGGTGGCACCACCCACTGTGTTGCTGCTGCTGCTGTGCCCGCTGCTGCTCTCCCATACTCACCCCCTTCCACCAAGCTGACCCAGTGGACAGTGAAGGACAGGTAGCGGCCTGTCCCGAAGCGGCTGCTCCAGGAGTCCATGGTGACGTGGACCCTTTCACCAACCGCGTGCTCCAGCCCTCGCTCCACATTGGCCATCACAAAGCGGTGCAGTGCAGGAATGGCCTTGCGGGCGAAGAAGTGTCTGCTGGGGAGCTGCCAGTCTGGTTAGGGTTAGGGTGGAGGCCTCGGATGCAGAGCTGATGGCGGGCTGCTCATCCTCCGTCATCAGTTGCACCACAGTGGATGCATCCTTTTCCTCAATGGGACGTTTCCGACCCGGCTGGAGGAAAATAGGAGCAGGTGCTACACGCTGCTGCTGCTGTGTCTCTGCAGCGTGAGTTGCAGATGCTCCTGCTGGGCAGCGCCCAAGGCGTCCACGGCCAGTGGCTATAGGAGGAATGTTAGCCACTGACGCTGCTGCTGAGGAACTGTGCATGGTGGCGCGGCCGCGGCTTGCCACAATGCTGCTCCCTCTCCTCCTGATTCCCTTGCTGCCCTTCCCCTTGCCCAAACCGCGCTGGCTGCCACTTCCAGACATCTTAGATGTTTTGGGCGTAAACACAAAAGTTTTTTAAAAGTGCGGGTGAAAAGTGGGGTACTTTAATGGAGTGGGTTGTTGGGTGAGGTGACACTAATCACTAAGTGACTAGATCGCTAAGTGATTAGTACAGTACAAATACAAAATACAAAAATCGGTAATCAGTAAGTGTGAAGAGTGAAAAGTGAGTGTGTCCCCTAGTACACTAACTAGAAAATACACTAATCAGTAGTAATCACAAGGAAATAGAGTGTGTTTACACTACAGACAGTGAGTGCACGCACGCGCAAACACGCGCAGGAGCTAGCCTATGAACAGAAACTGAGTGAGTGCCCCTAGTACAGTAAGTAAGTAGTAACAGTCAGGAAGTACAACTAGAGGTTACAATAATCAGTAGTAATCACAAGGAAATAGAGTGTGTGTACACTACAGACAGTGAGTGCACGCACGCGCAAACACGCGCAGGAGCTAGCCTATGAACAGTGACTGAGTGAGTGTCCCTACTACAGTAAGTAAGTAGTAACAGTCAGGAAGTACAACTAGCAGTTACAATAATCAGTAGTAATCACAAGGAAATAGAGTGTGTGTACACTACAGACAGTGAGTGCACGCACGCGCAAACACGCGCAGGAGCTAGCCTATGAACAGTGACTGAGTGAGTGTCCCTACTACAGTAGGTAAGTAGTAACAGTGAGGAAGTACAACTAGCAGTTACAATAATCAGTAGTAATCACAAGGAAATAGAGTGTGTGTACACTACAGACAGTGAGTGCACGCACGCGCAAACACGCGCAGGAGCTAGCCTATGAACAGTGACTGAGTGAGTGTCCCTACTACAGTAAGTAAGTAGTAACAGTCAGGAAGTACAACTAGCAGTTACAATAATCAGTAGTAATCACAAGGAAATAGAGTGTGTGTACACTACAGACAGTGAGTGCACGCACGCGCACACACGCGCAGGAGCTAGCCTATGAACAGAGACTGAGTGAGTGTCCCTAGTACAGTAAGTAAGTAGTAACAGTCAGGAAGTACAACTAGAAGTTACAATAATCAGTAGTAATCACAAGGAAATAGAGTGTGTGTACACTACAGACAGTGAGTGCACGCACGCGCAAACACGCGCAGGAGCTAGCCTATGAACAGTGACTGAGTGAGTGTCTAGTACAGTAAGTAAGTAGTAACAGTCAGGAAGTACAACTAGCAGACAGTTACAATAATCAGTAGTAATCACAAGGAAATAGAGTGTGTGTACACTACAGACAGTGAGTGCACGCGCACAGTCGCACACACACGCAGGAGCTAGCCTATGAACAGTGACTGAGTGTCCCTACTAGTACAATAAGTAGTAACAGTAAGTACAACTAGAAATTACAATAATCAGTAATCAGAAGGAAATAGAGTGTGTTTACACTACAGACAGTGAGTGCACGCACACGCAGGAGCTATGAACAAACAGTGACAGTGAGTGTCCTAGTACAGTTACAGTATATAACTACAATACAAAATACAATCACTCAGTAGTAAAAGACAGCAGAAATACTGGTATAGATGAGAAATAAACTAACAGAGGACAGGAGAGAACAGCTGCCCACACAGGCAGGCCCCTTAGGCCTAAAGCTGTAAGCCTGCAGCAGCTGTCTCTATGTAACACAAAAGCTACTAACTAAAATACAATGTCTATCTAACTAACAACAATATAGGTGTATATAGGAGGTGTATGTGAGCAAAAACGCTAGGTGATTGACCACAATAAAGCTCTTGCTAAGCCAACGCACAAAGGAGCAGATCTCTCTCTGTACAAAGTCAGGCAAGGACGGAAAAACCTAACATGGCGGCCGCTATTTATAGGGTAGGGGCTGGCCAGGGTCCCCCTCTGTGATTGGCTGCCGTCAGAGGGCCTGGGAGCCCTCTGATTGGCTCAAAGGACATCAATCTGGGCTATGACGCTATTCGAGCTCGGTATTCGAGCTCGAACAGCGCTGTTTGCTCGAATAGCGCGAATAGTGAATGAGCTATTCGAGTTTACTCGAATAGCCCATTCGAATAGCTGCAGCTATTCGGAGCTCGAATACCGAGCTCGAATAGCTGAAAAAGAGCTCGAATATTCAAGCTACTCGAATATTCGAGCTCTGTTGAGCACCACTATTTGAACGTATGTTCTTTTTGCCATTGGAGTGCAGCTTCTGCATAGGATCAATGTGAAAAAATAGGCCTAGCTAGAAAACATTACTATATACCCCACACTGTATGCTTACCATAAACTCTGTATTAATGTTGAAAATAAATACAGTAATTAAAAATAATTTAAGAGAAGGGAAAGACTGAACTTAATGTAACAGAGGTGTATTACTGTATAAAGAAGAGTAAAAGTAGCTTTATGCATACTGCAAGGCCTGGATTCTTGTTTCTGGTTGCTTGAGACTTCTGGTTACCTGAGTTCTGGATAATGGGGGTTTTACTGTATTAATGAACTCACTTCTTAATAATCTTAAATTCTATTAACATTGCATTGTGCTTTAGCCACTCGGCAGCTAAGATTTCATTTTTGATGTTTCATTATTTTCCAGATAATGCTGCGCAATTCGTATTTCTTCACATGAAAGGATGAATGTCGCTTTTGGCTGACTTACATTTACATGGTTTACTGCAAAATTCATCTTAGAGCAGAGCGGTGCCCCAGAGCAATTAATACTAAGGACGTGATAAAATGATCAGCACCGCATTTACAGTCGCATTGACACTAAATAAATCTGTGCGTTTCTTTGTAATGATCATTTTGCAATGCTTAGGAACTGTGTAACTGAATCACTTCACAATAAGTAGTCTTCAAGCAAAAAGAAAATCTCAGTAGAAAACATATTCGATATGCAGTTCTCATAGATGCTGTTTAGTAAAACATAAACCGACAGGCATATTTCAGAAATCGAGAAGGCAAAAATAAAAAGTAAACAATAATATACATTCCTAATGCTGTTATTATATTACTATGGTTTGTGTACACAAAAAGCAAGAGACTATTAAGCTGGAAAAAAGGTTGAATAGATACGCATCAAGTTGTGCTACAGCAAGAAGCAGTGGTGTAGGAGCACATGGGTCAAAATGTGGTGTTTACCTCTTAGCACAAGACAGGCAGTTATAACAATAGTAAGAACTTTGAATCAGCCCCACAAAACCAATGAGTTGCAAGAATGGATACTTTTTTCTATCATGCTGTAAAGTAAGAAATGTAATATTTGTAGCTAATTTATATTAAAGCAGTACATCTTATTTTTATGAATCATATTTGTAACATTTTGAAGGATATATCTTACATGTCATCCACGTTTTGTGATACAATGCTAATTCTTCCAGACCAAGTAGGTACTTGTTAAAGGATCAAGAAGAAAATATTTATAAAAGTTTCACCCAATATTGGCATAATCTTTAAGATTTTTATTTTTTAGACCCTGAGATTGTGACCAATTAAGTTACAGAACTGCAAAGGTAAACAGCAGGTAACCAGTACTGAGGACTGCACACCAAAATATTGTATAAATAATGTTTATTGAGAATAGAGATGGCTTGAACCTCCGATTTTGGGTTTGTGAACCTTGAACGCGAACTTCCGCAAAAGTTTGTGTTCGTGCGAACTATGCAAACCGCAATAGAATTCAATGGGCAGGTGAACTTTGAAAAATACAAACACTGTTTCTGGCTACAAAAGTGATGGAAAAGATGTTTCAAGGGGTCTAAAACATGGAGGAGTCAGTGACTACAAGAGGACATTTTTTTTTTTTAAAAAGACCTTATAGTTTTTGAGAAAATCGATTTTAAAATTCTCCTTCTGACCATGGGAAAATTAAACTCCCGACGAATTTAGCGGTTAATAGCAAAGTCCCCTTACATAGTAGAAACCCCAAATTTGCATGGTATGTAGAGGGGGACAGTGACTACAAGAGGAACATTTTTTTTTTTTCAAAAAGACCTTATAGGTTTTGAGAAAATGGATTTTAAAATTCTCCTTCTGACCGTGGGAAAATTAAACACCTGATGACTTTAGTGGTTAATAGCAAAGTCCAATTACATAGCAGAAACACCAAATTTGCAGGGTATGTAGAGGGGGACAGTGACTACAAGAGGAAAAATATTTTTTTGAAAAAAGACCTTATACTTTTTAGAAAATCGATTTTAAAATTTCAAAGAAAAATAGTATACATTTAAATTAAATGACAGTTCTCAGGGAAACAATTCCCTCCAACTTTAGCTGTTAATAGCAAAGGCCCCATACATCCTAGCAACACCAAATTTGCAGGATATGTTAAAAGGATAGTGTGAAACAATATTTAAAAAAATGGCTTAGCTTGGCTGCCCCCCATACCATAGACTATGCGGGTTGGTATAGCTCAGGGTGCGAAGCCTCACGCAGCCAGGGCTCCACATTCTAGCTATCCCAGCCCGCATAGGGGACAAGGGGTTACAGAGAGCTTGGTAGGGGGACCCCACGTTTTTTGGGGGAAATTTCCCACACCCTGAACATTAAAAATAAATGAAATTTAAAAATAAATATTTTTTTAAATATTGTTTCCCACTATCTTTTTACTATATCCTGCAAATTTGGTGTTGCTAGGATTTAAGGGACCTTTGCTATTAACTGCTAAAGTTGGCAGCAATTGTTTCCCTAAGAACTGTCATTTAATTTAAATCAATACTATTTTTTTTAAAATCGATTTTGTTAAAAAGTATAAGGTCTTTTTGAAAAATGTTTTTATTTTACTCTTGTAGTCACCGTCCCCCTCTACATATCCTGCAAATGTGATGTTTCTACTATGTAAGGGGACTTTGCTATTAACTGCTAAAATTGGCGGGCGTTTACTTTTCGCACGGTCAGAAGGACAATTTTAAAATTTATTTTCTCAAAAAATATAAGGTCTTTTTGAGAAAAAAATGTTCCTCTTATACCTACTGTCCCTATTTTCATACCCTGCAAATTTGGTGTTTATAGCATGTAATGAAGCTTAGCTATTAACCGTTAAAGTCAGCGCCATTAAAGTCTGCGCCATAAAATACAAACACAAACTTTTCTGAAAACAATTCACTTTTTGTGGCGAACACAAACCACTGAGATTTGCACGAATGAGGTCGCCGGCGAACCGTTCGGATCATCTCTAATTGAGAATAGTGTCTATAAAGGAAAACAAGTGATTAAGTGAACACAAACATAATCCAGCCAAAACCTAACTAAGCAGTTCATGCACTATTAAGGTGCAATATACACAGATGAAAACAGCCATGCATGCAGTACATAAATGGAGCAGTAAACAAGGTCAAGGATTCTCGATCAAAACCAATAATAGAGCAAACAAGAGCTAGATCAAGGGTATGTAAGAATCAATACTACAAGCCATACAGGCTAAAAATAAGTGTAAGAAATGCAGGGACCAGTTCACAGCTGCACTCAGTTAAGGCTGAACTACTGTATATTCAGACGGATTAAATGTTCACAAAAAAGGGGTGTGTGCTGATTGGGTATAACTGGGCTAAGGGTAATGGAAGTACATCAGCTGAAAGGAGCCAGGAGTCCAGAAAAATGTGTTACTCTGGTACCACCTGCAGGGGAAGGAAGGTGTTGAAGGGTTATGGGCAATTTTGGATGTACGACTTCCACCTGCCGGTGAACAGGGTAGGCCCAATACTTGGGAAAACATTGTCATCAGCAAATAAGGCAAAGCACCTCACAGATTCTTTCTGACACCATCGTATGAAACACTTGCAATCTGTTTTAGGCCCACAAAATACACATTAAATCCAACAGAGTGTAAAGAAAACTTGTTTTGAAGAAGGGGGTGAATGATGGCAACAGGAATAAATTCCAGCCCACACATTTACTGATATGAAGGATACCGATATTGATTTCCAGCCCATGTGGTCCTTGACATGGTATTATCACTAGGGCCTATGTCCCAAATACGCAATGGTGAGTGGAGTCCTGACAGAAATAATTTCCCAGAGTGTTAAGGGGGTTCCAATGTGCTTTTCTTTTCATTTTGAATGTATAATATTTAAAAAATTAAACTAAAAATCATGTATAATTGTTTAAAACAGACAAAATGAAAAAGAAAGAAAAGAAAAAGAAAAAAAGCAGAACGAGGTTCCCTTTCCCAAGATGATTTAACCTCTAATCCCCTGTGAAGAGTGTTAAATGCCAGTAAGGAGAGCATGGGCTCTTCATGATGGGCAGTACTAATCCCATGTGATTTTCAACATAATGGCATATCTTGCAAGGAGGGTATGTAACGAGCGGCGGGGACGCCGTTTCTTCCATCCCAGCCGCTCTCTCGGTTTCCCCGCGCGCTGGACTCTTGCCCGCGAACACCACCAGACTAGTGTGCGCGCGCGCGGCCAGCGTCGCCGTATTTACGCCTCTAGGAGGCGAGTCAGCTAAACAGCAGGTCAGCTGACATCACAGGGAGCGCTCCTTGGCCGGCTGGCGGGGGCGTGACTCAGGGCTCCCCTGTCGGCATAAAGACAGCGAGCTGTCAGTAGCGCGCTGTCTGTTGTTGTGAATACCAGTGTGTTAGCGCTCAGACCATAGACTAGATCCCAGGTGTTGATGCCAAGGACTTCACACCTAGACTAGGATTTTGATTGTATTGTATTGTTTACCTGTTTGACCTTGCTCGTTCCTGACTATTCTCTCGCTCTCTGATTCTGTACTTCCTAAAAAAATTACCTATCTCTACATAGCGAAAGTCTTTGTATAAGTCTATTTATAATAAGCACACCAAAATAAAGCCGCTCATGTGTCTTAAATGCCCTTGGCTGATTATGACCAGCACCCAGATTCCTATAGGTAAGTCAATAAGCACCACAGTGCTTTGTGCCTGCCACACCCATCCGAAAACAATCAGTGTTGCTTGCAAATTTTTGCCAAAAGCATTTTCACATCAAAAATGCCATTTTTGTTTTCGAGATTTTTTTTTCAAAAAATACATAAACATTTTCGCATTCGAGATTTGCCATGTAAATACGCTAACATTTTTGCATAATGGATGCCGACTTTTGTAGCAAAGCCCCTTTACATGCTAGAAACACATTTTGCAGGGTATGTGGAAGGGAGCGATGGGTAAAAGAGGAAAATGATTTTTTCAAAAAAGACCTTCTAGTTTTTGAGAAAATTGATTTTAAAGTTTTATAGGAAAACAGTATACATTTAAATGCGCTAAATGCAATTAATTTCATGATGGAGTTTCCAGTATGGCTGTATAAAGATCTCCAGCAACTTTACCTATTTTTTTAAACTTTTTTTATAATGCTCAGAGTGTGGAAAATTAAAAAAAAATGATGTGGCGTCCCCCCATCCTGAGCCTCTTTAACCCCTTGTCCCCCATGTAGGCTGGGATAGCCAGAATGTGGAACCCTGGCAGAGTGGGGCTTTGTAACTTGAGCTATACCAGCCGCTATGGCTCATGCGATGGAGAGGGGGCTCCAGGGAGGGGCGGCCAAGCCTCTCACTCCCCCTGGAGCCCTTGTCCAATCCTTCTCCACCTCGGTGCCCCAGGAGGAGGTGGGGTGATGACTCCCTGGGGTAGGGGGTCCCTGGAAACCCCATCATGAAATTCATTGCTCTTTCTTTTGATACATGTAAATGTACAGTGACTTGCGAAAGTATTCGGCCCCCTTGAAGTTTTCCACATTTTGTCATATTACTGCCACAAACATGAATAGATTTTATTGGAATTCCACATGAAAGACCAATACAAAATGGTGTACACGTGAGGAGTGGAACGAAGATCATACATGATTCCAAACATTTTTTACAAATAAATAACTGCAAAGTGGGGTGTGCGTAATTATACTTTGTAGAACCACCTTTTGCTGCAATTACAGCTGCCAGTCTTTTAGGGTATGTCTCTACCAGCTTTGCACATCTAGAGACTGAAATCCTTGCCCATTCTTCTTCGCAAAACAGCTCCACCTCAGTCAGATTAGATGGACTGTGTTTGTGAACAGCAGTTTTCAGATCTTGCCACCGATTCTCGATTGGATTTAGATCTGGACTTTGACTGGGCCATTCTAACACATGGATGTGTTTTGTTTTAAACCATTCCATTGTTGCCCTTGCTTTATGTTTAGGGTTGTTGTCCTGATGGAAGGTGAACCTCCGCCTCAGTCTCAAGTCTTCTGCAAACTTCAAGAGGTTTTCTTCCTAGATTGCCCTGTATTTGGCTCCATCCATCTTTCCCATCAACTCTGACCAGCTTCCCTGTCCCTGCTGAAGGGAAGCACCTCCAGAGCATGATGCTGCCACCACCATATTTAACAGTAGAGATGGTGTGTTCAGAGTGATGTGCAGTGTTAGTTTTCCGCCACACATAGCTTTTTGCATTTTGGCCAAAACGTTCTATTTTGGTCTCATCTGACCAGAGCACCTTCTTTGCCTTCCTGTTTGCTGTGTCCCCCACATGGCTTGTGGCAAACTGGACTTCTTATGCTTTTTTTAACAGTGGCTTTCTTCTTGCCACTCTTCCATAAAGGCCAACTTTGTGCAGTACATGACTAATAGTTGTCCTATGGACAGATTCCCCCACCTGAGCTGTAGATCTCTGCAGCTCGTCCAGAGTCACCATGGGCCTCTTGACTGCATTTTTGATCAGCACTCTCCTTGTTCGGCCTCTGAGTTTAGGTGGACAGCCTTGTCTTGGTAGGTTTACAGTTGTGCCATTTCTGAATGATCACTTGAACAGTGCTCTGTGGGATGCTCAAGGCTTTGGAAATCTTTTTGTAGCCTAAGCCTGCTTTAAATTTCTCAATAACTTTATCCCTGACCTGTCTGGAGTGTTCTTTGGACTTCATGGTGTTGTTGCTTCCAAGATTCTCTTAGACAACCTCTGAGGCCGTCATAGAGCAGCTGTATTTGTACTGACATTAGATTACACTCGGGTGCACTCCATTTAGTCATTAGCACTCATCAGGCAATGTCTATGGGCAACTGACTGCACTCAGACCAAAGGTGGCTGAATAATTACGCACACCCCACTTTGCAGTTATTTATTTGTAAAAAAAAAAATGTTTGGAATCATGTAGGATTTTAGTTCCACTTCTCATGTGTACACCACTTTGTGTTGGTCTTTCACGTGGAATTCCAATAAAATTGATTTATGTTTGTGGCAGTAATGTGACAAAATGTGGAAAACTTCAAGGGGGCCGAATACTTTTGCAAGCCACTGTATTCTACCATTAGGTTTGCTACATTATCTGTCATTTGTCGCATTTAAATGTATTCTTTTTTCCTATGAAACTTTTAAATTGATTTTCTCAAAAACTATAAGGTCTTTTTGAATTTTATTTCTTTTTGTACCTACTGTTGCCCTCCACATACCGTGCAAATTTGGGGTTTGTAGCATGTTAGGGGGCTTTGCTATTAACCGCGAAAGTCACGAACATTAGGCAAAAAAACCCGCTAAAATATTCAGGCAAATTTTCACTTGTCGAAGCAAAAATTGTACTTATTTTTACAAAAATTAGGCGAAAAAAATATTAGCATTTTTGCTCATTACTGAAAAGAATAGCTGGTGTTAGCAGTAGATAGAATTTTCCTTCGGTAGCCTCCTTCTCTTCCTCTTCTTGTTCTTAGATTAGTACCCCTCCTCCTCCTTCTCTTCATACTTCACCTGTGGTGCAGCATAGATGGAGACACATGCCCTGATGAAACCTTTTACCCTAGGTGCCACCTGAGTTACCTAGTGAACTTTTGACTAAGTATATCAATGTATCATCCCTGTTCATGCTTGCTTGATCAAATGTCTGTGGTCTGATAATTCCTACAACAAACCGAATTTTGCATTGACACATACACATTGTTTGTCACAGCTTTTTGTGAAAAAATTGTGTGGCTTTGCCATATTAGGGGTGAATATTCAGAGGCAGCAGTTGTGTAATATATTAATGATCAGAAATTGCCCAGAATGACCCTGCTGTATAAACAGGACAAATTGATGTGCACAGTGCACATCAATTTTACCAGCATTTACGCAAGTAACATAAGGTGCATTGTGCAAGTAGTGCAACTTACGTTATATACACAAAATGAGCGTTGCTTATAAAATGCTTGTTATGATGTGTATCTTATACAAACAACACATGTGTAGTGTACAAAATCTAAATGCACTGTTTGCACAATGCACTTGTTAAATACTTGCTTAAATGCTGGTAAAATTGATGTGCACTATGTGTGTACATCAATTTTACCACTGCTTAGCGAACAAGCGCAAATATACTGTTGTACTTCCTCCTCCTTCTTCTTATAGGAAAATAAGATTTGGACAACAGTGCATTTAAGAACTAAATCTACTCGTTTAGGTTGTTTAGAGTGGTTACTCACTGAACCAAACATGCTTTGCTGAAACATATCCTCAAAGCATTAGTAACTGTTAAGTTCTTCAGAGTGTCTATGGGATTTGTCTACAGAAGGAGATCTGCAGAAGGAGTTAAAAACTGTTCATGACTTGGTTTTCCTGGGTCTGGGAGGATGAGAATGCTCTTTGGCTTGACCCATGCTGGGTTACCCAGTCTCTTACCTTGGTAGCCTGCTGTGGTTGTAAGGGACATCCACGATCAAGTAAGTAAAGAAAAATGACCGACATGACTGGCTTCTAGAGAGCTGTGAAGGCCTAGCTGGGTGGTGATGGGGCTGATTGTGAAAGAAACTATACCATTTCCTCCTTGTCTGCCACAGTTATCACAGGAGATCGTTCCTCTTTGCATTACCTTGTTTTATTTTGGTTTGGTTTTTATTCTATCAATTTAACCTGTAAAGTAGCACTCCAAACAGTAGGTGCTCGAGGAGTGTGTCCGCTGGGCCCAAGATGGACGTCTAAGCTCCTCACACTAGCTCACAAAAACCTACAGTAAGCAAACAGCCAGCATGTTATAGGTCCTGCAGCTCTGGAGGTTATAAAGGTAGAACTGGTTCCCTCCAAGAAGCAGAAAAAGGCAGCACCAAACTGCAGAATCTTCCCGAACTGTTTTCAGGCATGCAGCAGTGGAATGTAGCAGCAAATGGAGCACTCGCCACTCTGTTCCCCTAAATGCTCCTGCACATCGGATTGGGATGGGATACCTGCCTTTACAGGAAACTTTTCTTCTAGCCTAGATTTTCTGTCCTCACACAGTCCAGCCAAATATAAATTGAGGCTGGAACATTACACGGATAATGTAGGTCCATATCCTTCCTGTGCCAGCAGCAACAGACACTTTCAACCTAGCCCCTGCTGATGTTTTTCTAGCTTAAGCGGCCTCAAAGGCTTTTACCAAAAAGCTGCTAATGTCATTCAAGCAATAACTATTTTTAGAGCTAAATCACATAACAAGTAACTTACACTACACAATAGCCTCCCTGGTGAAAAGAGTCTATGTTAATGAAGATTAAATTAACGTGATAACTGTAGAACATAGTAAAGTAATTGATGCCATTGAAAAATAAAGCTGATGATATTACATGGTTAAAAAATAAAGCAGCTGATATGGAAGACTACAGTCGCAAAAATAATTTAAAGTTTAGAGTAATTCATGAGCTGGTGATTCCTGAAGAGATTAAAACATACTTGATCAAATTAATTCCAGCTACCCTTACTGAAATGTAGATTAATATTGAAAGGCACATCATCTTATAAAAACTAAACAAATGTCGCACAATTTTCCCAGAGACATTATTGCAAATTTTGAATATTTTTATGCTAAGGAAGAACTTCTACAATATGTTAAGAAAAAGGACTCCCTACCAAGTCCTTCTAGCAACATCCAGTTGCATGGAGATCTGTCTCAGACGCTTCTACATAAAAGAATACTAATTCCAATTACAAACCCCCTAATGAGACAAGAACACAATACAAATCGGAGTTCCCATCTAAGCTGATAATTTTTAAAGATGGCAGGAACATAATTGTGTACAATTTGGAGGATGGGCTCGAGCTGTTCAAAAACAGTAAGATACATCTCCCTCCAGCTCCCACTAACATGACTAGTGTTAGCTAACTACTGATTGCTTTCTGGTTGTTTCATTCTGAGGAGATACCTTTGGGACAAATTTAAATATTTAAACCTTGGTTAGTTTTGTCTCAAGCTCCCTTTCCACTTAGTTTTAACTACGAGAAATTAAGCTGTAGTTTCTTATTAGAACAATTGTTCACTCCTAACAGTTAATATCGTCCTGTTCTTTGCTCATTTACTATGTAGGTGGACAAAATATATACACTTTGGATGTTACTCAAAATTAACCTATTAAACTGTTCATCCAATACCCAAGTAGAGATGGCCCGAAAGGTTCGCCTGCAAATGGTTCCAGACGAACTTTCGGTGGTTCGCGTTCGCCAGTGAAGGCCAACTTTTGCTGAAGTTCAGTTCGCCCCCATAGTGCGCCATTGGGGTCAACTTTGACCCTCTACATCACAGTCAGCAGGCACATTGTAGCCAATTAGGCTACACTCTCTCCTGGAGCCACTGCCCCCCTTATAAAAGGCAGGCAGCACTGGCTTTTACACTCACTCGTGTGCCTGCAGTAATTAGTGAAGGGACAGCTGCTGGCAGATTCTCATAGGGAAAGATTAGTTAGGCTCTTGTAGGCTTGTTAGCTTGCTTCTGGCTGATTGTTATTGCTAAAATAGCACCCCTCAACAGCTCTTTTGAGAGCTAATGTTCTCCTGATGTGTTTTTTTGTTTTTTGTGTTGCCCACTGACACTGCATTATACAGCCCTATCTGTTGCAGCTGGACCTTGGTAATTGTTATTACTGTGCCAGCCAGGCCCTGCCTAACTATCTATACTGAGAAATGTACCTATGCCTACCTAACTACTGGGGCACCTACTTACCTATACGGAGACACCTACATATGCGTACCTACCAACTTATACTAGGGGACCTACCTATGCCTATTTACCTATACTGGGACACCTACCTATGCCTAGCTAACTACTGGGGCACCTACCTATGCCTACCTACCTATACTGGGACTCCTACCTTTGCCTAGCTAACTACTGGGGCGCCTACCTATGCCTACCTATCTATACTGGGACTCCTACCTATGCCTAGCTAACTACTGGGGCACCTACCTATGCCTACCTACCTATAATGGGACTCCTACCTATGCCTAGCTAACTACTGGTGCACCTACCTATGCCTATCTACCTATACTGGGACACCTACCTAAGCCTACCTACCTATACTGGGACGCCTACCTATGCCTAACTAAGTACTGGAGCACCTACCTATGCCTACCTACCTATACTGGGACTCCTACCCATGCCTACCTACCTATACTGGGACTCCTACCTATGCCTAGCTAACTACTGGGACTCCTACCTATGCCTACCTACCTATACTGGGACTCATACCTATGCCTAGCTAACTACTGGGGCACCTACATATGCCTACCTACCTATACTGGGACTCCTACCTATGCCTCCCTACCTATACTGGGACTCCTACCTATGCCTAGCTAACTACTGGGGCACCCACCTATGCCTACCTACCTATACTGGGACTCCTACCTATGCCTAGCTAACTACTGGGGCACCTACCTATGCCTACCTACCTATACTGGGGCACCTACCTATGCCTACCTACATACAAGAAGATAATAAGGTCTTTGCTTCATTGTGGACAGAGCAAATTTGATCAGCTGGACAGTCACTGTTGTTCTATCATTGAGCTACCACAGCCATATGGGCTTGTACACCGCCACGGCCTGCACTCTCGCCATGGTGCGTGGCAGTCCAGCATGGCCGTCACTACACAAACAGCTGTTTGCGGTGCGTTACACAGTGATTTTGGTGTGTAAGTGTGAAGCAGTACTCTAATTACACTCCCTGATTGATGTATACACATGCAAGATGTTTGAAAGCACTTTAGTCCTATTTAACATTCAATGTGATTTCTGCCCTTAAAACGCTGCTTTGCGTCAAATCCAGATTTTTCCCTGGGACTTTTGGCATCTATCCCACTCATCCATGCCCCCTCCAGGTGTTAGACCCCTTGAAACATCTTTTCCATCACTTTTGTGGCCAGCATAAATGTTTCTAGTTTTCAAAGTTCGCATCCCCATTGAAGTCTATTGCGATTCGCAAAAGTTTGTGCGAACCAAACCTTTTGCGGAAGTTCGCGAACCAGGTTTGCGAACCTAAAATCTGAGGTTCAGGCCATCTCTATACCCAAGCTGAAATTCCTATCTATCAATGCCCATTGTCTTCACTTTTTGTTTAAAAGAGATATGAATGGTCTGGAAAAAATAAATTAAAGACATTTTCTTAACGCCAAAGACACATTTTGCTCAAGGCAATGCCTTTAAATGTTCTCACCCCTTTTTTGACTTAATACTGGACAATAATTCCCAAAAAAGAAAAGGGGAGTCCCGATAGCCTTCAAGAGCAGGTTAAGGATCAACATAGACAGAGAAATCAAACACAATGGGGGAGATGTCTAGTACTGACATTAGGCCATATGCAATTCACTTTTTCTCCTGAGTTTTCTTCTAGGTGATATTTAAAAAATTTGTAAATAAAATGTCTTTTAAACCCCCACCAAGCAAGGAAATACTCAAAATAGTTTTGATAGCACTCTGTTACTTAATTGTTGGTACTTTTTAAATTGCAGAGTGCTGGAAAGTTAATTTAATAGAAAATGAAAACTTATCTCCTAGGAGAAAACTCAGGTGTAAAAGTGAAATGCATATGGGCCAGGGCCCATATGCAATTCACTTTTTCTCCCGAGTTTACACCTAGGTGATATTGTTATAACTTGTTTATAAAATACTTTTTAAACCCCCAGCAAGCAAGAAAATATTCAAAATAATTTTGATAGCACTTTTTCACTAACTTCTTGGTACTTTTTCAGTTGTAAAATGCTGAAAATGTATTTTAACCACTTCAGCCTTTAGTGTTTTTTCACCTTATGCATCCGAGTAATTTTCACCTTCCATTCATTCACCAATAACTTTATCACTAATTATCACAATGCAATAATCTATATCTTGTTTTTTACGCCACCAATCAGGCTTTCTTTGGGTGGTACATTTTGCTAAGAAATATTTTATGCTAAATGCATTTTACCGGGAATATTAAGAGAAACATTGAAAAAATTCATGATTTGTACGTTTTTGGCCGTTATATCTTTAAAATAATATGTGCTACCATAATTAAAACCCACACATTTTATTTGCCCATTTGTCCCGGTTATTACACCATTTAAATTATGTCCCTATCACATTGTATGGCGCCAATATTTTATTTGGAAATAAATGTGCATTTTTTGAGTATTGCATCAATCACTATTTACAAGCTTATAATTTAAAAAATATTAGTAATTTAACCTCTTGACATGCATATTAAAAAGGTTCAGACCCTTAGGTAACTATTTATTAATTTTTTTATTGTAATTTTTTTCTAATTCAAATTTTTATTTAAATATTTTTGGGTGTGTGGGAGGTAAACAGTTAATTTTAAATGTAAAAATATATATTCATTTTAACCTCTTGACGACCAGCTAACGCCGATTGGCGTAAACTGGTCGTCTGCGGGTTACCATGGAAACGACTGCTCGATCGAGCGGCCTTTCCATGTCAGTTCACGGAGGGTGTCTCCGTGAACAGCCGGAGAGCCGCCGATCGCGGCTCGCCGGCAAAATGTAAACAGGCGGGGAAGAAATCCCCGCTGTTTATATCATATGGCGCTGCTGTGCAGCAGCGCCGTAAGGCAGATCGGCGATCCCCGGCCTCCGATTGGCCGGGGATCACCGACATATGATAGGCTGAAGCCTATCCTTCAATGCGCAGGACGGAAATCCGTCCTGCGCAGCTCACAGGGGGAGGGAGAGGGAGGGAGCAGTGAGACGGCGGAGAACGCTGCGGAGGGGGGCTTTGAAGAGCCCCCCCCCCCAGCTAAGCAAATGCAGCCGGCGGCGATCAGACCCCCCAGCAGGACATCCCCCTAGTGGGGAAAAAAGGGGGGTAGTCTGATCGCCCTGCTGCACTCCTGATCGGTGCTGCGGGCTGTAGAGCCCACGCAGCACTGATCATTGAAAAATCTCCTGGTCGGCAAGTGGTTAATAAAAATGTATGTAGATGTAGTTTTACTATTTGGCTACAAGATGGCCACAGTCAAATTTTTTTTTTGGCTTCCTGTAAGCGTACTTACAGGAAGTGAAGAGGGGATGTGTAACAGAACAATCACGGCTTCTCCATGGAACTGCTTTCCCATTCATTGATCTCCGTGCTAACGGGCAGCCTGCGCACCCAGGCGGTTTCGGCCCTGCGAACCCCAGCGGCTCCGTTTTCTCATGGACATAGCTCCTACATCCAGCGTGCATATTTGGACGTAGGAGCTACGTCCTGAAGGCTAAAGTGGTTAAGGAGAAGATACAAATTATCACCTAGGAGATAACTCAGGAGAAAAAAATAATTGCATATGGGCCAAGGTCTTTAACAACCAGAACTTCACTGTGTTCAACATCTATGCACCAAACATAAATTAGCATCCATTTACATTAGGAAAAGCTCAACAAATGTTCAACTCCCCTGTTCAATCTTCTGAAATGTTCCAAGCAATTATCTTACTACAGACCATTCTCTATACTTAAAGAGTACTTCTGGCAAAAAGACAGAGCTTGTCATGGGGGCAGACTATGGCAAATGCATGTGGACATGCAAAAATATTTGCCATGCAATCACCTGCCTGGAGGAATGATGTCTTAACAAGTATTTAATCCTGACTCCCCTCCCCACCTTCATACTCCGTCATTAAGAGAGAGAGCCTATCATGACACAAGAGGTAGTCTTTCATTCTAATACAAAAATATTTTGCTCTAACCATTGCCAACAGACTTCTTAATATTCTGCCTTAATTGATGGCCTAATATCAGGTAGGTTTCACCAAAGGGAAACAATCTTCATATGGGACTAGAAGATTTATCAATATGTAGATATGATAAGTTCTGCCAGGGGACTTAATAATAATAACAACAATTCCTATATTTGTATAGTGCTTTTCTCCTGTCAGACTAAAAACGCTTATGAGACAACCACAAGAGCACACTCAGTAGGCAGTAGCAGTGTTGGGCAGTCTCACCCACGGAACTCCTAACTGAGTAGGTGCTGGCTTACTGAACAGACAGAGCCAAGATTCAAACCCAGATATCCTGTGCCAGAGGCCGAGCCCTCAGCTAGTACACTATTTAGCTCCTTTTGCTTGATGTGTAAAAGGCCTTTGACAGAGTTGATTGGGGTTTTGTGGAAGTGGTTCTTCACAAATATGGGTTTTCTTGTAATATAGTGAAGTGATGCGGGCATTATATTCACATAAATGTAAATTCCCAGAGTTAAGTGCACTATAAATTATTTTTTCCCAATGTCCCTGTCACTCATAGTAGACACTGAAAATCTAACAGATCTATCCTGTTTTGGACTAGTCCATCTCCTAATGGGGAATTCTCAGTTATACCACTTACTGAAATACAGTTGACAAGTCCAACACACAAAATGGTGTACAAACAAGTATCGAAGCTGGCTGACATCTTTGTATAGATCCTTTCCAGGGAGTGTTTTTGGAAAGAATAAAGGTAATACTAAGAATATCCAAAAATCTGTAAGTTTCTTACTACTTACTATAAGTGACATAAGCAGGGGAAAAAAAGTAATTTATAGTGCATGTTCCTCTTGGAGAAAAGTACATTTAAGATATATATATATTTTTAATTTCAAAATTTTGGGGAATAGCGGTCCTTTAGAGTTACAATAATTTTGCTTTATTTTTTCTGATCGTAATTGCAAGTTTTGCTGCAAAATAACTATTGTGCAAATTTGCAGCTCTTCACTAGCGGTTGTTGGGAAAAGATATGTGAGCACAGGGTAAGCCATGATCTTGTTTTCTTCATGGAAATTCAGGTAATGGTGGTGCGTCTCAAGGTTCCACTTGTGTTTTATCATGTTGTAGTAAAAATATTTAGAAAAAAACTGACACACATGAAAAGTATATTGTTCCTCAGACAAATCTATTCTTTCCACAGTAAAACACTGAAGTTTGAAAACATGACCATTAAATATTCAGGCTTTTTGTTCAACTAAAAGTTTACCTTTGTTATAGGGACTTCTATTTTTATTTTATTCCATCTGGCATGCAATTAACAGATGCAGCCTTATTATAGCAATTTTTCTGCCAAAACAAAGGTGTGATATAGTGTTACAAATGCATGCTGTATTTTGAATAATTTAATGCTTGGAATAGTATTAACCATTAAAAACAGATTACATTTTCTCACTGCCTTTATAAAGATAGAATTAGTGTTTTTATGATTTTTTTTTTCAAATTTGTGTTACAGTTGCTACAATTATCTTTTTGAGTACAGGTCAGTAATGTAAGTTGGCTCACAAGGTCTCAGTAACACATATCATGATATCGGACTGAAGCAGAGGCGTAGCTAGGGTTTTCAGCACCCGGGGACAAAGACTATGAATGCGCCCCCTAAGGTGAAGGGGCGTGGCCAAATGTGGGCATGGTTATGGGTGGAGCCAAATGTACATGGAGGTTAGCAGGCTCATGCTCACCCCCCCTCCCTCAGTATGTACCTTCCAGCATGTTCCAAGACAAATTCAGCAATCATGAGCCCCCCCCCCTCCCCCCTCATCAAGACAAATTCCGCCATCATGAGGAAACATGAGGCTCCCAACATGACCAACTCAGCAATCATGAGGCCCCCAACAAGACAAATTTAGCAATCATGAGGCCCACAACAAGACAAATTTAGCAATCATGAGGCCCCCAACAAGACAAATTCAGCAACCATGAGGCCCCTAACAAGACAAATTCAGCAATCTTGAGGCCCCCAACAAATCATGAGGCTCCCAACAAGACAAATTCAGTAACCATGAGGCCCCCAACAAGACAAATTCAGCAGTCATGAGGCACATAAATAGACATGTAGGCAGGGGTATAGGTGCCCAGAGTAGGTAGCCAGGGGTATATGTGCCCAGTATATGTAGTTAGGGGTATATGTGCCCAATATATGTAGGCAGGGGTATAGGTGCCCAGAGTAGGTAGCCAGGTGTCCCCCTCCCCAGCAGGAGGGGAGCAGCGCAGAGAAGAGGGAGAGCTGTGAGCAGCGGTAGGGAAGGGGGGCAATCACCTCCCTCCTTCCCTCACCTTAGGTGCTCTCCCTCCCTCGCTCTCCCCTCCATTACTGTCCGGGTGGCACGTGGCTGGCAGCGGCGGGCGGAACTTACCTCCGTATCATCGCAGCGCCGGATGGATCTGCCGCTGCTCTGGTCTGGGCCAGACCAGAGCAGCGGCTGCGGGATCCGAACTTCCGGCCGGTGCTGGAGCGAGACAGTGGTGAGTTCCGCCCGCCGCTGCCAGCCAGGAGCCACCCGGACAGTAATGGAGGGGAGAGTGAGGGAGGGAGAGCACCTAAGGTGAGGGAAGGAGGGGGGGGTGATTGCCCCCTTCCCCGCCGTCCGCACAGCTCTCTCTCTTCTCTGCACTGCTCCCTTCCCCCCCCCCCCCCCCCAAAAAAAAGAGAAAAAAAAAAAAACCTGCAGCTTAGCTAGGCAGAGGGCGCCCTTGGGGTCCCGGCGCCCCGGGGCACTTGTCCTACCCCGACCCCCCCTAGCTCCGTGCTTGGACTGAAGCGGTAATAGCATAAGGTTGCACGGGAAGGCTTCTGATAAATTCAATAAATAGAAAGATCTGTACAATACATGATTAGTTGATGCAATAAAGCATAGGTGTTTTCAGTTGCAGTCCATAACTATCACAGCTTGGCCACAACAAGTCTTGGATCTGTCAGTGTACTCAGCCACACATACCTAACATTACAGCTGGGCAGATGCTGCCTGCAGAGTCTGTGCCACACAAACTGAATATGAAGGACAGCAGCATGATTGACTTTATGTGCACAGGCCATGTATAAATATCAATATTCTTACAAACACATTTTGAAGAATAATTACTTGTTGGACACCCATCCCACTGGTATGCTCCCTTTCCCCTGCACAGAGCTGGCAGTGGAGCAGATCTTTCATAGTTACCTTTCTGTGAATGCACTATTTTCTTCCACCTCTAGTAACACAGGTGTGCTCTGCTCTCTGCCCCTACCCTTGGCATCATGCTAGTAGGGAGGGGCGGAGAGGAACTGTGTTACTGCAGGAGGAACATAATTGTGCATGCATGGAATGGTAACTATGAAAATGCTGATCCACTGCCAGCTCTGCAAGAAACAGGGAGAGGTAATCCACCGGAGCCCTTTGCCACCCTATACCTGGGCCTTTTGGTACTGTGCCAAAATCCAGACCAGCAGGCAAGCATCTACGGTGGCTAGTTAGCATGAGTCCTGGGCACGTTTGTACTGACCTCACCTCTCAAATTACTCAGTCCTTGGTGGAAAATGATGCTGAGAATATCTATCTGTTCTTTGGCATTCTGGCCTTCTGTCTCATATTATCTGCTGCTCATTCCCTTCTTAGTGGCCATCAGGGGTGCTCGGATACCCCTTTTCAAAATCCAAATTGATCCGGATCCGGATACCCAGATATTAGAACACTAATTGATGATGTGGGGACTTAAAATCCCCCCCCCCAAAAAAAAAAATGTCTGTCAATTAACATTAGGCCTAGGTTCCAGACAGCGGTCGTGCAGCCCACATTGTGTACAAAGTCCAACCGCACAACTGGGAAATGGCAGTTTTCAGCCAAGACACCTCCAAAAAATTATGCAGCAATTGTGTTTTGGGTTAAATATAGGTGGTTTCAGTAGCCTGTGGCACCCTGGCCTGGCAGTGGGAGCTGCACAGGCATCAGGAGCAGGGCAATGCAACAGCAGCAGGTGTAACGTGTGCCAGGAGCATGCCGGACGTGTCACATGGCAACTGGCACTAAGCACGTGGCACTTGCCAAGTGTCACGCGGCACTTGCCAAGTGTCAAGTGGCACTTGCCAAGTGTTACGTGGCACTTGCCAAGTGTCACGTGGCACTTGCCAAGTGTCACATGGCACTTGCTACGTGTCTCTTGCCACATGTCACAAGGCACTTGCCAAGTGACACTTGCCAAGTGTCACGTGGCACTTGGCAAGTGCCACGTGACACATGTCAAGTGCCACGTGGCAAGTGCCGAGTGACAGTCAGACAGCAGAGGAGAAGACACTAGTGCACACTAACTGTCACACTGGCACTGCTCACAGCACAGCAGTTCTGTAGAAAGCTAACACAGTAGTACTACTAATCTAACAACTACTAGCACTGACTGCAGTACTAGAGTACTAACTACACAATAACACAGTAATCCTATCCCCTAATCCCTAACCTAACCTATACCTAAGGCTAATAGCTGGCCAGCAGGCAGCAGCTGGCCTGGTCTGTGCAAAGCACACACACAGACACATAACAGCTGCCTGCAGCACACACTCTGACTGTCACACAAATGACATCAAGCTAATTAATGATTTAACAATAGTGTAATGATATTGAAGGGGTTAATCACTGTACAGCTTTCGGTTTATCACTGCTAGGCCAGCAGCACTGGAGCACACACTCTGAATGCCATACGATGACATAGATCAAGCTAATTAACAATTTAACAATAGTGCAGTGATAGTAGTGAAGGGGTTAATCACTGAACAGCGTATCACTGTGTACAGCCCTGGCTAGGCCCAGCAGCACTGGAGCACACACTCTGACTGTCACACTATAACATCAATCAAGCTAATTAATGATTTAACAATAGTGTAGTGATAGTAGTGAATGGGTTAATCACTGAACAGCTTTAAGTTTATAACTGTGTACAGGCCTTGCTAGGCCACCAGCACTGGAGCATGTCTCTCAGTGAGCATTCTGCAAGCTGAGACGATATGTCTCATCATGGCAGCCCTCCTTATTATATAGGGGGGGGGGGGGCTGGCCAGTGTTCCTTTCTGTGATTGGGTGCCAGGGTTTAGGCTGGGAGCACTCTGATTGTCTCAATGAGGTCAGGTGGGGCTGGCCAGGGTTCCCCTCTGTGATTGGTTGATAGGGCTTCTGCTGGGAGCCCTCTGATTGGCTCAATGATGTAATCTCCTTAGTTACAGTATTCTGATCTGGATATCCGCCGGATATGCGACCAAATATCCGCAGATAGCTATCCGGATTTAAAAAAAATTCCAGAATCCGAATCCGAATCGGATAGCTGACAAAAGTTTGGATATCCAGGTTGCCCGGATATGCCCGGATATCCAGAATCCAGATAAGCATCCCTGGTGGCCATGTGCAGGTGGCACATTGAGCACTGAGCAGCATTGGTACTGTGTGCTTGGTTTCTGATTTTCCACTCTCAAGTTTTGTACACATTAACAATAACAATAGCCAACCATCATCTGAAACTATCATTGTTGATCATTTAAAATGGTTGCTGTACAGACACACTGTCTGGTTCCCTGCCAAGTCACGTTTTCTGTACTATGAAGGATGGTGGGAACAGGAGTGAAGGACAAGCAATAGGACTGCAGCTGGCACATTAAAAGGAAGATAAGGGTTTGAGCATGAGAGATCCAACACACCAGACTGCTGAAAGGGAGGCCAGTGACATTATGCAACACTTGTATTTACACTAAATTTTAACAATTATGAACTTGAATGTCTTGGTCTTGGATGAGGAAAACCTAGTGTGTTCACATTGATTCAGTCCGTGGCGATCAGGGGGATGGTTCAGCCTAAAGTCGCACTTTTCCTCTGTTCCCTCACACTGGAAGAAGATTTCAAATTTTCTTGAAAGTGAGTGAGTGCTGGCTGAAGAAACTGAGTGGATGGAGACACAGCAAGTGTGGATATCTCCTGGATATTTTCCTATCTTGCTGGAAGGTCTTTCACAGTCTCTTGATCAGACCTCTTTTTCTCGTCATTTGTCTGTGGGGTACCTCATGGCTCTGTCCTTTCCCCCCTCCTCTTTTCCATCTACATGCATGGTCTTGGTAACGTAATCAACTCATTTGGGATTTAATACCACTTATATGCAGATGACACACAACTGTTCCTCTCAGCCCCAGATCTTAACTCCTTCCTCCCATGTTGTCACGGAACAGCCGTGAGAAACGTGGGCAAATTGGAAGGAGCCGCACAGTCCAATTTCTGATTGCTGTCTGGCTAAATTTGTGCAGCCATTACAGGAATCAGAACGGACATTCCTGTTTTTTTAAAATACAAGTTTTTCTCCTCTGCCCCTAATTTAGGTGCAGGATGTCTTTTGAGTTGTTAATTAGCTTAGACATATTCCCTGTGGAAGGCAGAATAACATGGAGGCATCAATTCCTTTTTCTGTTCTGGGAACCAGGTGACACCTAGCTGATCTCATGTAGGTGTTAATTAACCAAAGGGTGATAAGGAGGCCTAGGTTCAGCCAGGCAGGCTACGAATCCCCGGGAGGTCTTGACATCCTTGCTCCCTGGTAAGGATCAAAGGGAAGCCAGCTGCTAGCAGCTAGCACACATCCTGAATAACCTGATGCTCATAGCATAATCCATAAACTTCCCAGATCTGTCATATTTCTGGGGTTCCTGAGATGGCAGCTTCGTCAAACGTGGGGAAAGTGTAGCATGAGTCCCAATGCTGGTTCTGAGGAAGTTTCAGAACATTCTGAGGTAAAGACTGCCAGTTAGGCAGTTTGAAAGTGCCCTGATGATACCACAGGGGTCCCACCCCTCATGTCTGGTATCAGGGCGCTGGGTAAATCGAGACAGACCTGAAAATGTTAATAAATCTGCCCTGACCTGTATGGTTCTGTGAGATAGAGCCCATATATGGTTAGATATGATTTCTGGTACCCAGGACAAGGGGAGGGCTCATCTCATCTTCTAAGGGGGTGTGTGTCTCCCCGCCCTCACTCCCTCCTACTGAATCAGGGGCATAAGAATGGCAGAGGACCCAAACTCAGTGTCCTCAACCCTGAAACATCATCCTGATTTCATCTGTGCCAGCTTGAGGATATGCTGGCATCCACCTGGTCTGAACTCTGAACTTTGATTGAAACCAAGAACTGTACAAGTTTTTCCACAATAGGACAACTTTCCACAAATCCTACGTATTTTCTCCCTTTTATTTCATACTGGCTATTAATGTTTCAATAATTGTTGATTTTAATAATTTTCTGTATATATTAATTATTTATATTGCTTTCAATAAACCGACGCTATCGTCAGTTGTTGTTCCAGCTACCCTATTATTCAGCATACACAGGAACTGAACTCAGATCTCTGAAGAGACGCTACTATTGTTTGTTGTTGGCTAGACAGAATACAGCGTGTTTTAACCGTTTTTATTTGTAGACCTAGGCTCAGACAGTCAGCGGGCTCCTCTGTCCCATGGTAACAGAGGTGGTGGCAGTTATACCCTGAACTAGTGTGTAAAGTGTATTTCCGTACCTCACAGGCTCCCTTCTGGTCGGGCTGCTGCCCAAATTTCTGTCGGTTTCTGCGCAAAGATCGCGACCAAAGCTTGCATAGTCTGTGTGCTGAAACCGATTGGAAGGCAATTTGCGGTCTGACCACTAGGGCTCCTGTGACACATGTGTCTTCAACTGCTTGTCTGCTATTAGAGATGGCCCGAACGGTTTGCTGGCGAATGGTTCCCAGGGACTTCCGGGTGTTCGCAATCGCAGAGAACCGTGAACTTTTGCGGAAGTTCGGTTTCCCGCATAATGCACCATTAGGGTCAACTTTGACCCTCAACATCACAGTCAGCAGGCACATTGTAGCCAATCAGGCTACACTCCCTCCTTGAACCACTCCCCCCTTATAAAAGGCAGGCATCGATGGCCATTTTACTCACTCGTGTGCCTGCAGTAAATAGAGAAGGGACAGCTGCTGCTGCTGCAGACTCTCATAGGGAAAGATTAGTTAGGCTCTTGCAAACTTGTTAGCTTGCTCCTTGCTGATTTTTATTGCTAAAATAGCACCCCACAACAGCTCTTTTAAGAGCTAGTCTTGTTCTTGTGATCTATTTTTTTTCTGTGTGTCCCACTGACACTTGTGTTACATAGACAGCCTTGATAGTAATAAAAATGTTTCTGTACCGTGTTAGCCAAACAAATTATGTAGGTAGAAAAAAACATGATACGCTGCATGAAATGCTCTTTAAAAGAAATCTATATAGGAGAAACAGGACAAAGACTGCGCACAAGAATGAACTATCACCGTTTTAAAATTAATGAGGGTAAAATGGACACACCAGTGGGCCAACACTTCTGTGAACCAGGACACAGCATGCAAGATCTCAAAGTACTTATTCTTAAGGGCAACTTCAAAAATGAACAAGCAAGAAAGATTTCTGAGTACAAATGTATGAAGATTTTTAAGACATTAACAGAGAGTTTAAATTGTGGAATGGGATTCATGACTCCTTATGCAACATGATTTACTTGGCTTCATGATCTTCAGAAACCTGCTTGCATGAGCTAACTGGCTCCAGCCTGCTGATCACTTGGCATCTAACTGCTAAACATTAACCAGCACAACTTCCATCTTTGTGTTTACAATTTACCCGCATCAGTGTTTTACTTCAGCTTACATCTGGAAATATGCCTGAAGAAGGGGACTAGATCCCAGAAAGCTTGCATTATTTAACTTTATCAGTTAGCCATTAAAAGCTATTACTTTTACAAGACTTTGTTTTTTTCTACCTACATAGACAGCCTTGATAATTCATACTGTGTGTGTGTGTGTCACTGCCAGGCCCAGCACATTCAGTGACTACCTGTGTGTGTGACAGGTGCACATTGTAATGCCCATTACTGCATATACCTACCTACCTGTTGTTCACAGTGCACCCACCTATGTGAGCTGAGCGCACGCAGTGTCACTGTGCCCGTCCGCTACCTGTCTGTGTGTGACAGGTGAACATTGTAATACCCATTACTGCATATACCTACCTACCTGTTGTTCACAGTTCACCCACCTACCTACGTGAGCTGAACGCATGCAGTGTCACTGTGCCTGTCTGCTACCTGTCTGTGTGTGACAGGTGCACATTGTAATACCCATTACTGCATATACCTACCTGCTGTGTTCAGTGCACCCACCTCATCACTGCATATACCTACCTGTTGTGTTCAGTGCACCCACCTACCCACGTGAGTGCACGCAGTGTGATATAGCACTCCGTGCATACGTGTTAACTGCAACTGTGTGACTGCACATTGTATTAGTCAAGTCAGTGCATACCTTTCACTTCATCCCCCCCAATATGGACAAAACAAAAGGCAAAGGCAGGCCACCTGGCAGGTCTGTTTGAGGTTGTGCTGTCGTGGTGTTGTGCAGCCCTCGACCAATGTAGAAGAATATTGTTAGGACTTACTTGACTATTTAACACAGAGCACCTCATCTTTCTCAGCTTCCGCATAGAAGCGTGACATATCTTCCTCCTCCTGCTCTGATTCTGGCACCCCACTTAACACTCAGTCAGCCGCCACCACCAAAGTGCCATCACCCCAGGCCTAAGCATCAGCGGTGTGGACATTTTTTTGTGTGTCTACCTTAGATGAGAGCAATGACATCTGTACTCTCTGCCACCAAATATTGAGCCATGGAAAGACCAAGACCCGCATAGGGACAACTACCTTACGAAGGCACATGATTACAAAGCACAAACTGCAATGGGATGACTACCTGAGGAAAATCAGCACACAAAAGCAAAGCCACACACCGCAGTGGAAGATACCAGGCTGCAATTTTTCTCAAAAAAGGTGATATCTAAACTGTACTGTGATGTTGAAAGGCAAGTGGTGACATCTCTGGCACACAGCATTGGGTCAAAGGTCCATCTGACCATGGATGCCTGGTCTGCAAAGCATGCTCAGACCTGCACGAAGACTAAGTCAGTCCCCACACACCGCATCTCTGCCTGCACACCGTGTGACTGCCTGCCCCAAGACTAAGTCGCTCCCCACACAACATATCTGCCCGCAGCCCGCTTGACTGCCTTCTCCGCCACCAACAACAGGGTCCAGGACTCCAAGCGGATTCCTGAATTTTTAAGGCCGCTGCTAGAAGTGGCCGCTATAATAATTATTCTGATGCGTGTACATGGCTGCCTAATTTTTCTGGCTGCAGTGCAGCTGCCAGCTGCAACAACAAAACAAAAGGCATGTTCATGTGCCCATTCCCCTTCGTGATCATTACCTTGCTGCGGTGAAGGGGCTTGCTTATCACAATGAAGCAATGATCGCCGGCTATATGAGTGTCTCGGGGGGTGGCACACCAAAGATAATAAGGTTGTTGCTTCATTGTGAATAGACCAAATTTGATCAGCTGGACAGTCACTGTTGTTCTATCATTGAGCTACCACAGCCCAGCGACCATATGGGCTTGAAAACCGCCAGAGCCTGCACTCTGGCCATGGTGCACACCAGTCCAGCATGGCCGTCACTACACAAACAGCTGTTTGCAGTGCGATACACAATGAGTTTGGTGTGTCAGTGGGAAGCAGTACTCTAATTACACTCCCTGATTGATGTATACACATCCAAGATGTTTTATAGCACTTTAGGCCTACAATTTAGCATTCAATGTGATTTCTGCCCTTAAAACGCTGCTTTGCGTCCAATCCTGATTTTTCCGGGGACTTTTGGGGTGTATCCCACTCCGCCATGCCCCCCTCCAGGTGTTAGACCCCTTGAAACATCTTTTCCATCACTTTTGTGGCCAGCATACATTTTTCTAGTTTTCAAAGTTCGCCTCCCCATTGAAGTCTATTGTGGTTCACGAAGGTTTGCACGAACCGATTTTTCGCGGGAGGTTTGCGAACCTGGTTCGCGAACTGAAAATCTAATGTTTGGGCCATCTCTATCTGTTATATCCTCCTTCATGACCTCCAGCTTTCATGACCTCCTGAGTAGGGATGCTCGTTCCAATTCTGCAGAAATGCAATTTCTGCATTTCCGATCAGAAAATGCATTTCTGCATCGGAATTTGGAAATCGGTAATACAAGTGCGGTAGGTGGATTTTCGCGGAAATCGTAGAAATTTTCGCAGAAATTTCTGCCGACGGTAACATTGATTTATTCAAAAACTACAAGGTATTTTTGAAAGACTTAACATACCCTGAACATTTTATGTCTCTAGCACTTTAGCTTTGCTATTACCAGCTAAAGTCGGCGGCTATTGACTTTAATGCAAAATGTGGAAAATCCGCATTACTGATATGCAGTATGCCGCCGATTTTAGAGGTTTAATAGCAAAGCTCCCATAGGTGCTAGAAACAGCAAATTTTCAGGGTAGGTTAAATAGAAAAGTGGGAACAAGAGGGGAAAAAATCAAAAAGACCTTGTAGTTTTTGAGAAAATCAATGTTAAAGTCGGAGGAAATTTCCACGAAAATCCGTATCGGAATGCGGAAACCAATAGCTGAAATTGGAATCGGTTGCATTAATCAGCAAGGCAAAAAGCTGATTTTCAAAGGAAGCGGAAATTGGCAATTCCGACCATCCCTACTCTTGACTGACACCGCTCCAATCTGTACTCCTCGACTCATTCATCTTTGTTCTCGCTCTTCCTCTGCTGCTCCTTTCTGTCAAGCTCTTCATTGGCTACCAATAAACCAGATAAACAACTACAAACTCTTAACCCTAACCTATAAAGCTCTTCACATTCTGTCTCCCCTTTACATCTTCTGACTAGTTTCAAAATACCAACCTAACTGCAATCTCAAATCTGCACACAACCTTCTTTTGTCCTCCTCTACAATCACCTACTCTCATTCACATTTACAAGATTTTGCACGTGCTTCACCCCTTCTCTGAAATGCCTTTCCACAACACTTCTGCCTCTCTCCAACCTTTAAAATTTTTAAATACTCCCTCAAAACATACTTTTTCCTAAAAAACATACGCTCTAACCTAGGTCATTTCCCCTTCTACCTCTGGCCAAGTTAGCTGTATTCCTTACTGGATAACTTAAAAACATACTATCTCTAGGTATGAATATTATATGTGCATATGTATGTACGCATCACCAGTGAGTTGGACGCAGAGTGAGGCAAATGACAGCTCTCCCTGCTGCTGCAAAACTCCCCTTCAGTGTTAAATATTATTCCCCCTCCGAGTTGTCGCAACTCAGAGGGAGATGTAATTCAGAGTCCTGCTACCCCCGGAGCCCCGAATTATCCTTACGTGCCTCGGGAAGTATTACATTAATGCTATGGGGCGCCTGGTTTCAGCACTCGGCACTGAGCGCTGTGCGCCCCCCCCCAAAAAACCTGCTTTGTTATATACTACCCCACCTCTTGTTCCCTCTATTCTGTTAGATTGTAAACATGCAAGGGCAGGGCTCTCACCTTCTTGCATCTTGAAATTTGTTAAAAATGTTATTAATTATGTTATTCTTATCACTGTAATTATCAATTCCGTATTCTGTACCAATTCTGTATTTTGTACCAATTCTGTATTTTGTTTATTGGTGTATACCATTGTCTGTAGTGTTTTGTACTCCCTTTGTTTCTTCCTTTGTACAGCACCATGGAATTAGGTGTCACCTGGTAAATTACGTAAATATTGTGCTTGATTGTTCTTAGCATTTGTTCCCCTTCATCTTTTAGTTTTTTTGTTGTTTCCCTGAGTAAATTGAAATAATCAAGACAAGAATTCTAAAGCCTAAAAGTTATTTATTTAGTGGGCCAAACTATATAGCTCACAGATACAGAATGTTGATATCCACACACTGTTGCAGTGTGGCAGACTGCCTAAATTCCTGTTTATTTTCTGTAATACTTATTTATTGTAACGTTATGAATCATTGTATTTTTACCAGCTTCAAATTGATCCAGTGCAAACCTTTTTCTTATTTGTCTATCAAGACAAAATTGAAGGGATGGTTCACCACAGTTAATGATTTAGAATCAATTTTGTGTAGATTAGAACTACATGATGTTCATTTTGACTGAACTCTGTGCATTTCTCTGTTTCTTTCATTAGTGGGAGAGAAATTGTGATTCTGCTTGCCCTGACCTACATTTATGTGGGTTGAATAAGAACCGGGCAATGATAGCACTGTATAATGAGAACATCAGTATTTCTAGTGATCAGGTCTGTGTTACTTGATTTTTTTTATTTTATTTTTTTCTAGAAGTCAGGATGATTTAGGTTCCAAGTGTTAACAGGTTCACTATAACAAGGCAATTGATTACAGGTTTGTCAGCATGTTAAAATTAAAATGAGCTTTATAATGCTGTGCTTAGGCCCTCTGCAGCTACAATGCAAAACATTGTGTGTATGGTTAAACTTTTATCCTCAGTGTTTCTAGTTTTCATTTCAATAATTTTGTAACCGTATCTACGGAAAGTATTTCACTTTTAATCCCTGTCAAGACTCCTGAAGTGCTATGTTGCAGGGCAAAGGTTTAAGCATTACATAAGCTGACAGTTGCTGTATGGCTAAGTTATTAATTGTGATGTTATTAAGTAATGAGTAACTGGATTATATTTTGACTAGTTAGAAATCTGCATGATATTATGTCATAGTGACATTCTGGAAAGAAAAGAATTGGAACCAGTGCTAGTTATAATTATTACTACTAGCAATGTAGATGAAGTTGGCACTGTGTGATCTCAACATCACAGATTTTCTACCTGTCCTGCAGCTGATAAAGTATTGCTTTTTTTCTGTAGTCAGAAAATCAGATCTACAAAAGAGGTAAAGCTCACAGTTAAAAGACACCTGAAGTGAGAGGTATACAGAGGCTGACATAGTTATTTCCTTATAAACAATAACAGTTGCCTGGCCTCCTGCTGATCTTTCATGCATCAGTAGTGTCTGTCTGAATCACGATCATCTGTCTGAATCATGGACAAGAGTGATGTTCACCTTTCAGTGCTTCAGTCCCTCATTTGCCAATAGCTTAATCAGTACTAATCACAATGAAATGATCTATATCTTGTTTTTTTCACCACCAATTGGGCTTTTTGGAGTTGATATTTGTTTTTAGTAATTACTATTTTCTATGCATTTTAAAGGAGAAAACAAGAAAAAAATGAAAAAATACACAATTTCTTCAATTTCGTCCCCTATATTTTTAATATAAACACTGCTACTCTACATAAAACCCACACATTTTATCTGCCTATTTGTCCTGCTTATAATAAGATTTTAATGATGTCCCTAGTACAAAGTATTGTGACAATATAGTATTTGGAAATAAAGGTGTCTTTTTTTTGGGGGGGGGGGGGGTAGGTTTTTTCACTATTTTCACGTGCACGTGCACAGGAATGCACGTGCACGCTCACGTGGGAGCACGCATGTGTGCACGGGAGCGCACACAGCAGAAGCAGCAGTGCATGACATTTTACATCCTGGAGCCATTAAGAGGCTCCAGCAGGACGTTTTAATACGTCTGCATGTTACTAAGTGGTTAAAGTAAAACTGAGATGAATACAACAAAAAGGATTTTGTAACGATTGGTGTTAGCAAGAACATATTTCTGATTATCAGGTGATCTGCAGTATCACCTATAATACAGATATATACCTGATTATATGATGATCTGCAGAATCACCAATAATACAGATATATAGATACAGATGTGTTAGCTAACAATGCTAATATGCCACTAAGAGTGACGTAACTAATCACACTTTAATGCACTAAGTGTAGTGATTGGTGTAACAGTAGTACTGGCAGTATTTGCACTACCCGTACTGAGATGGTGGGCACTACCCGTACTGAACCTCTCGCCAGAGACAGGGGGTCCCTGGTGAGAGTAGAATGGTCAGACAGATCAGATAGGCAACAGACAGACTGGTCAGGTACAGAATCGACAGACAGAGACAGAACGAGTATCAGGCAAGGTTGGCAACAGGATTAGATGGGCAGAGGTACAGAATCAGGAGACAGAGACAGAACGGTAATCAGGTTAGGTTTGGCAACAGGATTAGATAGGCAAAGATACAGAATCACTGAGAGTAAGATTGGTCAGAACTAGCCAGAGTCATACACAGATAATCAAGCAATAATAACAGTAGTAATAATAATGCCTAGTCTTGTGTGAAATCCCTGGTTTCCTCCCAGATCAAAGCACAACAGAACTATCTAAGGTCTGAGTGCTAACATGAAGTATTCACGACAGCAGACAATTTGCAAGTGAAGCCGAGAGGCTTAAGAAGTGGAGGAGACCCCCAAGGCACGCCCACCAGCCTTGGCCAATCAGGAGCGGCGAGCGTGCCCTCTGACGTCCGCCGACCAGCTGGTCAGCTGACGCGTCTGCTCCTGGCATAAAGATCCTGATGGTGAGCACGTGCACGCGCTAATGTACCCCTGATCACAGCAGAGACACGCGTCCTCGGCGTACTAGACGCCTGGGACGCGGAAAAATCAGCAGGCAGGGACCCAACAATGACCGCGGTGGACCCACCATCCACCGCAGCCGACATGCGATTACTCCCCATACCTGTCCTCAGCGTGCTAGACACCCGAGGCGCAGGGAGACTGGCAGGCAGAGAACCAGAAGCAGCTGCGGTGGTACTGTTATCCACCGCAGCTGACATTACACTATTCATTACAGATTTATACTAACCTGGGGCTTCCTTCAGCACCCTGTAGTCTGTGAGCTCATTCAATGTCCATCTGGTCCTGTTCTTTCTTCCACTTTGAGCCCCGGTAGTTGCTAACTACTGTGCATGCATGGCCCTTGCCACAGACTTCCTTAGCCATGCTCCTGTGGCTGGTAGCATTCTGCAAATGGCTCAGTCAGGGACTTTACTGGGGCTGACTGCGAGGTAGCCTATGGACTACAGAGGGCTGGTGGATGCCCCAGGCAAGTATAAATCCTTTAGTTTTATTTATCTCAAGTACACTTTAAGTCAAACATCTGATCTGCATGCTGGTTTGGGGGCTTTGGATAGAAGTATTAGAGGCAGAGGATCAGCATATCCCTCCCACTTTAGGTGCCCTTTAAATTACATACATAGATTATATTTGCAGAGGTGCCACTCTTGTCTACACACGGACACTGTTGCTTCTGCCTGTATATTTTTTGCCTGAGGAAGCAGGCTTGGGACCCGTGAAACGCGTTGAAAATTGATTTTATTAGGAGTGTTAATTCAATTTGTACGTTTTATACTACACTGTAACCAGTGCTTGTGTGTGTTTTTGTTAAGCGGGCAAGTCCACCACTGCCACCCACAATTTTATTGTTTATAATTGATACTATTTTACTCTATTGGTGCCTCTGTATACTATAGTGCAAACTACAAAAGCAGTTAGGGGAAAGTGAGGGGTACATTTTTGCAATTTTGATGGGGACCATGTATTTCCTATGGAGAAATCAGATTGAGATCTCCATAGCCATTGCCTGCATGCTCCCTTTGGAGAATGCCTCAAAGGACTTCAGCCAGTCCTCCTCATCAACTGTGCCCCCTACATCTGCTTTCCAGCTGTCCACAAAAAGAGGCCTGACCTCCTGAGGTGGCTGATTCAGGGTGGAGAACAGGAAATAAATCATTATTTTTTGAAGTGGGTCTTTCTGACATTATAGTTTAAAGGTGGAGGTTTGGATATCCCAACAGGAAGTCATTTGAGAGGTAAATGATGCACCTTACTGCACCCAAAACTTTCAACACACAGATGTGGCTGGAGTTTTGTAATGAATGTACTTAAAGGAGGTAGTGTATTGTTCTCCATAGTGTCCTCCAGAGTTATACCCCCAATCTGCCACCACAGGAAGGCCATAGGTTCAGTACCAGAAAAAAAATCAGGTTTGCCCATAATCTCAGTGAGAGGGAAAACAGTAGACTGCAGTTTGTTCTTGAAGTGATATTTCCTCCAAATGTGTAGGGTATAAGAGGTCACTGAGAAACTGCTGAAAGTATAGCTCTACATGACAAGACCAGGCCCTTCAGGGAATAAGGCTGCATAATAGAGTACTGGTTAACCATCTTAGCGGTATGGACGAGCTCAGCTCGTCCATCACCGCCGATGGCTGCCGCTCAGGCCCTGCTGGGCCGATTTTGTTCAAATAAAGAGCAGCACACGCAGCCGGCACTTTGCCAGCCGCGTGTGCTGCCCGATCGCCGCCGCTCTGCGGCGATTCGCCGCGAGCAGCGGCGAAAGAGGGTCCCCCCAGCCGCCTGAGCCCAGCGTAGCCGGAACAAAAAGTTCCGGCCAGCGCTAAGGGCTGGATCGGAGGCGGCTGACGTCAGGACGTCGGCTGACGTCCATGACGTCACTCCGCTCGTCGCTATGGCGACGATCTAAGCAAAACAAGGAAGGCCGCTCATTGCGGCCTTCCTTGTTTATTCTGGGCGCCGGAGGCGATCGGAAGAACGCCTCCGGAGCGCCCTCTAGTGGGCTTTCATGCAGCCAACTTTCAGTTGGCTGCATGAAATAGTTTTTTTTTAATTTAAAAAAAACCCTCCCGCAGCCGCCCTGGCGATCTTAATAGAACGCCAGGGTGGTTAAGGGCACTGCCTTTGACATGGGAGACCAGGGTTTGATCCTGGCTAGAGTCAGTACCTATTCAGTAAGGAGTTCAAGGCAAGACTCCCTAACACTGCAGGGTGGCCTTCTGAGTGTGTCCCAGTGGCTGCAGCTCTTGAGCGCTTTGAGTCCAACAGGAGAAAAATGCTACACAAATGTTTGGATTATTATAATGTAATTTTTATTGGTGGCTCATGATGGAGCATGGGTTTTAACGTAAATAAGAGATAATTAAGCCAATTGTGAAACATTATAATATTTAATTAGATGGGATCCCAAAAGACCATCATCGACTTTGTGCCACAACATTATGGATTAACTAGAGAATATTTTTTTATTAGCCGAAAAATATATTCAAATATTGCTTGTTGCAGGGAATGGATATCAGAGGGGAGAATTGCTATAGACAGTACTTGAATAAAGTCATTTTGACTGCTGTGATTCTGCCAAACCATGAAATTGAAGAGATGTCCCAATTCAACAGATCCCATTTTAACTTGTCCACCTGAGGGGTATATTCTATTGGTACGAAGACTGGTAGTGGTGAGTTTAATGCCTAAATAGTGAACAGAGTGCTCCTTGTATTGGATATGAAAGTTATTGGCTACAGCAAGTCCCAGAGGTTTAGGAGTATTACAAAACATGATGATCTCAGAGTTGTTTATGATAACTTAAAGAGAAACCGTGACCAAGGATTAAACTTCATCCCAATCAGTAGCTGATACCCCCTATCCCATGAGAAATATTTTTCTTTTTGACAAATGGCTCATCAGACAGGGGACTCTGTATGGCTGATATTGGGGTGAAACCCCTCTCGCAATGCAATGTCAGGACCATGGTTCTGACATCACACTGTAGGAGCCTTATTGCATTGTAGGAAATAACAGCTGTTTCAAACTGCCAAAAAAGCAAGCAGCATCTCCTTCCACTGACATCACCTGCCAGCAGTAAAAATTTCACCATGTGAAACATGTCAGAATTTGTATCAGGGAGAGGAAAGATTTTACAATGGGCAAACACTGATAGATCATTTATATATAACTAGTGACCTTAGCCTGTTCAAAACCGGATAGGTCTGTCTCCGAGCGCCTGCCGAGCACATCCGCCCATCAGGCACGTTCACACACACGTCCGCCGTGCGTGCGCACCCACTGCACATGCGGGCGTGCACCCGCTGCACGCTCACACGCCCGCTGGGCTCCCTGGCCCTGTCCCTGTCCTCCTGCTTGTGTGAGGCTGGGTCCGTACTGCGCACATGCGCAGTAGAAAAAAGCACGGACCCAGCTACACAGAGACAACTGTCCCTGCTGTAGGTATGTAAGTCCTCAGATTGCCAGAAAGAGAAACAAGGACCTTGCAGCACAAACTATGTGGGTTACTTGTTGTAACCTATTAGTTCCAAATCAAGGTAGAAGAATGCTAATCTAGGTGATAGCTTAAATCTGTTTCCTAGAATTGTACTTGTAATCATTTCTGCTGGAGGGGAGGCCAGTGACATCATGCAATACTTGTATTCACACTAAATTTTCACAATTAGGAACTTGAATGTCTTGGATCAGGAAAACCTGGTGTGATTAGGTTCTTGGGGATTGATTCAGTTCTTGGGGATCAGAGGAGCAGGATGGTTCGGCATAAAGTGGCATCTCTCCCAGGGGCGTTGCTAGGATTCTAAGAGATCCAGGGCACTTTTGGGCACTCCAACCGGAAAATGGGTGTGGCCATGCACCAGAATGTGGGTGTGGTCATGGGTGAAGCAAAATTTTCATGAACTTAACAGAGGTCGAAAGTAGACCTGCCCAGCAAAATGTTGGATGAAGCCCCCTCTGTATTAATAATAAAAAATGCTGCATATCACATAATTAGGCACTGTCATATAAGGCACAGTTACCTGGCTTCTGTACTGGCTGGTCTGGCCTGCTGCCAGATTATTAGGCAGTTCCACCCATAGCATTCCCTGACAATCTAGTGGACCTCCTCCCATGCTCCCACGGGCCTTCCATTGAGGTACCACAACTTCTAGCATGCACCATAGAAGAACTAAAGCTCCCTGCATGCCCCCATAAAGGCATCAAAGGACCCAGCATGGAAACACAGCACCCATTATGCCCACATAGAGGAACAGGAACCACAGCACCCAGCATACCCCCGATTGATGTACCACAGCTTCCAACATGCCTGCCATTGAGGCACCACAGCTGTTTTGCCTGGGGGACATCCAGGGCATGCCAGAATAGATCCAGGGCACGTGCCTTTCCTCTGTCCCCCAACACTGGAATAAGATTTAGAATTTTATAGGAAGTGAGGGCCAGCTGAAGGAAATGAGTGGATGGAGACACAGCATGTGGATATCTCTTGGATATCTTCTTAGCTTTCTGGGAGGTCTTTCACAATCTTTTACTCAGATCAGATCTCTTCACCACATCCTTTGTCTGTGGGGGTACCTAAAGGCTCTAACCTTGGCCCCCTCCTCTTTTCCATCTACATGCACGGTCTTGGAAACTTAAAGTGGTATGTAACTTATAATTTATTCTTTGCTATGAAAGATTATTTATGGGGTAAAGGGGGGCAGACCCAGAGGTACATGTACAACCCAGCATTAAGTAGTCCAGATCTAAAGGAAGTGGGGGGGGGGCAATATGCAATATTCATACAAGCAGTGTGTTTTTAGGTTGTTTAGTAAGGAGTACAACTAGAGATTGAAGGGGGAATGACCTAAGGTTGAGTGTATGCTTGTCGGAAAAAGTGAGTTTTGAGGGAATGCTTAAGAATATCAAAGGTTTGAGAGTGATGGATGTGTGTGTAAGGGTATTCTAGAGGAGGGGTAAAGCACTTGTGAAATCTTGTTTATGTGAATGCGAGGAGGTATTTCTAGAGGAGAACAATAGAAGGTTGTGTGTAGATCTGCGATTGCAGTTGGGTTGATATCTGGAAACAAGTAAGGAAATGTACAAGGGAGAGCTGTAGATTAGGGTTAAGAGTTTAAAATGGATCCTCTTGCTAATTGGCAGCCAATGAAGAGCTTGGCAGAAAAGAGATTGGCAGAGGAAGAGCGAGAAGAGAGATTAATGAGATGAGCAGTGAAGTTCAGTACAGATTGGAGCGGTGCCAGTCGTTTAGTTGGTAGTCCACAAAGCAGTATATCACAATGTCCAAACAAGATATTATAAGAGCATGTACTAACATTTTAGTTGTGTCCTAAGTGAAAAAAAATGTCAGATGTGACATGTTTTTGAGTTGGAGTTAGTTAGGGACTAAATGTGAGAAATAAAATGTGCTTAGGGAACTGAATTTATAGGGATGTAATTAACATTTACTATTATATCAGGAAGAAAGGTGGACAGAGACAGTGTTGACATCCGTGGGTTTAGTATAAACAGTTTTTCACCCCTCCTCATGACGATAGTATCCAGGGAAGTCATCCAATCCTGAGCTGAGCTGGCCACAAAGTTCCCCATCAGGTCTGGCTAGGATTGAAAGTCTTTGATTGGCCAATTCACAATTTGTTTACTAGTATATAAGGTAACATGTAATGAATGTTTATTTGTGGTGCAGCACAACTTGAGAAAGGAGTACTTTCACTCTGAAATGTTGCATTATGTGCAGTACTGGTAATTATATAAAAAAAAGAACTTTGAAATTACTTTGTTGGATGATGCCAAGCTTTACAACTATTACACACTGGCCCATATGCAATTCACTTTTTCACCTGAGTTTTCTACTAGGTGAAATTTTCAAACTTGTCAATAAAATGCCTTTTAACACTAGAATTACCGAGTTTTCTATTTTCTGTTGCAAGGCTAGAGGTGTTATTCACTCCTGCTGAGATGTTCACAGGTCTTCAGGGTTGATTATCTTCAATCTATTGTTGTGCAAACCACCCATTACCTAAGGCCTTGCACATTTGTTTACACAAAGTAGCTGTGTGAGACTTGGATGGAAACCTTCAGACATGCCTGCCGTATCATATTACGCAGCACTGTACAGAGTATATTGTCTCGTCACTAACTGTCCCTCAGAGTGGCTCAAAATCTAGTCCCTGTCATAATCATACAGTATGTCTATGTATGTATCATGTAGTGTATGTATCGTCATCTAGGGCCAATTTTATGGGGAAGCCAATTAACTTATCTGTATGTTTTTGGGATGTGGGAGGAAACCGGAGTGCCCGGAGGAAACCCACGCAGGCACAGAACTCTGTTGCCGATTCATGCAGCAAAATGCAATCAGAGGGCAATTGGCACTTTTGGCAGTGTTCCATTGACATGACAAATGATGACAGACTGAGGCATTCCATTGCCATGGCATTGATGGCAGTATGGCAGATACTGTAATGCAATTAGGCTGGCTTTTCACAACATATGAATGCTGTAGAGGTGGCCAAAAGGTGTGATGCTGTCCTGTCGGAGGGAGAGAGGCTGGCAGAGAACGTGGTCATGAATCTGATGGAGCCATTTTTGGATGATGGGAGAAATGTCACGACGGACAATTTCTTTACTTCACTGTCACTGTCGCACAGACTGCTGCGGCGCAAAACAACGCTATTGGGCACGGTGAATAAAGTCCGGCGTTAACTTCCTCAGCTTGCAAACGACACTGCACAGCGAGAGGTATTCTCCACTTCAGTGCTTAGACGTGGCAGTGTCTCCTTGACAATTTATGCACCTAAAAAAAACAAGACTGTGTGTGTTCTAAGTTCCATGCACCAAGACGTGACGATCAGTGACGGCAGACAGAGGAAACCCAACACGATAACAGACTATAACCACATGAAGGTATGTGAATGTGTGTATAATTTTACCATGGCCGTTTCTAGGGCCGAGCGTGCGCCCTGAGCGCTGTTGGGAGGGGGGGGCGCTGTGATGGAGGGGGGAGCTGCAGCCGCGGGGAGGGCAGCCCGACCTCTCCCTCCCTTCCTCTCCCAGGCCGCCCTCCGTGCTCCCCAATCGGACTGCAAAGCAATGGGCAGGGAAGCGCTATACAAAACGACTCACCTCCCTGGTTCCAATCGCTGCTCTCTCGCCGCCAGTCTCCTCTCTGCACAGAGTAGACGCTGATACACACACAGGAAGCAGCGTGTATATCAGCGTCTATGCAGAGAGGAGACTGGCGGCGAGTGAGTAGCGATTGGAACCAGGGAGGTGAGTAGTTTTGTATAGCGCTTCCCTGCCCATTGCTTTGCAGTCTGAGGGGGGAGCACGGAGGGCGGCTGGGGAGAGGAAGGGAGGGTGAGGGCGGCTGCCCTCCCCGCGGCTGCGGCTCCCCCCTCCATCATGGGGGGCACCTACCTAACCTATACTGGGGGGCGCCTACATATCTAACCTATCCTGGGGGGCACCTACCTATCTAACCTGGGGGGCAGCTACCTAATCTAACCTATACTGAGGGGGCAGCTACCTAATCTAACCTATACTGGGGGGCACCTACCTATCTAACCTATACTGGGGGGCACCTACCTATCTAACCTATACTGGGGGGGCAGCTACCTATCTAACCTATAGTGGGAATATTAACTTATCTAACCTGTATTGGGGGCACCTACCTACCTAGCTAGCCTATACAGGTGACAACTACACTGGCTACCTATATTGGAGGCACCTACCTAACTAACCTATACTGGGGGCATGTCTGTAACCTAAATTAGTGTCCAGCGCTGCGTAATATGTTGGCGCTTTATAAATACAATAAATAATAATAATACCTCTCGCTGTGCAGTGTCTTTTGCAAGCGGAGGAAGTTCACACCGGACTTTATTCACCGTGCCCAACAGCATTGTTTTGCGCTGCAGCAGTCTGTGCGACAGTGACAGTGAAGTAAAGAAATTGTCCGTCGTGGGTTTATATAAATATCATATGTATTATGGCAATGACAAACCTTAGCAGACTCCCATCCAGTGACTGACTATGCATTACCTTGTACTCATAGGCCTGGTGCACACCAGAGGAGTTTTTCTGAGCGTTTTGAGTTTTTAAATCTGCTGCTAATGTTATCCTATGTGTCTGTGCACTGTGTCTGAGCTGTTACCAGACAGCAGCGAGCAGTTACCAGGCAGCAGCGAGCAGTTACCAGGCAGCAGCGAGCAGTTACCAGGCAGCAGTGAGCAGTTACCAGGCAGCAGTGAGCAGTTACCAGGCAGCAGTGAGCAGTTACCAGGCAGCAGTGAGCAGTTACCAGGCAGCAGTGAGCAGTTACCAGGCAGCAGTGATCAGTTATTAGGCAGCAACAAGCAGTTACCAGGCAGCAGTGAGCAGTTACCAGGCAGCAGTGAGCAGTTACCAGGCAGCAGTGAGCAGTTACCAGGCAGCAGTGAGCAGTTACCAGGCAGCAGTGAGCAGTTACCAGGCAGCAACAAGCATTTACCAGGCAGCAGTGATCAGTTATTAGGCAGCAGCGAGCAGTTACCAGGCAGCAGCGAGCAGTTACCAAACAGCAAGCAGTTACCAGGCAGCAGCGAGCAGTTACCAGGCAGCAATGAGCATTTACCAGGCAGCAGTGATCAGTTATTAGGCAGCAACAAGCAGTTACCAGGCAGCAGTGAGCAGTTACCAGGCAGCAACAAGCATTTACCAGGCAGCAGTGATCAGTTATTAGGCAGCAACAAGCAGTTACCAGGCAGCAGTGAGCAGTTACCAGGCAGCAGTGAGCAGTTACCAGGCAGCAGTGAGCAGTTACCAGGCAGCAACGAGCATTTACCAGGCAGCAACGAGCATTTACCAGGCAGCAGTGATCAGTTATTAGGCAGCAACAAGCAATTACCAGGCAGCAGTGAGCAGTTACCAGGCAGGAATAAGCATTTACCAGGCTGCAGTGATCAGTTACCAGGCAGCAGCGAGCAGTTGCCAGGCATCAGCAAGCAGATACCAGGCAGCAGTGATCAGTTATTAGGCAGCAACAAGCATTTACCAGGCAGCAGTGAGTGTCTGTGCACACTGGAGCAATGAGGTTTTGTAAAAAAAAACCATAGCATTACATTGGGAAGAGCTTTTAGAGGTTTCAAAGGACAGAATTCTCTGGTTGTGGGGGATGGGAGGTGGGCAAATAGTAACTTAGACCCAAGGTGATTTAGTTCAAGTAAACAAATGGAAATGTGCTTGTTTTCAGAACAAAAGAAAGAGAACAATGGAGTTGATAGCATGTTAAAAAACTCAGCAGGGGTGCTACTAGGTGTGAGCTCCAGTGAATTAACGCAAATTTGCGCAGACCTGGTAAATCTAGTGTTAACCACTTCATGACCGCATTGTTAAACCTCCCTAAAGACCAGGCACGTTTTTTTCACTACTGGGCGGTGCAGGCTTTTCAGCCTCCTGCACAGCCCAGGTAAGGAATATGGCGATCGGACTACCTCCTATTTTTGTCCCTAAGGGGACATGCTGCCAGAGGGGTCCTATCGCCGCTGTCACTGTGTGTTTTTTTTCTTCAGCCTCATAGAGGCTATCATGGCCGCTGTCCCCCCCCCTCTCCTTCCCTCCTCCCCTCTGCCTGTATAATTGAGCAGGACGGTGATCCGTCCTGCTCTCTGCCTCTCATAGGCATCAGCCTATAAGAGGACGGTGATCCCAGGCCAATCAGAGGCCGGGGATTGCCGATCTCATACAGCGCTGCGGCCCCCGGCAGTGCTGCGCGCATGTAAACAAAGGGGAATTCTTTCCCCTTTCATTTACAAGCAGCCTGCTAGCCGCGAGACAGTTCTAACACTTGATTTGTTTGACTCAAAACTGAAAAGCTGTCTGTTTAGTCTGGCATTTATGATCATATAACTTTTTTCTGGCTTTTTTATTTTGAATACATCCAGATTAAATTGAAACCTGTTGATCATAATTGGTTTATATGAAAAAAAAAAAAACATACAGAAAATTATGGTTTTCCATGACTTAGCCTGGTTATTATATCCTATAGGCTTTCTTTCAATTTTCATATATAAGGTAAGTTAGTCTTAATCAAATATCTTGTCGTTTTAATAAAATAACGGAGTTGTCAGTCTCATAAAATATAATGCAGTGTATTCTGATGCATGCGTTATTACTCTAGAACATAATGTGATCCTTAAGATTTATTTATTATTTTTATACTCCTACACCTATCACATGCTTCACTTTAACAGCTTTAACTTGACATTCCATCTGTCTTTATTAACACCTAACTGTGGAGATGCACTGATGATGTAGAATTAACAATTTACTTAGTTGATAACTCAAGTGATTATTAATCTAAAAGTTTGTGTGTTAACTAATATTTATGTTCGTCAATTTAACTCAGGCTTTTTTTTCCCTTTACGTTTCCCAGACCATGATATGAGCAAACAGGGGACCACATAAATAGATATTTATGTCACTTTCAACATGACAAGTTACTAGGCCTTTGTGGTGTATTCAAGATATTCATAAAGCAATGCTGTCAAGTTTATAATTCACTTTTCCAAACTTTCAAAGCTAATTATCTGTGGCAGAATTAGATCTATTGTCTGGGATGCAGACTCAAATGCACAGCAAACCTAGCTGTAACTTAGAAGTGATCCAATACAGAATAAAAGGCTAAGACCTAATAACTAAATGCAGCACTAAAATACATTAAAGGGGCACTATGGTGAAAATCTAATGTCAGTATTATCAATTGTGTAATAGGAATTGCAAATTTTACCATAGAGCTTGTGTTAAAAAATGTCTCTAAACACAATTTTCTATCTTCAACAGCTGATCTTCCATTGTAAAGTCAGCTGTTGCCGACTGGCTGTTCCCCTACTCTGCCCACAGATAAAGTAACATGCAAGTGATTTTTTTTTCCCAGCTCATGTGAGCATAATGTTTTTAGGACACTCACATTTAGAAATAAAGCATGGTGGTATTTGTAATTCACAGCTCGGGTCATGCACACTCCACGATGCATGTCAGGAGATGTAATCTGGGAGATGTGAGTACAAAGCTGTACTCACCACTCCCAAACTACATCTCTTAGCATGCATCATGGTGTGCAAATGACCACAGCCAGATGCCATTAGAAACTGCAATTGGCTCGAGAGGATGGAGGATTCCATATGGCACAGCAGCCAGAGGTTAAGCACCAGCCCCCACACCCCCAGCAGCACACACCATTATGAACCTCCCTCATGGGTAGTTTTGTTGTTAAATCACTGCTCAGTTCACTTTAAAGTTATTTTTAAAAAAAATTTCATATCCCAATCTATATAAGATACAGCTTCCCGGAACCACTTTCCAAAGAGAATGGGAAGGTAATTGGGACTATTAACAGATTAACTTCCTTTTTGCAATTAGGTTAGCTATAAATGTTTATGGTTTGCTCTTTGCATAGGGGTATAACTTATTACAATAAGAGTATGGTGGTGCTGGTAGTGCTGGTGGGTGGTGGGGGGATTAACCTCCCTGGTGGTACAATAAATCCGCCAGGGGGCAGTGTAGCACTTTTAAAAATTTTTTTTTTTAAAGCATGTAGCTAGCCTAGCGCTAGCTACATGCTTCCCCTCTCCCTTCGCTATCCCTCCCACCCCTCTGATCGCCGCCGGCGCTTTTACCCTGCAGGGACTTCTGTTCTGAACGGGATTCCCTGTATGGGCTTCCCCGTCGCCATGGCGACGATCGCGATGACGCCACCGACGTCAACGACATTGTGACGTCAGCGGGTGTTCTGATCCACTCCTCAGTGCTGCCTGGCACTTATTGGCCAGGCAGCGAAAGGGGTCGAGGGGGGGGCGCGGCACGGCGGGTAGAGGGGTAGAGGCGGCGATCATTATGCACACGCAGCTAGCAAAGTGCTAGCTGCGTGTAGCAAAACAAATTTATGTAAATCGGCCCAGCAGGGCCTGAGATGCACCCTCCGGCGGCTTACCCTGTGTCACACACGGGGTTACCGCCAAGGAGGTTAATAAGCTCTATATGGCATGTTTAATTGAAAAAAGTGTATTTTCTCTTATGTGTATTCACTTATGTGTACAATGCATTTAGACAAGTTGCTAAACATGCATTACGTTACTGTGTACAATCCAGTAAAATTTATATGCACTGTATGCAGATGTAAAATTTAACATAGTTAAATGTCAGAAAGCTAAAGGATAGGAAGGGAAGGGCAGCAATAGCACTAGCTGTAGATACAAAATGCAGAAACAGCCTAAACGGTTGTTTTCTATCCAAAAATGTAAAACCATAAATGATCTTGAAATTATTTCTTTTTAATCTGGGAGCCCTTTCACTTTTTTCAGTGGTACGCAGTAAAGAGTAGCAGCAGCAGATAAAAGAAGCCCAGGAAAGAACATCTACACTGACAAACAACCAAAAGACAGGTGCTGGTTTCAAGCACTGTCAGATATTCCAACGATAGGCAGGTAAGAACAGCAGTAGCAGCAAATAAATGTCAAACACTGACAGTAAGGTGGGGGTCACACTTTAGCAAATTCATAACGTTTTGCCACATACAAAAAAAAAAATGCATGCAGAATAACATATAATGATAGTCTATGGTGTTGCTGCATTTTCCAGAGGCATATGTTATTTCATACACCATTAAGGTACAGCCCAGAATACTTTCTTGCGCAACCCATGCAGCTTTTCTTTGAAACCAATGGCTAATGTAAAAAAAACTCTGCTAGTTAAAACGCTCTGCAAATCACACAATTGTGCGGCAAAATGCTTGTTGTGATGCAAGGGTGATCTCTCCCTCAGAAACAGATACTGACATTTGCACTGGTGAAAGAGCTCTGCACAATGTTCTCTGGATTGCTCAAGACCACATAGTACAAAAACTTTCAAAATCCACTCATAATCACTGAACTTAGTCAATATTTATATAAACCAACACCATAATGCCCTTTTAATGCAAACACTATAAGCCAAAAATGTGCTGACACTCTCTGCCTGTCTCTGGACATTATCCCACAAATTAGGTTTCTCTACACTAGGGATGGCATTAGTCAACGCAATGCAAAGTTTATGCTAAGTTTATGCTAGTGTTATGCAAATTAATGCAGCTTGATAACTCACCAATTAAATACTGCAACAGCTGCCTTCAATTGGTCCATTTTAAAGAGTCATACATTTGGATACAATCTGAATAGATTTACATAAACTTAGAATTATTTAAATCCTATTGACCATCCCTACTCTACACTATGCTTTCCTTCCAGTTGATGCAGCATATGGAGGCAAGCAGACAGAAAGCTTATCTGTATACCAGAGTGGCAGACAAATGGTACAGGGCACTTTCTGCATTGTCGATTTGCTCCAGGCAGGTCACAGTGACTTGCTGATGAAAATTCTGAATCTGTTATGTGTAGGTAAGACTTTGTAATTAATTTTAATTATAATATAATCAGCATGTACATTTGAAAGAGAAAATATATAGATACTTATCTGTATTATAGATATGTATGTTACAAAAGGTTACAATTAAACACATGGCTGTTTATTGTGTGCAGGCTGTAAGTAGGCAATTCGGGCACCATCCAGTAGTGGACAAAATGGCCGCTGCCATTGACACCAATATAAAGTAGCAGCAAGAGGGAGCCAAAGTGGAAATTTGGGCACCCAATAACATATATCATTTTTTTGATAAAAACATACAGTAAAAATATTGGTTTTGGACTATCTGACTCCCTTTATTTGAACTGTACAAACCTACATTAAAGGGGTACTTTGGCAAAAATTATGCTGTTCCATTAGTTATTTAATATGGACAGCATAAATTTCACTATCGAGCTTGTTTTAAAAAATAGCTCCTAACACCAATTCTACTCTCCCACACAGCTGATCTGCATCATTACATCAGCTCTTCCTGATAAGAATGTGATGGGCTGGGCTGTTTCCCTGCTCTCTGCTATCAGACTTCTGTCTCTGCAACAGCTAATATTTAACGTGGCTCACACACTCCAGAGCCATGCTATTGCTTTTCATATGAAGTAAGTAACTATTTAGCAGCCTGTTTATTTATTTACTTTGTAGCTACATGTAGAAAGCAATATCAATAGCAATAGTTAAAGTTGGGCATGGGAGGTGGTTAAGGTTAGACTTGGGGGCTGGGTGGTTAAGGTTAGGCATGGTGAGGTGGTGGTTAAGGATAGGCATCAGGAGTGGGAGGGTTCAGTGTGAGAATGGGTTGTATGTAGCTGTAGTAAAATATCCGTATTTTCAACCAGTATTCTACTATCATTATTTGCACTGATAGGGGAGAATATCAGTAAATTTACCAATATTCTACTATCTGGTTTTTGAGCTCCAAATCTCCTCTGCGGCCTTTTTCCATGTACTCATGCAGGCTATGCTGCAACACTGTGAATTTAATATATATATATATCACATCATATCTGAAACTGCTTATGCCAAATACTGCAATTTATTTATTTATTTTTAATTCAAACTAAAGCGACGTGACACTATATACTGTTTTTCAGCAATTTCTGCAATTTCTGCCTGTCTTTTTCATTGATCATCTGATAAAAAGTGGTTGTTCACAGGTAAATAACATTAATGCATTTTAATTTGGTCGATTCAGTACAGTAGATCCATATCTAATTTCAAAGATAATTAATTAAACTCTTATGCATAAAGATAAAACTATGCAAAGTAAGAAATTAAGAAAATGCACTCAATACAATTTTAATAGCATGATAATTTGTGCAAATTGCATTTGTTAATTTAAAAAAGTATATTTCATATTTCCTGGACATACATATAAATGTATTTCTAAAAAAAAAACAGTTTTGATCTCATTTTGTGCCGATGAGCCATACAATCATGTTAAACAACTGCTTTACGATATTCTTTGCTCGGTCTACTACATAAAATAAAGTATATTAATCAACTAGTGTGCATTGTGAGTAGTGTGTATGAGTACTTAAAGAGAATCTGTACTCTAAAATTCTTACGATAAAAAGCATACCATTCTATTCATTATGTTCTCCTGGGCCCCTCTGTGCTGTTTCTGCCACTCCCTGCTGCAATCCTGGCTTGTAATTGCCAGTTTTAGGCAGTGTTTACAAACAAAAGACATGGCTTCTAACCAGCTTGTGATATGCTGAGAGGAACTCAGTCTGTGACTCACACAGAGCCTGCAGGGGGCGTGGAGAGGGTGTGTATAGCTTCTATCCTATCACAAGAAGAGCAGCACATTCCTGCCTGAGTGCCTGAGCCCGACAAAGCTGACAGAGATATACAGCCACTGTACAACTAGGAAAGGCTGCAGTAAGACAGACCACATTAGAACAGGTATAGGAACGTATAGGATATAAGAAATAAGGTTGAAAATTTTGTTACAGAGTCTCTTTAACCACTTGCCGACCGCCCACAGCCGATGGGTGGCGGCAAAGTGGACGCCGAAAGGACCGCAATACGCCCAAGGGTGTTGCGTCCTTTTGGCATGCTGGGGGAGCGATCGCGTCATTGATGACGCACGCTTCCCCCGGCAACTGGGTCGGCCCACCCGTGACGTTAACCCCATGATCGCTGCTACAAAATGTATAATACACTTTGTAATGTATACAAAGTGTATTATACAGTCTGTCTCTTGCCCTGGTGGTCCCAGTGTCCGAGGGACCACCAGGGCAGACTGCAGCCACCCTAGTCTGCACCCAAGCACACTGATCTCACCCCCCTGCCCCCTGATCGCCCATAGCACCCCTCAGACCCCCCCTGCCCACCTCCCAGACCACTGTTTACACCCAATCACTCCCCTAATCACCCAGCAATCACTCCCTGTCACTATTTGTTATCACTATTTTTTTATTAGGTCCCTAACTGCACCCTAGGGACTCCTGACCACCCCCCACCACTCAGATTCTCCCCAGAATACTACTTCTTCTGAGTACGGCGATTAATAATTAGTAATGTGTTTTGGGGTGTATTTTTACACATACCCATGCTGGGTGGGAGAAATCTCTCTGTAAATGGACAATTGTGTGTAAAAATAATCAAAAAATTGTCATTTACAGAGATATTTTTCCCACCCAGCATGGGTATGTGTAAAAATACACCACAAAACACATTATACTACTTCTCCTGAGTACAGCGATACCACATGTGTGGCACTTTTTTGCACCCTAAGTGCGCTAAGGGGCCCAAAGTCCAATGACTACCTTTAGGATTTCACAGGTCATTTTGCGACATTTGGTTTTAAGACTACGCCTCACGGTTTAGGGCCCCTAAAATGCCAGGGCAGTATAGGAACCCCACAAATTACCCCATTTTAGAAAGAAGACACCCAAAGGTATTCCCGTTAGAAGTATGGTGAGTTCATAGAAGATTTTATTTTTTGTCACAAGTTAGCGGAAAATGACACTTTGTGAAAAAAACAATTAAAATCAATTTCCGCTTACTTGTGACAAAAAATAAAATATTCTATGAACTCACCATACTCCTAACGGAATACCGTGAGGTGTCTTCTTTCTAAAATGGGGTCATTTGTGGGGTTCCTATACTGCCCTGGCATTTTAGGCGCCCTAAACCGTGAGGAGTAGTCTTGAAACTAAATACCGCAAAATGACCTGTGTGTAACGATAGGTGTCAGCAACCAGAGAGAATCTGATTCTTGGCGATCTGCAATATCCCCAAGAATACAGATATACCGTATTATTGAGGATCTGCAGAATCGCCAATAATCCAAGTATAACTAACCTCTAGACACCTGAAGCGTGTAAGTGTTTGGTGTAACAGTAGGAATTGGACCACCGGGGTAGCAGGTCTAATTGATGGCAAAAGGCCCTCCAAAATTTTGAAACAAATTGGACTCCCCGATCTGACACTACATTTTTTGGAATGCCATGCATCCGGAAGATGTGCTGGATGAAGAGATCAGCCAATTCCTGAGCCGAGGGGAGTCCTTTCAGAGGGACAAAGTGTGTCATCTTACTGAAACAGTCCACTACCACCCAAATGACCGACTTGCCTTCAGACAGAGGGAGTTCACCCACAAAATCCATGGAAATATGAGTCCAGGGCTCATTGGGGACTGGCAAGGACTCTAAAGTGCCAACGGGGGCCTGACGAGAGGGCTTACTCCTCGCACATACAGCACACTCTCTTACAAACTCCTTACAATCTGTAGCCAAAGTAGGCTACCAGGCACATCTAGCTAGTAGATCCTAAATTCTGGTGGCTCCAGGATCACCAGCATTTTTGTGAGAATGAAAGAATTGCAGGATTTGTAAGCGGAAAGGCAGTGGCACAAACATGACCCCCTCAGGCTTCCCCTCTGGAACATCCTTTTGGTAGGGACAAAGTGGCTGTCCAATCTTTCCACGTCTCAGTGGCTGCCAAAACTACCTTTGGAGGTAGGATGGTCTCAGGGGCTGCAGGTTGCACTGACTCGGGCTCAAAAGACTTGGAGAGAGCATCGGCCTTGATATTCTTACTTCCGGGAGTATACGTGATTACAAATCTAAATCTTGCAAAAAACAGGGACCACCGGGCCTGGCGAGGGCTAAGTCTCTTAGCCCCCTCAATATACTCCAAATTCTTGTGATCTGTATAAACTGTGATAATGTGTTCTGCACCCTCTAGCCAGTGTCGCCATTCCTCAAAAGCTAACTTGATGGACAGGAGCTCCCGGTTTCCGATGTCATAGTTTTTCTCGGCGGGTGAAAATCTGCGAGAAAAGTAGGCACATGGGTGCAGCTTGCCCTGCAAGCCTGACCTCTGAGACAACACAGCTCCCACCCCCACCTCTGAAGCATCAACCTCCACGATGAAGGGAAAGGCGACGTCAACATGCCTTAGTATCGGGGCAGAACAAAACAGTTTTTTAAGGGTCGAAAAGGCCGCATGAGTCTCTGGTGACCAGTGATGAGTGTCAGCCCCTTTCCTGGTGAGACTGGTGAGAGGAGAGATGATGGTAGAGTACCCCTTAATGAACCTTCTAATGTTAATGGAGGAAACACCGCTCTACCCCACCAATGGATAGTTGTGCTGGACCAGGTTAGCAAGACCTCAGAAACACTTCGACAAAAGGAATTAATCATAGCTATGATTAAGGACCAGTAGGTCCGAAACATGTCAGCTTGAGATTCGATATTTTAATACAGGACATGTCCTGACAATAAAGAGGATTCGTGGTGAATTGGTGTGGACCTTCCTAATGAACCTTCTGTAGTAATTGGCAAGCCCCAGAAATCTCTGAAGTGCCTTTAGCCCCACAGGCTGAGGCCACTCTAGGAAAGCAGAAACGTTCCCAGGGTCCATCGAGAGGCCAGAAATGGAGATAATGTACCCCAAGAAGGCTACTGACTCTACCTCAAAGAGGCATTTCTCTAGTTTGGCATAAAGTTGGTTCTGTCTTAACTTCTTTAACACCCATCTGACATGCTGGCGATGTTCAGAGAGACTGGACGAAAAGATTAGTATATCGTCCAAGTAAACCCCGAACAAACTTCCCCAACACTTCCCTGGACACCTCATTAATTAACTCCTGGAAGACGGCCGGCGCATTACACAACCCGAAGGGCATCACCAGGTACTCGTAATGCCCGTCGGGTGTGTTAAAGGCCGTCTTCCATTCATCACCATCCCTGATACAGACTAGGTTGTATGCACCCCTGAGATCTAACTTGGAAAAAATCTTGGCGTTGGTCACCTGCGTGAACAAATCGTCAATCAATGGCAAAGGGTAGCGGTTTTTCACTGTGATCTTATTCATGCCTCGATAATCAATACAAGGGCGGAGGCCTCCGTCTTTTTTCTTTACAAAAAAGAAACCTGCCCCTGCTGGTGAACGAGAGGGACGGATGAACCCTTTTGCCAAGTTTTCCCTGATGTATTCCTGCATAGCTAGTTTCTCCGGCCCAGACAGGTTATAAAGATGACCCCTGGGCGGCATACAACCAGATCTCAGATCGATGGGACAATCGAAGGCACTATGGGGGGGAAGTTTGTCCGCTGACTTAGGACAGAAGACATCAGCAAATTCTGCGTATTGTCTCGGTACAGCTTCAACCTGAATGTTGGTATTACCCATGGTTACTTTCGCAAAACAATGATGATAACAATGGGATGACCAGCTCGTTAGCTGACCTGAAACCCAGTCTATCTGAGGCGAGTGAATTTGTAACCAGGGCATGCCAAGAATGATGGTAGAGGTTGCCATATGCAAAACCAGAAATTGCAGATTCTCCCCATGTAATACCCTCACACGGAGTTGCAAACTTGGAGTACGGGATAAGGGGTGTCTACTCTGCAGAGGAGAGTCATCTACAGCAGTGACCAGAATCGGCTGATCTAAGGGGAGCATTGGTATTCCCAATTTTTTAGCAAACTCGTAATCTATAAAATTAGCCGCTGAAGCGGAATCAATGAAAGCTTCAGTGGAAACAGTCTGACCTTCCCATGTGACAGAACAGGGAAGTAGCAGACGATTGGTATGTAGAGGTAAAGACTGCACGCCTAGGGTATTACCTCTGACTGCAATTCTGCACTCTATGACCCTCCTCTGCACAATACAAACAGAGCTGTTCTGTTTTCCTGCGATTCCTCTCTGACCGCGTCAATTTGGACTGACCAATTTGCATTGGCTCAGGTGGCGGTGAGGCAGGTGGAGGAGTGGCATAAGAGACATATCTGATCCTGTCTTTACCACGGGTTTGTTTTTGATATCGTAACCGACGATCAACCCGTACTGCCAAAGAGATTGCTTCATCAATAGTTTTTGGTTCAGGGTGTCCCAACATCAATTCAGAGACTGCGTCTGACAACCCTGATAGAAAACAATCCAATAACGCAAAAGTCCCCCACCTAGCCAACACCGACCACTTTCTGAACTCAGCTGCATAAACTTCCGCTGGATCCTTGCCTTGGCGCAAAGACTTCAAACTTCATTCAGCGGTAGAGGCAATGTCTGGATCATCATAAATTATGGCCATGGACTTAAAAAACTCCTCAACTGACCTGAGTGCTTCATGCCCTGACGGTAAACTATACGCCCAGGTCTGAGCATCCCCTGAGAGTAAGGTCTTAATAAAGGTAATTCTCTGTGCCTCTGTTCCTGACAAATTAGGCCTCAGTTCAAAATATGACATTACACAATTCTTGAAATTCTGAAAGTCAGATCTATGGCCAGAAAACTTTTCAGGTACATACATTCTTAAGTCTGTGACTGGAGGGGATCGCACTGAATTTACAGTCGTCTGAAGGACTTGTAGTGACCCAGACAAAGCAGAGATCTGGGCCTGCTGACCGTCCATTACTCTGATGAGATTTTCCACCGAGGTGGTGAGTGTATCAAGACGACTGTTAAGTGCGTCCATATTGTTTTGGTCTGGCGTTCTGTAACAATAGGTGTCAGCAACCAGAAAGAATCTGATTCTTGGCGATCTGCAGTATCCCCAAGAATACAGATATACCTTATTATTGAGGATCTGCAGAATCGCCAATAATCCAAGTATAACTAACCTCTAGACACCTGAAGCGTGTAAGTGGTTGGTGTAACAGTAGGAATTGGACCACTGGGGTAGCAGGTGGCACAATAAGTAGAGAAGACTCTACTGCAGTCAAGGGCTCTGGAGGGGGAGTCCCTGACTGGTTTTGCAGCAAGGCCCCCTCTGAGGAGCAGGGGACCCCTGCATGAGGACTGAGCACCCAAGGGGTGGGTGACAATCAGAAGGTCGGGCAGGCTGGGTCGGCAACACACAGACAGATAAAGTACAGAGACAGGAGACTGATTCAGTAACCAGGGACAGGCAGGGTCGGCAACGGTAGATCAGATGTGCGAAGGTACCGAATCAGAAAGCAGAAGAGAAGTCAGGAGAGCTACAATTCATAAACAGATATCCAATAATGCCTAGTCTAGAGTGTGAGGTCCGTGGTCCCACACCCAGGAACTGGTCTAAGAAATAACACAGATGATATACAGTATTCCTAGTCTGGGGTGTGAGGTCCGTGGTCTCTACACCCTGGAACTGGTCTAAGGAATAACACAGATGATACACAGTATTCCTAGTCTGGGGTGTGAGGTCCCGTAAAATGCCAGGGCAGTATAGGAACCCCACAAGTGACCCCTTTTTAGAAAAAAGACACCCCAAGGTATTCTGTTAGGTGTATGACAAGTTCATAGAAGATTTTATTTTTTGTCAAAAGTTAGCGGAAATTGATTTTTATTGTTTTTTTCACAAAGTGTCATTTTTCACTAACTTGTGACAAAAAAATAAAATCTTCTATGAACTCACCATACACCCTGGGGTGTGAACAAGCCCTCATTGTGAATTCATAAAAGTTCACTAAGCTACAGTTGAAACTCGAAAAATTTGAATATTGTACAAAAGTCAATTTATTTCAGTACTTCAACTTTAAAGGTGAAACAAATATATGAATTGGGAACCCTTTGCATGTTTTTTTGGATTAATTAGCTGCTTTTAAGTTGAATTACCGAAATAAGAGAACTTTTTAATGTTATTCTAATTTTTTAAATTTAAATGTGTGCAGATGGTGCAAATAAACTTTATCAGATATTATGAAAATTACATGCTTAACACAATTTGCACAATATTCACGTTCAAGCATACGATCTAGCAATCTATCATTTTGAACATCATCTGTTTGAAGACTTTTTAAAGAGAAACACAAGCGCAGATAATACACTATGCTGTATTTTGATGGGCTGAACAAGTACAATAAGTGGTTAAACAAATGGAAAACAATTGAATGTTTGATAATCGGATCTGTTGGGAGAAGTTGTTCCCCAGCCAATTTGTGGGTTTACTAAATGATATGTGCATTGCACTGCTATTATTTACATTTCAAATATACTATTAGGCTATATAGACATTAAAAAAAAGAAACAAACAAAAAAAACAAACAAACATTTTTTTATGCATAACTAGCCACAGCAAAAGAAAATGTTTCTGTATTGCAGGAGTCCAGAGAATTATGTAGGTAAAACGGAATATGAAGTGAAAATAAACTTATAATATAATGAATTGTATGTGCAGCACAGCTAAGAAATATAACATTAGTAGCAAAGATATGAGTCTCATTGTTTCCAGTACAGGAAGAGTTAAAAAACTTGTTATCTATGCAAAAGAGCTTCTATGAGTTATCTGACTAATTTAGTTGGCTACAGTACTAATTTCTGAAGCACTTATACATCAAAGAAACAGTGAAAGACAACTTCAGATAAATATTACTTCAGGGAGGTTCAAAGGGTCATTAGCTCTGCTCTGTTTCATAGTTTAAAATGCAGAGTGTACTTTGTAACCTGCAAATATTAGAGAATCGTGCAATGTTATAACAAATGATATGAGACTCTTTCCTTTCCTACTAATGTTCTATTAATTTCCCATACTACACATATAGTTTTTTAGTTTTTTTTTTTTGTCTAGTTTTTTTTTTTACTTCAGTGTCAAAAAAAAAGACATTTTAAAATGATATTTTAATGGCTATCTGAAAAAATTCCATGATGCAAAGCTTCAGAGAACTAGTTCAAGTCTCAAAATATGACCTAAGGAAAAGATTAGTTATCTGAAAGCTTGCATTAGGAAACTTTTTCAGTCGGCCATTAAAATATATCCTTTTTATAATATTTTGCTCAACTGCAAAAAGAGACTTTACTGTTCTTCACTGAACATTTACTTTAGCAAATAACCCTCATAGCATTATTTTATGCTGATTCTCTTTTGTTAAGCTTTAAAATATATTGTGTTATTTACTTATATATTCCAGCAAAGTGTTCAATTAATAAAAGAAAAAAAAGTGCCTTGAGAGGCTATTTTTGATAAGTGGGATAGGATGAGAAATTGATTACAGTAAACATTCAGTGCAAAAGATAAAAAGGGACAAGCAGGTTCTTCCACTGTTTTTTATAGTGCTTACATTTTGAATGTCAGCTTCTTCAAGCTATATAGAAGCCCTTTATTTGATAACATCTTTCTGTTTCTGTTTGTCATTAGTAACATATAATTAAATCATATACAATTTATTTTAGCATATTTTCAAGTTTGATTAGATAAGAAAAAGGTTACAGTACTTAAGAGATGAAAGGTTTTGCAATGAAATATATTATGAAAAGAATAATGTAATAAGTGATAACCTTTATAAAAAAACACAAAAGGTTTTGGTCAAAGACATTATGTAAATGCTTTTGGAGAGTGTAGCAAATGGCTCACAAAGAACCTAGAAAAATCATGTCCAGGGTTTGTATGTCACAAGTCCTCTTCCTTTTACTATCAGAGAACCTCTGAATCCCACCAGGAATGCACTTCACTATCTTGCTGTTAACCCTTTCTGACCCCTCATTTACCGGATGAGCCTCTGCTACCTGGGCAATACTAGCCCACATGGTTCTTGCAATGGGTTTTTCTCTGTAAAAGGAGAGTGAAAACCCATTGCTACCCTTGCAAATTACCCTTACATGTGTCAAGGACAGGGTGCTCATCCCTACTTAGGGTGGGAAGGACGTTTTTGGTCCTTCAGGAGTCAGGACACCTTGTAGCATAATATAGATGCTACCTTTAATAAGGAGGCATCAAGATATCTTACCCCACAAAAGAAACTGAGTATTAGTACTCCTTAATCATTCTTGCCACAGACTGGTTTGCCATTTATCGTTTGGGCTTTGAGAGCCTACTGTGAGATTTTTTTTCAAGGCTGAAATGTTGTTTTCTAGTGGCCACTGGCCATGTTGTATTAGAGGTGTGATTGTAAACTCACTTTAAAGGGAACCTTAACTGAGAGGGGTATGGATGTTTCCTTTTAAACAATACCAGTTGCCTGGAAGTCCTGCTGATCTCATTGACCAAAGTAGTGGCTGAATCAGACACCTGAAACAAGCATGAAGCTAATCCAGTCTGACTTCAGTCAGAACACCTGATCTGCATGATTGTTGAGGGGCTGTGGTTAACAGTATTGGAGACACAGGATCAGCAGGAGAGTCCGGCAACTGGTATTACTTTAAGAGGAACAATCCACATCCTTCTCAGTTTAGGTTCCCTTTAATAATTGATTGATTGATTGATTGACTGATTGATTGATGCAGTGGTGTATAGTGTACTAAGTAGGTGTGACTAGTATGCTGAGCAATGTTTTAGGTCAGTAGTACTGGCAGTGCTATTAGACCATTTCTATTGTTAACTTTATTGTATTATTATTCTAAGTGTGACCTTTTTTCTACAAACAATAAGTTATTTTTTATTTATGTATTATTTTAATGAAGTATTGTTGCACTGTACTGGGATCATTAACACATTTGTGTACCTGTCTATAACCTTATAGATATGAAATATGAATCTGCACTTCTTATATACACTAAAGCCGGCCATACACTGCTCAAGTATCACTTAATTTGTTTTTGATTGATATTACGATCAATATCAAAGGGCTAAAATTGATCAAAAGATATATAAGGAGTGAGAAGAAGCTGGGTAAATTAAATTGCTTGGTTAAAGGTTTTAAAAGTAACTAACGGTAAATGGCACAATAGGACATGAGCACTCACGTGGTCTAAAGGAAAATCAAAGAAGTCTGTATTTGATTCTGAAATCAAATGGGAGCCAATTAAAATATTAGCAGAGATGAGCAGCAGAAGTGACGAGGACAGCTAAGTCTGGCTACTACATTTATAATAGATTGTAGTGGTGAGACTCTAATTAGAGGTTAAGGATGGCAAATAAGTGCAAATAAGAGGACCCTGGTCAAAAGCCTGTAATGCTTCAAAATGCTTACTCAAATATGGAAATTATATAACTCAAGAGAATTAAACCACCTTGGATTTCACTTGGATGTATAAGGTCTATTTCAGATAGAGGAAACATGCCATCTACTGGCTACAGGAACAAAATTTGAACTGATGAACGCAACTACAACAGCAATCCTTAATGAAACAGGAAACACGAAGAACAAGTGGGGACTATCGATAGACAAAAGACCTAAGTTCACAGGAGGTTATGGAGAACACCAGGGATAAGGCCCTGTGTGACTTTCAGATCCAAATTGATCCTTCTGTGGAGGAAATTTCTGGGGCACTTGAAGGGTCACAATCTGCAATAGACTGGCTTATTAAATGTGGGTCATTGGGTCAATGCTAAAATATCAGTGTTCTAAGACCAAACTATTCAAGGACGCCTGAACTGAAGGGGATATGGAGGCTGCTGTATTTTTTGCCTTTTAAACAATGCAAATTGTCTGGGTAGCCTGCTGATCCTCCACCTTAACCCCCCTGGTGCTAAGCCGAACCTGTGTTTGGCTCCGCTTTGTGTGCTGAAAGCGGTAAGCCCGAACACAGGTCGGGCTGGCTAAAAACACAGTGCGCACTGTTTTTCTGGGTCCTGCGCACGATCAGTGCTGCACCCAGGCTTCTCCCTCCCGGCCGCTGGAGTCCCCATTACCTCTTTGATCTTCTGGGGATCCAGGCGGCCAATCAGTTCGTGGAGCGGCGGTGCGGCGTGACGTCAGGGGCGGTGTGGGGTCATGGGGGAGGGAGGGAGTCAGGGAAAAGTAAAATAAAATAAAAAGCATCTGATTGGCTATGGCTACATGGGGTAGGAAGGGAGAGAGGGAAAAAAATAAGTACAAATGATCTGATTGGCCACAAGTAGCATAGCATTGAATACAAGTTAGTTTGTATTCAATTCAATGTTGCCATTTGCTCTCTGGAAACGGTGGCTGCTGTGCTTTCATCTGTGAGTTTACTGCTGATTACTGGATACCTGTTAATGATTTTTGCCTGGATTTTTGACTATTCTCTCTGTCTTCTTCCTGCACTGACTTTGCCTGGACATTGATTGATTCACTGTGTACCAATTTTTGCCTGGAAACTAACCGGTATGCCACCCTACAACTGGCTGCTCCACGACGCCCCTTTTCAAGAATCAGGACCTGGGAGCCGGTCACCAAAGAAGATATTTGGCTATTATTGGGCCTTATCATTCTGCAGGGAGTTGTGGGGAAGCCCCTGCAGAAGTGGTATTTGACCACCAACAAAATGATAGCGACCCCATTCTTTGGTACGGTGATGATCGAGTACCAATTTTCGCTCATCATTTTAATTTCTCCACTTCATCATAGACTCCATTTATTCCTAACAGTCCAAGCAGAATCATAGAGATATGGAGGAATAATCGTCCTTTAGTTGATTGACATAATGCAGTCTGGACCTAATTGTTCCCTATGGGCTCTTAATCTGCTCGGACTGGTAGGAGTAAACCTATGATGGATATACAACAAATGCATTTTAATCCTGCTGTACTTCAATTCAGCCCAGGTACATTAGTAACTCTGATCTAGAGATAAGTTCTTGGTGTATGTTAATTATATTATTAGTAGTTTTTCCTATTATCAATAATAGTCTAGCACTTCTCTGTCAATGAAATCCCTCAGCATGACCGGCTGAGGATTTCTTCACATCAGAGGTTTTACTTCAGTTTTGCTACTTGTGTGATGGCAAGGCCAAATGCTATTCCTATGCAATGGTATTCCTCTGTATGCAGTAGCCTTTGAGGCCTTAAGCTATGTTCATTGTATTATTTTATGCTTCTGTATTAGGAAAACTTAATAAAAAACTATTGAATTTAAAAAAAAAAAAAAATTCTCCACTTCACCAACAACAACACCTTTGAGGAGTCCACTCCCCCTGCTCCCAAACTGAAAAAAACTGGGAAGTGTACGAGATAGTGGTGGACAACTTCAGGACCACTTATGTTCCATAGCGGGATATATTCGTGGATGAGAGCCTGATGACTTACAAGGGGAGGCTGGGCTGGCTGCAATTTATAGCTTCTAATGGTGGCCATACATGGTACAATTTTTTCATCCAATTTTACCATTTCTATGTAGTATAAGGATAAATTAAGTGAATATACTGAAAGGATAATTTAGGCAGTTCCCTTATATTACATAGAAATGGTAAGATTGGATGAAAAAATTGTATCATGTATGGCCACCATAAGTGGGTCTGCTTTGGCATAATATCTTACATGCTTTGTGAGTCTTCAATCGGGTAAATCTGGAACACAGTTTTGTACACCAGAAAGGGAACAACGTTCAATCCCCGGTTCAGTGACTATGGAGTGGTGACAAGTTTAGTTTTATCACTTGCTGAGCCGTAACTGGACAAGGGATATTGTGTCAACATGGACAATTTTTATCCCTCACTGGAACTCTTTGAGATCCTCATAAAGCATCGCACTGATGCCTACAGAATAGTTAGGCCGAACAGGAAGGAGATGCCAACATCTTTTGTAAAGCAGAAATTGAAACCCGGGGACATAGCTGCTTGGCAGAAGGGGAAGTTGCTGGCTCTCCGCTGGCGAGATAAAAAAGACATTTGTCTCCTTTCCTCTGTCCACGATGTAGCACTTGCAGAACAAGCTGACAACTATGCTTTACAATGCGTTTAAGGGAGATGTCACAGCACAATGCAATAAAGGTACCACTGCCAGTAATCCTTCTCCCATGTGCACGCAGGCAAGGACTGGACACTCCAGCGATCTCACGGTGATGTTGGACATGCAGACATTCTTTAGTCCAATGCCTCGCCTTAGTGCTTCCGGATCCATCCTTCACCAACGCCTGGACCGGCAGGTAGCCGGCCTTCAGCGCAGCTGGAGGCATTGTCACTGAGAAGAGAAGTCGTCATAAAAGTGTTCAGTACCTCACCTTTAGCAAAATGAATGAGGCATGGATCCCGGATGGCTACTGCCCGCCCGAAGACTAAGTAGGTCCCCACACACAGCATCTCTGCCTGCACGCCATGTGACTGCCTGCCCCATGACTAAGTCGGTCCCCACACAGCATCTCTGCCTGCAAGCCGCTTGACTGCCTTCTCCGCAACCACCAACAGGGTCCAGGACTCTAGGCGGATTCCTGAATTTTTAAGACCGCTGCTAGCAGCGGCCGCTATAATAATTTTTCTGGTGCGTGTACATGCCTGCCTAATTTTTCTGGCTGCACTGTGGCTGCAACAACAAAACAAAAGGCATGTACATGTGTTAATTCCCCTTCATGATCGTTACCTTGCTGCGGTGAAGGGGCTTGCGTATCACAATGAAGCAATGACCGCCGGCTATATGAGTGTCTCGGGGGGTGGCACACTAAAGATAATAAGGTCATTGCTTCATTGTGGACAGACCAAATTCGATCAGCTGGACATTCACTGTTGTTCTGTCATTGAGCTACCTCAGCCTGGCGACCATATGGGCTTGAAAACCGCTATCATTTGCACTCTCGCCATGGTGCGCACCAGTCCAGCATGGCCGTCACAACACAAACAGCTGTTTGTGGTGCGTTACACAGTGAGTTTGGTCTGTCAGTGTGAAGCAGTACTCTAATTACACTCCCTGATTGATGTATACACATGCAAGATGTTTTAAAGCACTTTAGGCCTCCAATTTAGCATGCAATGTGATTTCTGACCTTAAAACGTTGCTTTGCGTCAAATCCAGATTTTTCCCCAGGACTTTTGGTGTGTATCCCACTCCTCCATGCAAAAACTCAGATGTTAGACCCCTTGAAACATCTTTGCCATCACTCTTGTGGCCATCATAAATGTTTCTAGTTTTCAAAGTTCGTCTCCCCATTAAAGTCTATTGCGATTCACGAAAATTTGCGCAAACCGAACTTTTGCGGAAGTTCGCGTTTGCGGTTTGAGAACCGAAAATTGGAGGTTCGGGCCATCTCTAGTAGGTATATGCAGTGATGGGTATTACAAAAGTGCACCTGTCACACACACATACCGTGAACAGGTACAGTGACTGGTGGTACTAAATATCACACTGCGTGTGCTCACGTGGGCTGGTGGGTGCATTGAACAACAGGTAGGTACAGTATATGCAGTGATGGGTATTACAAATGTGCACCATTCACACACACGTACCGTGAACAGGTACAGTGACTGGTGGTATTAGCAATGCGTGTGCTCACTTAGGTAAGTGGGTGCACTGAACAACAGGTAGGTATATGCAGTGATGGGTATTACAAATGTGCACCTGTCACACACACGTACCATGGAAAAGTGCAATAACTGGTGGTATTAACAATGCGTGCGCTCACGTAGGTAGGTAGGTAGGTAAGTAGGTGCACTGAACAGTGAACAGGTGCAGTGATTGGGATGGGATTACAAATGTGCAGCTGCCTGTCAAACACACACAGGTAGTCACTGAGTGTGCTGGGCCTGGCAGTGGCACAGTAGGAATTAAGGGGCCAAAGTCCAGCTGCGACTGACTGACAGGGCTGTATATAATGCAAGTGGGCCACACACACACAAAAAAAAAGATAGATCTCAAGAACAAGATTAGCTCTCAAAAGAGCTGTTGAGGGGTTCTTTTTTAGCAATAAGAATCAGCAAGGAACAAGCTTACAAGCCTACAAGAGCCTAACTAAGCTTTCAGTATGAGAGTCTGCAGCCGCTCTCCCTTCTCTAATTACTGCAGGCACACGAGTGAGTCCAATGCCTGACACTGCCTGCCTTTTATAAGGGGGGGGAGGGCCTCCAGGAAGGAGTGTAGCCTGATTGGCTACAATGTGCCTACTGACTGTGATGTACAGGGTCAAAGTTGACCCTAATAATGTAGTATAAGAGGCGGGTCGAGCCGTCATAAAGTTTGCGTTTGTTCGCGAATGCGAACCACTGAAGTTCGCATGAATAAGTTCGCGGTCGAACCGTTCAGGCCATCTCTACTTAAGAATTGGAGGTCTAAAATTCGTGAAAAAAAATGTACCGCTTTTGCCTCCTAATTCCAAACAGAAATGCACCTCCAGGGAGGTTAAAGGGAACCTAAACTGAGAAGGATATGGGTTTTTCCTTTTAAAATAATACCAGTTGCCTGACTCTCCTGCTGATCCTGTGTCTCTAATACTTTCAGCCACAACCCCTCAATAAGCATGCAGATCAGGTGCTCTGACTGAAGTCAGACTGGATTAGCCGCATGCGTGTTTTGGGTGTGTGAATTAACCACTACTGCAGCCTAAGAGATCAGTATGATTGCCAAGCAACTGATATTGTTTAGAAGGAAACATCCATATCCCTCTCAGTTAAGGTTCCCTTTCAATTATTTTAGTCATAGATCCTGAAGAAGCATGCATGCAGATTAGGCATTTCACACTGAAGTCTAACTGGATTAGCCACATGCTTGTTTCAAGCGTGGGACTCTAATACTACTGCAGGCAAGAAATAAGCAGGATGCCAGACAACTGATATTGTTTAAAAGGAAATAAATATGGCAGCCTCCATATCCCTATCAGTTCAGGAATACTTTAAAGTAAATAATAAGGCATGCATTATTTAAGATATCAATAACAAATGTCAGGCAAGATTAACCACTTTACCCCCAGCGGTGCGGATTTCTCCGTCCCTTTTTCCACCCTGTTAACACCAAGGGACGGAGAAATCCGCACCTGACGCCGCTCCCGCCGCTGTCCGCGCTCCCGATTGCTCGTCCGCGCGCCCCCAAGCTCGTGCATGCCACCGCCCACTCACCCAGAGATGAATGAATGGGAAAAACCGTTCCCGTTTGTTGATCCAAGCCCCCGCAATGATCAGCTGCTTCTACGAGAAGCAGCGCGATCATTGTGAAAAAAAAACGTTTCCCAGCCTCATAACACTTCCTGCAAGCATCCTTCCTGACGCTTGCAGGACGCATAAACAAAAGTTACTGTGGCCATCATGTGGCCAAATAGTAAAACTACACCCTAAAGCATTTTTCATATATATTCAATAACTCATTACCTCCCACACTCCCCAATTTTTTTTTTGTAATGAAAAAAAAATTACAATTTAAAAAAATACATAAATAGTTTCCTTAGGGACTGAACTTTTTAAATATTTATGTCAAGAGGGTATAACACTGTTACTTTATAAACTATGGGCTTGTAATTAGGGATGGACGCAAAACTGAAAAAAATGCACCTTTATTTCCAAATAAAATATTGGCGCCAAACATTGTGACAGGGACATCATTTAAATGGTTTTATAACTGGGACAAATGGGCAAATACATTTCATGGGTTTTAATTACAGTAGCATGCATTATTTAAAAACTATAAAGGCCGAAAACTGAAAAATAATACATTTTTTCCCACATTTTTTCCTATTTTCCCATTAAAACACATTTAGAATAAAATAATTCTTGGCATAATGTCCCAATTAAAGAAAGCCTAATTGGTGGCGAAAAGAACAAGATATAGTTCATTTCATTGTGATAAGTAATGATAAAGTTATAGACAAATGAATGGAAGGAGTGCTGAAAGGTTAAAATTGCTCTGGTGCTCAAGGGGTAAAACCCCTCAGTTGTGAAGTGGTTAAAGTGAACCTCTGCTCTAAAAGATACACAACAACATAATAACCTTTAAACTAAAAAATGTATTTGTTACAGCCAGGTGATCCAAATCTTAAAATACATTTGCACAGTTTTTACTTCCTGATTCATAGAAGCAGACATATTGTTTACAGCCTGTGCTTTCAAATCGGCTTATCTGCTTATCTGCCATAGGCAGTCATGTGACACGGGGAGATCAAATTACAACTTGTGATTAGACACAAATGAGGATGAACTAAACAGGCTAAACTCTCTAAATACATACAGGGTGCATTTCTCTATGTTTTCCTTCTGTCCTGTACAAGAGTTCAGGTCCACTTTAAACAAAATTCTTTGTTTACTCCCCTTCAAATTTACATTTAGAATGCATTTGCTGAAAGTTAGGGGAAAAAAGTTTGATTTTAGACTACAGTTTAAAGTGAAGAAGAATCAGTTCACCTGGCTTTGCTCTAAAAATAAAATCTTAATAAATAATTGCTATAATAGTTGCAGGGAAGATTTACTAAAATGTTTATAATTTTGTGTAACACCAGCAGGATAGCAAATGTGAATGTATCATATGTTTTATGCCTTATAAAATACAAGATAAGGTTTTTGGAAGGGCAAAGGAAAAATTGCCTATGGTAATAATGATAGCACTTAAAGTCTTTTCAGTTTTTATTATTGCTTTTACTTTTCACCTACTTTGTTCATACAGTGGAGCTCTGAGAATGCATTAGCTGCAAGCTTATCTGCCTTCCCTACAGTTCACTTAACAATACATTTCGTTACCAGGAGTCATCAGTGTTCAGCAGACGGTGTTAACAAACTGATGCCACTGAACAAGTCTTCCAGCAGAACAAAAATCAGCAGACATGAGAAGAATCACAAAACTGGCATAAAATATTGGAATTTCTTAACATAAAATATTAACAAAAAATGTAATTTGCATTGATCCTAGATTAAAATCAAACTAGCCCTTTAACAGATTCACATATTATATTCACATCCCTTATGTCAATCAAATACTTATTTTTTTTATCCTTGTTTTGGGGGAAAAAAAAGTTCTATTTGTTGCTTTCACTAAAGTTCCTTTTCATATTAGGGATGAGAATTATTGATAACATTAAAAATGAAATATTTTTAGACTTGCATTGCTATTCAGAAATGGCTTTATAATTTTCTAGCATCATTTTGAATTAGTGATAAATATTCTTCCTCCTTTTTTTAAAATGCATATTAAATTGAAGACTTAGGGCCCTTTTTCACTAGCAATCGCAAAAGGAAAACACAAACGCAAACAATTGTGATTTTTCATCAATTTTGTTATGGTATTGCGATTTTGCATTTATCTTTTAGCATGAAGCACAATCATAGGTAAATTCCCTCCAAAAACTGATTGTGATTTACAAAAAATCGAATCACAATAGTGAAAAATACTTTTCACGATTCCTGTGTTAAAATAGCAACCCTAGTGATTTAAAAATTGCTAGAGTTTTGTGATTTGAAGCAAATCGCTCTCAGTGGAAAAGGGCCCTTAGTAGTGTTAGCAGCAGTCCCAGTAGGAAATTACACCAGGGTGATGGTGTATTTGTCTGGTGTTTTACATGCGTAATTACAGAATTTGGTACTCATTAGGGATGCTCATTTGGATTTTGCGGAATTGAAATTTCCGAGTTCCGATCGGAAATCTGAGTTTCTGACGGAACTCGGAAATCGGAAAATGGAACTTGGAAATCGGATTTCTGCAGAAATACTGCATTACTGCAATTCGGTAATTTTAGCCCAGTTACAGAACTCAAAATCAATGAACCAATCAGAGAACAACTCGGAAGTATTTGGCCAATCAGAGAATGCAAAAAAATGACAAAACGACACTACTTGGAGATCAGAAATCCGAACTCGGAAATCAGATTTCTGTAGAAATACTACATTACCACAACTCGGTAATTTCAGCCCAATCACAGAACTCGGAAGCATTGGACCAATCAGAGAATGTAAAGTTTACTCGGAAGTATTTGGCTAATCAGAGAATGCAAAAATAGACCCAAAAAACACTACTCAGAAATGTGAAATCCGAACTCGGAAATCAGAAATCTGTGAAATTGGTAATCACTAATGGCAGAAATCAGAATTTCTGCGGAATCAGAAGTTTTTTTTACCTTTATTCTCTATTCCCTGTACTCTGCACTTTCTCACAGTGACTTCTGGTCACTAACTGAAATTCTTCCTCTAATGATGGGGTATGTTGATGTTTCCATGCTATTTCGGATGTATTTACATCACATGTTTCAATGGGCTTGAGGGAGTCGGGACAATAGGACAGAACAATTTGTTACAGTTTCCAATGCCTTTTTAGTAAATACTGTATGTATTAGCATGAGCATGAGACTTGGCAGCGCATAAAATTAACTATATTCAATGATCAATGAGCAAGTGAACCAAAAGTGTGCAAATCGGATGTATTAGCTCAACGCTCCTCAAAAGTTTGTAGATCATCTGATCATCTGATCTACTCTGTTTGGGTGGTTAGGATCACAGTCACCCATGGGAATAACAATAGACCCTGCAAGGGATGCAGCTGCAGGGGGGCTCAGAAGCTGTAGGGGTCCCCCGTGGGGGAAGATGTTTATTTTCCCTGTCCAGAGAGACTGACAGCTAAGGGCACTGAGAGAAAAAAACTTTTGCTGTCTTCACAGTTGTTTTAACGACTGTATCTGCTCAGCCACTGATAACAAATCATACAAAAATTTTTAAACAAAGATTTGTAGACAGTCCATATTCAGTGTGCAACAAGGTCTTGTGTACAGCCCCCAGCCTCTCCACCCCCTCCCTAAGCGCTGTGTACTGTAGTGATGCTGGAGAAGTCTGCAGAGTCAGTTCTCCAGTCTGAAGAGTCGTGTGTGTCTGTATATGTGAAAACATGCACATTTTATCACAGAAGCTAATGTAATTCATAGAGAAAATACCTGCAGTGCTTCACTGCTGTCTGTTTTTATCTGCGTGGGGAAAACACATTCAAGTGTGCACTAGCCAAGTGAATAACGTTGGTTCTCAGTTTACCTGTGCAGAAAGTGACAGGGAAGGGGCCCCATTCAAAGTTTCGCAGGGGGGCCCAGTGATTTTTAGTTATGCCCCTGCAGTCAACACAACGTATTTTGACCAAAGCTTATTTCAGTAGAAATACACCTCTGAACTTCTCCAAACTCAATTTTGGGTATGTGGGCATTGCTATATAATGCACTGTTGTAGCTTTTTAGCCCGACATACCCATCAGCTGTGAAAGGGCAGCAGAGAAACCCATGCTTTTCTGGAGGGAGAGTTGGGTGGGGAAGAGGGTCATGTATGCAGATACAATAGCAGAGGTGTATCTAAGGTGTTGCAGGTGTGGCAGATATGGCAGTGGGTACCATATTTGTCATCAGGAGTCAATGTATTCCCATATGTGGCCAGAGCAGAAAATGTTCATTGTAAACCACTTCTCTTTCTAAACCTACCTGCAACCACCCTTCCTGGAGACTCTTCCAATACATCTTTGGGGGATGGGACATTATGCATGCTGACCCAGTCACTACTTCTAAAGGGAGCTGCCTATTAGCTCTGTCATTACATTTATAGGGGAATGGAATGCCTTGACTGCTGACTCTGTTATCACTGCCTTGCTGAGTACTCCTGTGGACAGAAATAACCACAGTCTTGTCTTTAGCAGTACTTTTGTGAAGGAAAGCAGTGTGCTTGACTTCCTTAGCATCCAGATTGAGTGGAGAGGCAACTAGGGATGAGTGAGACTTGTAATTTCAATCTTGTGGTAAATTGGGCCTTTCTTGCATGTAGGCCATGTAGGATCATTGGAGGTGGGAAGCTACTTTCCTGGCCTGCTTCAAGACATTCTAGAATCTAGGGTACAAAACGTTGAACAAGCAAGTAGAAAGACAAAGAGTAGGAGGAGAAGAAGTGGCTGGCCTATGTGCAAGACATGGCGGTGGCACAGATTCACTTGACAACCACGCAGTCCTTCTTTTCACACAGTCACACCATGTTCATCCAGTGGACAGTGAAGGCTGTGTACCTTCTCTGCCTGTGTTTTGTAGACCATGTGCCACTGCACATGCTGATACAGGTCTGGGATGGACCTTCCTGGTCTGGGATATCTTTTTCCTACCTTCCACTGGAGTGCTGCAATGCCTCTACAAATATTTTAAATGCCTTAGATTCAGCCAGCTGGTATGGTAAAAGCTGTCAGACTATCGGTGCTGACAAATGTTTCATCTAAAACATCTGAGTAATGGAACATTGATGCTGTGTCGATGACCATGAAGGGGCAGGCTGGATGGTGGAGTGGAGGACAACTGCAAACTAGGGAGAGGAGAAGAAGAGGACGAGGAAGGTGGAACACAAGGACGCTGTCTTGTGCTTTGACAGCTTCTTTCTTTAAGGGCGCCCTGCCACAGGGCATTGTGATGGGGCTCCAGGTGCCTTCTCCTTCATCCCAATCACTTACACTTTCCAGCCCACAGTAGGCAGCAGCAGCAGGGGCATTTCACCCTATGGGGACCAGGGCACTCTCTATGTGCTTGTGCTGAACTCATAAGATTTAATATGAGACCTAAAAAACAGCAACACAAACATGATTTACATACCTGTGGCTTCTTCTTGTCCCCCCCCCCCCCCCCCATAGTGTTCTTGCTCCTCAGTTCCTTTGGACTCCATCATATTGCTGTTACCCCTCTTAAAAAGTTTCAACTGGCCTGAGTCGCAGCTATGGTGTATGCGCCTCCTCAATCATGCACCTCCTTAATCATGCTCCTCAGTGGCTGTGCCCAGCAGCCACAGCCAGTAACATTCTGTGCATGCGCTGTTCTGATTCTTTCCAAACCACAAGTGCAGAATGCTCTGGGCCCCGACTGCCTTGCCTAGCTTCTTGGAAGCATGATCAAGTACATTACATGCACCATAGCTGCGACTGTGGCCAATCGCAGCTTTTTAAGTGGAGCAACAGCAGATGGAGATGAGTCTAAAGGAACTGAGAGGCCAGAAACACTATAGAGGGAGAGGAGGGGAGTAAAGGAAGCATCAGGTATGTGTAAATCGTGTTTTGTTTACTTTACATTTTCTGGAATTGTGTGGTGGTTCTTAAAAACAAATAAACAAAACTGTACTTTTATTTAGCCCCTTCCAGCCCCCCATAGTCCCTGAGAGGTCCCACAGCATTCTCTGGGCCCCCTCCGTTTTCCCACTGGCAGCTCCATAAGTTTGGTGACTGGGACTGCAGGTGCACCTACTGCGTATGCACGGTCCCATCCATGTGTTCTTCTCTGGTATACCCCCCTCTCCATCCTGGCCATTTAACCCATACTGTGGCTTCCAGTACTGGTGCCTCTGTCCTCCTACAGAAGGGGTGGGAGGGGGGGGGTATTATGGCTATTTATACTGCTAAGGAGGAAGGGGGAGGAGGAATGGCTACCTATACTGGGGAAAGTGGTCTTCTGGGTACCCATACTGCTGCCCGATTCCTTGTGGCTGTGCTCTTATCTGTGTACAAGCACAACCGTACTGGGCATTACTGTACTGTGTACAAGCACTTGCCCAGTCCAGTAACACGAAGCTGCTCGTGCACAGAGGAAAAAGCCATACACAGGTGGCTTTGTGCTACTGGAAATGTGCGGCTCATACTTGCGCATGCCCAGTACAATTGTGCTTGAACACAGATGGAAGTGCAGCCTCAAGGAAGAAGAGGGTCCCGGGCAGCAGTGGTGAGGTCTGAACATGCTCAAAGGGTCCCAAAACTGGAACAGTGGGCACCAGGAGGATCTACGATAGTAAGTATCTAAGCTAATTTTTATTTTTGCTTCAGGTTCTTCACTTTAGGGGTCCTGACACACCCAAAAACTTTATGCAGGAAGTTGTTTTTTTTAAAAAAATGCTTCCATAAAATTAGCATTGAAAATGCGGTAAAATCGTGGCTAAATTGCAGCGATCAGGATTTTTTGAAAAATCGCGATTGCGGCTATTTTGCTGCAGTTTTAATGTAAGTCAATGGAAGCATTTTAAAAACAAAAAACCTGCAATACACTTTTTGGTGTGTCAGGACCCTAAAATTACATGTTTGGAGAAAAGTGTATGTCAGTTGGGGGAAAGGGAGGGGGGGTTGAGCTGCTATTGGTCAGTGGGGCGGCTGGTGACAGTGGGCCTTGGGCGGTAAAAAGTACAAATCCGGCCCTGAAAGGAAGATAAGGAGGTGGAGGTACATTGGCAGCTGACGAGGTCAGAGAGCTGGAATGCTGAGTGAGCCAGTCAACCACCTTTTCTGCATTCTGTGATTCACCTCCACCATGAACCTTAGTAGTAGTTTGCGCTTTGGCCTCTGCCTAGCATGTTTTTAAAGTGCATGATACCAGCACAGGGGTACTGTCCCCAAATCTAATGTTTTTTTGGTGGCACACTGTGATCACTGAAAAATATGGTAAAATAAATGTCGATGTGCCACTGTAAAACTACAAAACGTTAGGGATAGCGGTGGCTCCACCTTCAACATTTTTGGGATGGGGCACAAAAGGAGCACAATGGCTGGTGGGGCCCATTTGGGTGATCAAAATCTATTTTTTGTATGGTGAGCGTTACATTTTTATTTTATTTTTTTGCCTAACTCAGGGGATAAAATTAAGGCTAACTAGTTCAGCAATGATAGGAACCAAATGTAAACATCACAAACAGCACTCAGAGGCATTTGAGCAGAGCAGATTGTCCAAATCATGCTGGAGGGAGACAAACACTGTTTGTGTAATTTATTATTTTAGTAGCTAAGCATTGCTGGAGATTAGAGCTCGTGTCTTACAGGGAGGATGTTTTAAGGATTATTATCCTGATTCAAAATTTCTTGTCTGTAAAATACAACCCCAAGTTTATTTTGCTTGTTTAAAAGAAAAACAGTAACCTTTCAGCTTGTAAGTCTTCTTCAGACTCTATTCCTGTTGACTGACAATGTTAGTACAATCAGAAGGAAGAAGAGAGATTTTTTTGCAGATATAAGTGTCATGCAGATACATTAATTACAAGAGATCTTGCAAGGACTGTGAGGTATTAATGGCAAATAAGATGCCTGGTATACTTAAATAGACCATGTAACAAAAAAAATTCCCCTGAGGGGTACTCACCTTGGCAGGGGGAAGCCTCAGGGTGTCAATGAGGCTTCCCCCTCCCCTGTAGCCAGGACCGGATTTGTACTTTCCAGTGCCCTAGGCCTGCTTTCACCAACCCCCCCCCCCCCCCACACACACACACCACCACCAAAAAACATCCTGTCCAACACCCTGACTAGCGATCACTGGTTTCAATGTGCTCATTTCAGTTGTGCTGCTCTGCCCCCTATTCAACAAATAATTCCTGTAATTTGCGCTCCTGCCCGAATGTGCACAGCAGCTGATAGTGTTCTGGGCATGCATACTTGAGAAATGACGCTGATGTATGACCGGTACTTGTCAAGAATGCGTAACACTGTACCGGCCTCGGTTGCTGTGCTGGGCAGGAGCGAGAAATTAAAGGGAGCGCGAGTGACCAGAGCATGCGCTGCTTCTTTGTCCTCTGTGCGACTGGCTGCAGTCGGAGCCACAAACAGGTGGCAAGGCAGTGCAACGGAGAGAAGCCCATCCAAAACAGAGAACAGGTAAGCAGCAAACATCCTGTCAGGACCCACTTTGGATGTTTTGTTGTAATTACAGTGGACATGAACTCAAAACTACCTCTCTGCTCTAAAAGATATGCAACATAACCTTTAAAGAAAAACATTTGTTACAGCTGATATAAATCCTGAAATAAATCTGCAGTGTGTCTACTTCCTGCTTTCATGGAAGCAGACATATCGTTAACATCCTGTGCTTTCAAATGAGCTTAGATGTTGTGGCAGTCAGGTGACACAGTGTAGAGATAAATTACAACTTGTGATTAGACACAGAAGAGGGGGAATTAGACAGGCTCTCTAAATACATACAGGGTACATTTCTCTGTTTTCCTTCTGTCCTGTGCAAGAGTTCAGCTCCACTTTAAAGCATCTGAATGACATTTATTTATATTTGCTGAAAAATCTATGTATCTCTTTTGAATGCTGAATGTACATATGGTGGTGTCCTCTAACATATTGACAGTATACAGTAACAAAGTCTGAAGAAGGCTTATTAGCAGAAAGATTACTCTTTTTCTTTTAAGCCAATCAATGGTATCATCCTGATTCAAAACTTTCTGCTTTTGCTGATGGCTAAGATGGTACAATGCTCTTCTGCTACAGGAAAACAGGATACCAGACCATACACACTAGCATAGAGGTAGTAACAGCTCAGGTGACAGTGACAGTGTAGCAATGAAAGGGAAGCAAACAGCATTTTTATTCCTGCAGTTATAGATGGTAGGAGCTGAAGGACAGAAAATGAGTCGGGAAAGAGTTAAATGAGACCACTGCTGGCTAGGAAGAAAAAAACAAAAGAGAAACAGTCATAAATTAGGGTTAGAAGATAAGAGTGTAATTAACTGCTGCTGGGGTCAGTGTCACAGCTGTAAAAGAGAAAGTAAAGAAACTAGCAGATCTCACTGATGTTTGTGAATGCCTGCATTAAAACTCAGCTGAACTTACTTCTATCTGCTTTGTAATGTAAATCCCTTTTATTTCTCACATCCTGTGAGAAAACGCGGAAAAGCCGCCGCAAGTACTCAGAGTAAGGCGGCTGATTCCGCGTTCAACATGGCAGCTTGCACGCAGGGACCTGCATTCACTGGCCTGACGGAACGCGGAGAAACCGCCGCATGCCCAGAGAACAGGGCGGCGGATTCCACGTCCGACGCGGCGGTTTGCACGCATAGGCCTACTTCTGTCTGTACTGCTGAAAGCGGAGAAAACGCCGCACGCTCAGACAGCGGTGCGGCGGATTCCGCATCCAAAACATCAGAGGCATTACAACACATGTCTGGTGTGGCTGGGACTGATAGTCCACACAGGTTCAGAAGGACGCGTGCGCACGCGGAGAGGCAGAGCATTTATGACAGCCAGAAGGGGGTCAGCTGACCAGGCCGGTCAGCTGACAATTCTTTCAGTTCTTATTGGTCCAGCACTTAGGGGAGGCGCCGGAGAGCGCTTGTGTATATAAACTGGGTGCTGGTCATTTCTCTGGTGTCTGGCGTTGCGATCACTACGTGGTAGCACTCACACCTTGTCAGTATCTGTGTTACTTTAGACCAGTTTCCTAGGTGTTGATGATCAAGGAGCTCACACCTTAGTCTAGGAATTCTGTTATCATTTGTGTTATTATCTAGACCAGCTTCCAAGGTGTTGATGATCAAGGAACTCACACCTTAGTCTAGGTATTGTTGATTATTTGTTATGACCTTCGGCTCTCCTGACCATTCCTCTGATCTCTGATTTTGTACCTTTGTCATTCTGATCCTCTGTTACTGAACTCGGCTAGTCTTAGGATTCTGCATCTGTCTCCTGTCTCTGTCCTTTATCTGTCCGTGTGTTACGACCTCGCCTGTCCGACCTCGAGAACTATCTCTCCTGTAGAGTGGGGCCGAACCTCCGATTTTAGGTTCGCGAACTTACGCGTAAGGTTCGGTTCGTGTAAAAGTTTGCGAACCGCAATAGACTTCAATGGGGATGCGAACTTTGAAAAAAAAAAATTATGCTGGCCACAAAAGTGATGGAAAAGATGTTTCAAGGGGTCTAACACCTGGACCCCCAGGTGGAGGAGTGGGATACATGCCAAAAGTCCCCGGGAAAAATCTGGATTTGACGCAAAGCAGTGTTTTAAGGGCAGAAATCACATTGAATGCTAAATGACAGGCCTAAAGTGCTTTAACACATCTTGCATGTGTATACATCAATCAGGTAGTGTAATTAAGGTACTGCTTCACACTGACACACCAAACTCACCGTGTAACGCACCGCAAACAGCTGTTTGTGTAGTGACGGCCGTGCTGGACTGGTGCGCACCATGGCGAGAGTGCAGGTTTTGGTGGCTTTACAGCCCATATGGTCGCCTGGCTGATGTAGCTGAATGACAGAACAGTGACTGTCCAGCTGATCAAATTTGGTCTGACCACAATGAGGCAACGACCTTATTATCGTGGGTGTGCCCCCCGAGACACTCATCTAGGCGCCGGTCATTGCTTCATTGTGATACGCAAGCCCCTTCACCACGGCAAGGTAATGATCACGAAGGGGAATGGGCGCATGTACATGCCTTTTCTTTTGTTGTTGCAACTGCCCGCAGTGCAGCCAGAAAAATTAGGCAGTCATGTAAACGCACCAGAAAAATTATTACAGCAGCCGCTGCTAGCAGCGGCCTAAAAAATTCAGCAATCCGCCTGGAGTCCCGGACCCTGTTGGTGGTGGCGGAGAAGGTAGTCAAGCGGCCTGCAGGCAGACATGCTGTGTGGAGGGACTGGGAGCGACTTAGTCTTCTTGGGGCAGGCCAGGCAGCCAGTCACACGACGTGCAGGCAGAGATGCTGTGTGTGCGGGGACTGACTTAGTCTTGGGGCGGGCAGCAGCCCTCTGGGATCCATGCCTCATTCATTTTGATAAAGGTGAGGTACTTAACACTTTTGTGACTTAGGCGACTTTTCTTCTCAGTGACAATGCCTCCAGCTGCGCTGAAGGTCCTTTCTGACAGGACGCTTGCGGCAGGGCAGGAGAGAAGTTGGATGGCAAATTGGGACAGCTCTGGCCACAGGTCAAGCCTGCGCACCCAGTAGTTCAAGGGTTCCTCATCGCTGTTCACAGCAGTGTCTACATCCACACTTAAGGCCAGGTAGTCGGCTACCTGCCGTTCCAGGCGTTGGTGGAGGGTGGATCCGGAAGGGCTACGGCGAGGCGTTGGACTAAAGAACGTCCGCATGTCCGACATCACCATGAGATCGCTGGAGCGTCCTGTCTTTGACTGCGTGGACATGGGAGGAGGATTAGTGGCAGTGGTACCTTGCTGGCGTTGTGCTGTCACATCACCCTTAAAGGCATTGTAAAGCATAGTTGACAGCTTTTTCTGCATGTGCTGCATTCTTTCCACCTTCAGGTGAGTTGGTAACAGGTCCGCCACTTCGTGCCTGTACCGAGGGTCTAGTAGTGTGGCCACCCAGTACAGCTCATTCCCCTTGAGGTTTTTTATACGGGGGTCCCTCAACAGGCAGGACAGCATAAAAGACGACATCTGCACAAAGTCGGATCCAGATGTACCATCCATCTCCTCTTGCTCTTCCTCAGTGACGTCACGTAAGTCAACCTCCTCCCCCCAGCCGCGAACAATACCACGGGAAGCTTGAGCAGCACAAGCCCCCTGCGACGCCTGCTGCGGTTGTTCTCCAGCCGCCGTCCCCTTCTCCTCCTCCTCCTCCCCCAAAGAAACACCTTGCTCATCATCCTCTGAGTCTGACTCGTCTTCTGCACACGACTACTTCTCTTCTTCCTCCTCCTCCCCCCTCTGTGCTGCCGCAGGTGTTGAGGAAACAGCTGGGTCTGATGAAAATTGGTCCCATGCCTGTTCCTGCCGTAACTGTTCCTGGTCACGCTCATTCACAGCTTCATCCGCCACTCTACGCACAGCATGCTCCAAGAAGTAAGCGTAGGGAATCAAGTCGCTGATGGTGCCTTCACTGCGGCTCACCAGGTTGGTCACCTCCTCAAACGGCCGCATGAGCCTGCATGCATTTCTCATCAGTGTCCAGTTGTCGGGCCAGAACATCCCCATCTTCCCAGACTGTTTCGTTCTACTGTAGTTGTAGAGGTACTGGGTGACGGCTTTCTCCTGTTCTAGCAGGCGGGAGAACATGAGCAGGGTCGAATTCCAGCGAGTCGGGCTATCGCAAATCAGGCGTCTCACCGGCAAGTTGTTTTTCCGCTGAATTTCCACAAAGCGTGCCATGGCTGTGTAAGACCGCCTCAAATGCCCACAGAACTTCCTGGCCTGCTTCAGGACATCCGCTAAGCCAGGGTACTTTGACACAAATCTTTGAACAACTAGATTCATGACATGTGCCATGCAGGGTATGTGTGTCAGCTTCCCCATATTCAAAGCGGCAAGGAGATTGCTGCCGTTGTCGCACACCACGTTGCCTATCTCCAGGTGGTGCGGGGTCAGCCACTCATCCACCTGTTTCTTAAGAGCAGTCAGGAGAGCTGCTCCAGTGTGACTCTCCGCTTTGAGGCAAGACATGTCTAAGATGGCGTGACACCGTCGTACCTGGCATGCAGCATAGGCCCTGCAGAGCTGGGGCTGTGTAGCTGGAGAGGAGAACTGCCACTCAGCCAAGGAGGAGGAGGACAGCGAAGAGCATATAGCAGGAGGAGAGGAGGTGGCAGGGGGCCTGCCTGCAAGCCGTGGAGGTGTCACAATTTGGTCCGCTGCGCCCTGCTTGCCATCGTTCACCAGGTTGACCCAATGGGCTGTGTACGTAATGTAGCGGCCCTGCCCGTGCTTGGCAGACCAGGCATCCGTGGTCAGGTGTACCCTTGACCCAACGCTTTTCGCAAGAGATGACACCACTTGCCTCTCAACTTCACGGTGCAGTTGGGGTATGGCCTTTCTAGAAAAATAAGTGCGGCCTGGCATCTTCCACTGCGGTGTCCCGATGGCCACAAATTTACGGAAGGCCTCAGAGTCCACCAGCCGGTATGGTAACAGCTGGCGAGCTAACAGTTCCGCCACGCCAGCTGTCAGACGCCGGGCAAGGGGGTGACTGGCCGAAATTGGCTTCTTCCGCTCAAACATTTCCTTCACGGACACCTGACTGCTGCTGTGGGCAGAGGAGCAGGAAGCGCTCAAGGGCAGAGGCGGAGTGGAGGAGGGTGCCTGTGAAGGTGCAAGGGAGAAAGCGGCAGAAGCAGATGATGCACCTGAAGGAGGAAGAGGAGAAGGAGGGTGACTTTTCTTTTGTGTGCTGCTGCTGCTTTTGCTCAGGTGGCCATCCCATTGCTGTTTGTGCCTTTTCTCCAGGTGCCTTCGTAAGACACTTGTCCCTACGTGAGTGTTGGCCTTTCCACGGTTCAATTTTTGTTGGCAGAGCGAACAGATGGCTTTGCTCCGATCTGAGGCACACACATTAAAAAATTTCCACACCGCTGAGCCACCCTGGGATGTGGGCACTATGGGGACCTCAGCAGCTGATGCTGAAGGGCAAGTTGGCTGGCTGTACATAGGTGGCGATACATGGTGCCGGCCACTGCCACCAGCTGTTTCTGACGAAGAGCTGCCCCAGCTTCTTTCAGCAACTTCTCTCCTCCTACTACTCTCTGACTCCCCCTCTGAACTGTCCCCCTCTTCATCTCCTCTATTGGGAACATACAGAGGATCCGTATCATCGTCATCATCGTAATCATCCTGCCCAGCTTCGCTTGCCTCAGAAAAATCCAAACATGCACCATCAGTAGGTCCTTCATCCTCCTCACACGTTACATCCATAGTGTTGTCGCGTAACTCAGACATATGAGCTGGTGAAAATTCATCTGGCTGTTACAACAATGGCTGTGCATCATTGATTTCACCACTAAATAATTATTGCGAAGTGTCAAATGCAGCGGAAGTGGTGCTAGTAGTAGCGCTGGTGGCTGAGCAAGATGAGGTGTTCTGTTCGCTAATACTCAACCACGTCCTGACAATCTTGGGAGGTGATGGGATGTGCCTTTTTCCGAGCACTGTACTGTGGGCCAGGAGGAAATTACATTTACACGACCTCGCACAGACCTGCCGAGTGGCCTTCCTATGGCTCTGGCACTACCTCTTCCTCTACCTGTTTTGTCCATATCGGGTATGCACGGAGTGGTATATCACACTGCGTGCACTCACGTAGGTAGGTGGGTTCACTTAACTGCACAGGTATGCGCACTGATGCAGTGGGTTCACTGAACAGAACAGGTATGCAGTGGCGGATTCACTGAACAGAACAGGTATACAGTGGCGGGTTCACAGAACAGGTATGCAGTGGCAGGTTCACTGAACAGGTATACAGTGGCGGGTTCACTGAACACAACAGGTATGCAGTGGCGGGTTCACAGAACAGGTATGCAGTGGCGGTTCACTGAACAGTACAGGTATGCAGTGGTGGGTTCACTGAACAGTACAGGTATGCAGTGGCAGGTTCACTGAACAGAACAGGTATACAGTGGCAGGTTCACTGAACAGAACAGGTATGCAGTGGCGGGTTCACTGAACAGTACAGGTATGCAGTGGCAGGTTCACTGAACAGAACAGGTATACAGTGGCAGGTTCACTGAACAGAACAGGTATACAGTGGCGGGTTCACTGAACACAACAGGTATGCAGTGGCGGGTTAACTGAACAGGTATACAGTGGCGGGTTCACTGAACAGAACAGGTATGCAGTGGCGGGTTCACTGAACAGAACAGGTATGCAGTGGCGGGTTAACTGAACAGGTATACAGTGGCGGGTTCACTGAACAGAACAGGTAAGCAGTGGTGGGTTCACAGAACAGGTATGCAGTGGCAGGTTCACTGAACAGGTATACAGTGGCGGGTTCACTGAACACAACAGGTATGCAGTGGCGGGTTCACTGAACAGGAATACAGTGGCGGGTTCACTGAACAGAACAGGTATGCAGTGGTGAGTTCACAGAACAGGTATGCAGTGGTACAGTGGCGGGTTCACTGAACAGAACAGGTATACAGTGGCGGGTTCACTGAACAGAACAGGTATGCAGTGGCGGGTTCACTGAACAGTACAGGTATGCAGTGGCAGGTTCACTGAACAGGTATGCAGTGATGGGTTCACTGAACAGGTATGCAGTGGTGGGTTCACTGAACAGGTATGCAGTGGTGGGTTCACAGTACAGGTATGCAGTGGTGGGTTCACAGAACAGGTATGCAGTGGTGGGTTCACAGAACAGGTATGCAGTGGCAGGTTCACTGAACAGGTATGCAGTGGTGGGTTCACTGAACAGGTATGCAGTGGTGGGTTCACTGAACAGGTATGCAGTGGTGGGTTCACAGTACAGGTATGCAGTGGCAGGTTCACTGAACAGGTATGCAGGTATCCAGTGGGCTCACTGAACAGAACAGGTATGGTGGGCTCACTGAACAGAACAGGTATGCAGCCAGGAACAAGCTAAGCCTAACTAATCTTTCCCTATGAGAGACAGTCTGCAGCAGCTCGCCCTACTCTCACTAACGCAGGCACACGAGTGAGCGTAATGGCCGCCGCTGCCTGCCTTTTATTAGGGGGAGTGGCTCCAGGGGCTAGTGTAGCCTAATTGGCTACACTGGGCCTGCTGACTGTGATGTAGAGGGTCAAAGTTGACCCTCATGGTGCATTATGGGGCGAACCGAACTTCCGCAAAAGTTCGCCTGCGGGACGCGAACGCGAACCACTGAAGTTCGCATGGAACCGTTCGCAGGCGAACCGTTCGGCCCAACTCTACTCTCCTGTTGAGAGATAGTTCACAGATCTGTCAGTGACACTTCACCCCTGGTGTCACTCACACTCTGGTCCTTCCCACTCTCAGCCTGACTCCGCCCCTTGGGGAGCCTCAGACCATTGGAAGGAATCTGTTCTTTAGGCAGTACCTCTTACTGCCTTGCGTCCTTC